>NC_087550.1:112381144-112712644 GCF_036250125.1 Pseudopipra pipra | reverse complement strand
GTGACTCTTGAGAAGTGAAAGGTCATGAGATTCACTATTACCCTCTAAAAGCCTAGAAAGGTGGCACATCACATCTGTCACAAAGGCCATTATTCAACCTCTAAAAACTAATCAAATATTAAAATACCACATACTAAATGGAAACATTTCTTAACTTAACTTAGACATATTTATGTACAGAACCAGAGCCACCAAAATGATGACTAAACCTAGGACTTATTTTCATCTGTAGCTCTTAGGCCATTGAGCAAATACTATTTTGCCTTTTAAAGGCAGACAATCCCAAACACAGGGGAATCACACTGATGTCCCTTGTAGGAAGTTTAAGGCAGAGTCTGAGTCCCAGTGTTACCCATTCAACGGCAAGGGCTGTGTTTCAATTTACTTAATGATCTGCTGCTACTTGGTGTCCTGTCTGACTCACCATTTGGCTTGGCAGCTGGTCCCTATGCCCACTTGTCCTTTGTGCTCACACAAGGATGTAAGAGGCTGAGGTGGGGTTAGCACAAGCCTACAGTCTGTAGGAGAAGCTGTCCTACAGCCAGGACATCAGAGCTGTGGGGTGTGGCAGAGCATGGGTAGCCAGTGGTTCTCTGAAAGAAGCGAGGCCATGAGCTGCTTTCCCCTGCAGGACCATTGCAGAAAGAAATGCCTCGAGGAGCTGGATGAATTGCAGCGTTCGGTAGGGTATAAGGATCTCAAAATAACAGGGGATCCGAAGTTTGGGAATGGTATTTGGTATTTGCAGAGAAACTCTGTCCCTCCTCCATTAACATGAGATGTTAAGGAAGGTTCATTCACAGTCTCTTGTGTCTGCAAGGAAACAACATAATTGTACTTGTCTAATACTTCAGTTCTTCTCTTCTTAAATGGCAGCACATCCAGTCAGACAGCAGCATGTCTGTGATGTTCACATAAAACCAATGGAGCCATTGTTTTGACAGAAAGTCATGAAGGTGTTGAGAGCACCTCTGCTGTGTAAGGATTCATGGTCTGTAGCCCCT
Source organism: Pseudopipra pipra (assembly GCF_036250125.1). Taxonomy (NCBI): domain Eukaryota; kingdom Metazoa; phylum Chordata; class Aves; order Passeriformes; family Pipridae; genus Pseudopipra; species Pseudopipra pipra. The sequence continues at coordinate 112,711,640 of NC_087550.1, read as the reverse complement.
GCATGCATAGTCCTACAGTTATTCCCCGGGATAGGCTGGATTGGCTCCCATACACAGCAGTGACTGGCAGGGCCCCACGGTAAGGACAGGGAGTCCTATCCAAGAATAGGGTTCAGCCCATCTGTTCAACATCATCCAGTTTTTCTGCAGCAAATGCCATATGCAGGAGCTCAAGGATGCACACTGCCATTGCAGGGAACTCCCAAGGCCAGTCCTCCTGTGGTTACATTGGAGTTACTGTGGGTGGTCAGGCAAAAACAAATTCCTTTGCCTCTGCCACCTGGTGGATATGCAGGGGCTGTGAATGCAGAGGTGACAGACACTGGCCTTGCAAGCCAAATCCTGGAGTAGGATGGCAATCAGTAGTGGAAAGGGATGAGGGACAGGTACGACTGCAGACACCAGCTAAAGAGGTTTGTGATTCATGGGAAGGACTGTCTCTGTCTTCTGGAGATGGCCTGGAGATGGCCGGTTTTCAATGACACAGAGCTGTGGGCAAACAAAAGAGTGAATCAAAGTGCTGGAAGCTGAGGGGCTCAGATTAAAATGTCAAACCCAGGACTGATGAGCCCCAGTGAGCTCATTAGACACCATGCACCGTTTCAGGATTGTCAGTCATTCTTCTCACATCTGATGCATGGTCTGAACATCAAAGGGCTAGCAAAGGGAGCGTGAGCTGGGCATTATCACCAGACTACTTTATATGAAAGATCATATGTGCGTCCCTTTTCCACTCTCTTTCAACCTCCAGCATCTAAAGATCCCATTATCCAAAAAAGCACCACCCCCTACTGTTAATTATATATAGAAAATTCCAGTCCTTATCCGAAACATCAGCAATACCTTTGATAACCAAATAACTGTACTGCAAAATATGCATGACCTCTAAGCAGGGGTATAGAGGCTGCTGCACACAAACAGAGCTATGCAGTTGTCTAAGGAATTGGGAATGTTTGGAGGGTCACTGCTATATCCAGCATCACCTCCCCCCGGGTTGGGCTGCCACTGGTCTCCTCTGCCAGTGCAAAATGAGGAGGCTGTGACATGAAATTTGGGTGCAGTTTGCAGCACTCCTGCATGGCTGCAAATGGCTAGGCTGGCTGGCTGGGACATGGCAGGACAGCATGGCCCTGACCGTGGTCCTCTGGTGAGGAGAGAGGAGGGGGTTGAGCAGAGACCGTGCCTGAGAGATTTAGCAAAAAAGAGAATATTAACAGTGAGAGAAGAGCTTGGCTGGTATTTATTCCCACATCCCCCTCGCTAACACAGTGCCAAAGCTATATTTGCTCAAATAGGTCTCACAGAAGATATTTGTGTTTCGACAAAAGCTTTTTTTCCCCCTCTCACCCCCACATTCCCTGCACTTCTGCTTGGTTCCTCTAATAAAATCATCACCTTGTGACCTCAAAGGCTATTGCCAGGCATAAATGTTGAGGTGAATTTAGCATTATCTAATTGAACTGCCGAGTTGAATAACTGCATGGAAAGAATAGAACAGAAATTATGAATGACAAGACAAAACATACCTGTAAATAGCTAGAACTTGATATTAAACAATGAATTAAACTTTCAAATTCTTTTGGCTTCATCAGGCAATCTTCATATTAACATTTAAGAAAAGGAGGAGCTATTCTTCAAAACCAAGTGACCAAAGTCAGTTATAAAACTATATTTTGATACTTTTTTTTTTGTCAGCATTTTAGGCAACTAAGTGCTGACTGAAGCACACAGGTGCTACCTGAGGTAAAATTCAGGTGGTGTATTGAAGCAAATGAAAATGAGGCTTCAGGTAAAAACTACAGGATCTGGCTCATAGTGAGAAAGAGTCTAAATAGTGCTTGGAGATGAACTGGCTTCCTGATTTATTAGTCTGACACCACTCTGGATACTTAAGCTCTGTTTTTCAAGTCAGAATACCGTGTAAGTGCTTCTTAAATTGAACAACAGGGAGGACAATGCTCAGGTTTTTTAGATAATGTTTTGGGGCTTTTTCTTTGCTAAAGCATCCTTTTGCTGGCACTTGAATGAGAAGGCTTTGTCCTTTTTTCCCCCCTCACTGCACCTCAGCTTTCAGGCACTGCCTTCCCCCACAGAAAGGCTGGTTCAGCTGTGATCATCCTGTGGTTTGCTCAAGATGAGATGTGATACAGACTTTCGACTGTCGCCACCCCATGCCCTCCTTCCTTTTGATTAACTTTCTGAGTCCAGCTTGGCTTTTGAAAGCCACCTGTCCCCAGCAGTGGTGGTGTTATGTTTCAGCTGGATTGACTGTACTCATGGAGACCAGAGGGAAACACCAGAGCTTTGGTGGGACGCTTTGCTTGTAAGAAAAGCCTTATAATGACTCCGTAGTTTTTGCCATTCAGAAATAATCTGTGACTTGCCTGGACAAAAAAGCCCGTGGCCTATCAAATTTTATTTATTCTGCTCCCAGCTTCAGTGGGTTAAGCACTTAAAGCTGCACAGACACAAAACCAGTTTGCTGGTTCAACCTTTATATGGACCACTAAACTGAAGAACTCCCTGCTTTCCTGGAGATGTTGCCCCTGACCTTCCTTACAGCATCTCACCCTGCCTGCTGATCTTGAAGAACTGCTGCAAGACAAGGGTTCCCGAGCCTGGCTGTCTCTCAGTGGCCTTTATCAGGGCTTTTGTAAGCTGCTGTCACAGGGCTCAAGGCAGTGAAGGAGAGGCCAAATTTGCTGACATCCACGGAGCACCACAGCCTGTGCTGGGCTTTCATATGAGCCTTAGTTGAGACCTGTCCACCAAATCCTTGCAGATTTACCATGAAGCCCTGAAGCTCAGGCGGCACTGTGTAACTTGCAGCCAGAATATTTTTGTGAAAGAGGAGAGAAATAAAAGAGGTTACTGTCCCATAGCAATAGTCTGCTGCTCTGCTGCTCTGTGTGTCTAACTTCAGTTCTTAGTCCCTCATGTGAGAAAAGAGAGGCCCCTGAGCTCCCTCCTGTGGGTGTTTTTTCAGTAACTAGTCCTACATGTTTAAAGACAGTGGTTTCTTACTGCAATTGCCTAAAATGGGATTAAACTCTCTAGGAAATGCAGTTCTGCTTGATAAAGAATTTTTCCTCCAACTTGGGCCCTAAGTATTTTCGAAAAATCCAAATGCCATTAAAAAAAATTAGTGTAAGGGGAGGGGGTGATGCTATGACTTTCTTTGACTCTGGAAGTATTTAAAACACAAGGGGCTGACAGCCTTCTCAGACAGATTGCATTATAGCTAACAGGCCAGAGGGACCTCTGTCTGACACTGTGAGACTGGAAATTTCCCAGGTAGGTGTCTAACTGTATTAGAAATTAAATTTGAAAAATTCACACAAATAATATTGAATACACATTTAAAGTACTTCAGGTATTGAGATGATGTCCTTACTGCCTGCTTTGTTCTTTGAAAATGACATAAAAATGCTTTTTCAGAACTCAAACATTCACAAGGGCAATCGACCCCACAGCTTTACTGAGGTGCAGTTTGGTACTATTAGAAGTAATAACTCTTGATCCCTGTGTCATATTCCTGGGTACGTATATGCACAAAACAAGGCTCTGTTTCACAGGCATCTCTCTTTAGCCTCATGTCCTTCTACCATTTCCAAAAGCCTGGAGAGAAGCAGAGACCTCTCCTGGACCCTCTCTACCACTCTTAGAAAGCAGCTGTTTTCCACCACTGTTTGTAAGATGTACAAAATTTAGCAAGCAGGTGGCCTGAATCACTCCTCATTCTCCTGAAGGGAGACATCCCAGTAGGTGCCCAGATCCTCCTGAGTCCCTCAGCTGGAATACAAATACAGCTCAAATACAGCTCTCTGTGGTCACATCAGGGGTCACTTGTTGGAGCCAAACAAATATTCCAGACATAAAGTTCTGTAGCTCCTTGTAGAGAAGAGATCAGGTTGATCCCATACCTAGCTTTATGGCTATGTTTATTCTTTTCATCTGTTCTTTCTATTGGTCTCATTTATTAAATTGCAGATGTTCCCAACTCTTGTTTTGATCCCTTTAGAGTATTGACAAAGAGGTTATAGGCACTTTAACAAAATTGTTGTATGGTGTTTAGAAATTATGCCCTTTCTCATCTCTGGAATAATATTTAAAAAGGCTGTTCTCTTCTACAGACTCTAACTGTGGGAAAAATACATCAGAAGATGAAACACAGCAGAGAACATTCGGGGGAAGTAAGACACCATATTCTACACTTTGATGAAATGACAGTAAGGGATTTTCTTTAGCCAAAAAAATTCCCATAATTAATACTTAATTGAATAAACACAGTGAATTCTGAGAGGGATTTTTCAAAGGTGCTTAGTATTGATATTACTCCACTGTCACTCACATGGAAGGAGAGAAACCAGCAACTTCAGTGAGAACAAAGCCTGGCCAGCACCACAGAGCCTCCTGCCTGAGTGTGATGAGGGAGGCAAGGAGGGAAGGATCCATTCCTGCAAAGAACCTGCTCAGGATATTGGAAGTCCTCAGCATGAGATGTTCCCAAGTCAGCTGCCCTTAACTGAGAAAAACACAGAGTTATACTCATTTTCTTCATCCCTTTTGCTTGCCTTGCTCACCTACCCTGCACCTCTTAACATGTGGAAACCATCGTGCTGCTGGGATCCCACTGCTAATGTCATACACATCTCCACATTGTCCAAACAATCCCAGTAATGGAATTTTCAGAACTGGAAATACGACCTGCTGCAGCATGACTGTGCAAACTTTAAAGTGATTCTAATTTTATATGAGCTAGATATGTTCAAATATTACCACTCCAGGGACCGCAGTTACTACTGCCTCACAAATTTCATTCCCTTTGATGCACAAGAGAGTCCTTGCACTGGGAGAACCCATTCCCATGCTTCCTAACTTCTCCCATGCTGTTTCTTTGTTTATATTTGATGCTGCCTTTAAGGCCTTGAACAACAACAAGCAGGTAGTCCAATACTCTTGGTATGTACTCTCCCGTTTGGAAACAGCCTCAGGAGGGAAATATAAGTGCTAATGCTGGCTTTTCATCTGCAGGCACCATGAACTTCAGAACACTAGGGCTATTTTGTGACCTGGTATTGGAAACTCACTACTGACTACTTTGTGATATTTTTTCCCTTTAACTGTAGTGTTAGGTATAGAAATATGATGTGCACACACACATAAGGAAGGTGGGACCTCTTTATTCTAGGATGTGAAAAGCTGCAGTTTCAAGCCTTGACTTTGGATAGTCCCAGCTTTGTGGGAAATGTCTTTCAGTATTACAGTCTTTCAATGAGATAGAGAAACACACACAACTCTACCTTTATATATTCATAAATATATGGCTATGCATTTGAACCTCAATAGTGCCACAGTTGTTAGAAAAAATAACTGTACAAATGACCTTGAAAACCATAAAATAAAAGGTGATAAATACAAAATTGTGCTAGATCAGCAGCACTCCTGGCTGCAATGGAGACAAAGAGCATTATTGCCTCCTCCTATATTTTGCTGAGTAACCTGCACTTCTTCCTGGAGGTGGAGCACAGCGTGAGCTCAGGCGTGATGAAATCCCTGTAAATTCCTCCTCCCTTTCTAGGAGAGTGCTGGGACTGGGGCTGAGCCTTTAGGTGGAGCTCACTTACCACTGCTTTTCCCGTTGGACACTGCAGGCCTGGGTCAGCCCAGCAGAGATAGGAAGGCAGGATTTTGCAGGATGAGTGAGGTATCAGAGACTTTTTGTGTAAGTCCACACAGTCAGAGAAACTCCCTTCAGGTCTACCTCCATCTAAAAGGATCCCACAGACCTTCAGCTCCAGACTGAGGCACAGCATGACCCAGCAGGACTGGACAGTAGATGCATCTGGCACATTTTACTGGATGGCTGCAGAAGGCTGCACTGAGTTTTGGGACAGGGAAGCTGTGTGGCTGGGACAGGAGGGCCATGCACAAGTGGAATGCAGTGGAAAGCACAAAGGAGCAGGTTTCTGTGGAAGATTTGTGCTCAGCATGGGAAATCAGCTTCAAAGTGTGTGTTTCCCAGTTCTTCCCATCCCTTCTCTGAGATCTGGCAGGCTGGAGAGTAGGCAGAAATGAGTGGAAGAAAGCTCTATGCTTGCAGCAAACCACAAATCAGTGAACTGTAATTAAGTCACATGTGAGGGCTTGCAATTTTGTCTAACAAAGTCAGGCTTGTAAAAGTCCTGTTTATTTCACACCATAAAAATGATACCAGGCATCACAAGCAGGGCCTGTGTCAGCTCAGGAGGAAGAAGAATGAGGGTATCCTTTATAGCACCAGGGTACAGCTCTAGACAGCTGTAGAAGGGGACAGGAATCATCTGTAAACCTGCAAAACATGAAAAGACTACATCATCGCATTACACTTTTCTTATACATAAAACTCCCAGCAATATCACATCACAGGAGAGCTGCCATGACCCCAAATCTTGCCCACCATAGTTTAACACTCACGAGCTTCCTGAGATGAACTGATGTTTCAGACAGCAAACTTCTAGAACAGCAACTTTACACTGAGGGCAACTGTGGAACAGTGAGGGTCTTGCAAGGATATCAAAGAGGGACCAGGAGATGCTATTCTTTGTTCTTACTTTTTAGGGCCTGATTATTTCAGTTGGATTCTCACACATTCCTGGTCTTTTTATCTATTCGTGCAGGAGAAAAAAACCCTGATGGTTGCGAATATCTGTGAAAAAGCAAATTGTTCAGTGAACTGTTTCCCAGCTGAAACTACATCCATGCTAAAAAACCTTCCCCATTTTGTGATTTCTTACAGCAGTATCCAAACCTCCCTTTCGTATATAGGATAAGATGCCTTAAAGGGAAATCAAGTTATAAGGGAAACAAACTTTAACAGTGTTGCTGGTGCACGTTTCTTATTCTGTTACTACTTTATCTTCCTCCGCAGTCCCCTGTTTTTTTTAATAGGATAATGCCCAATCACTATAAATGCAAGCATTAATAATTAGTAAACATTAATTAAAGATGATCTCGTAGGTCAGTTAGGAAGACTTACTACCCCTTTCACATGACAGATCACTTACCCACTACAGTAAGCAGTTACTGACATCAGCAATAGCAATTCCACTGTTGCGGCATTACTCCTACTTGTACTGTAAATATTATCCTTCTCTCTGTTTTTCTTCTGCACTCTAAAAATGTGTAATAAAACATGAGTGGAACATACTGAATACAGCATATTATCCTGTGTGTCATATAGAATTTAGCCAGCAGGATTTGGCTCATGGGTCAAGGCACCAGAATCAGGCCTATGTCTAACTTCCCACTAGAGTTTGTGGAGATCCAGGTGAAATGACTGAGTTTAGAGTCAACTCATGTGACTAGACATTTAATGTATACTTCTGGGTGAGCTGAGTAGCCTTCTAGAATGAACTGACTGTCCTGACTAGATGCTTGTGGATTATAACAGGAGATTAGACAGCTACTGTATAGGTAGACGTATCCCCTGCAGTCTTAATCTGCAAGCTGAATTAACCTATTTCTTTTTTCAAAAACAAACAAACAAAAAACCCCAACAACAACAACAAAAACAATTCCATTACTCAAATTATTACTTTTAAAATAATTCTTATAAAATCATTCTTATGGAAGAAAGGCACAAATGCAGATTAATATACTGTATAGACAAAAAAGGACAATTTTAATTCAAAGAACCCAGATCCATGTATAATTGCACAGCAGCTGTGAAGATCAATACAAATCACAGAGATGCTCTTAACATAGTCTGTCTAGTGATATCCTCACAAATAAAATGAGGAAACACCGTGTAGATGGATCTTCTGAGAGATGAGTAACCAACTCCTTTCAGAGAGTAGCTAGTAGTAAACATTGTCAAAATGGGAGATTACATCCCTTGAGGCCCTTCATATTTCCACTGGTGACTGAGATGAGGGAGTACAGAGGATGCTTACTGTGTTTGCATGTGGCATTAAGCAGTAGGGACTGCAAATACAAATTAGTATTCAAAGCAATCCAGACAAATTGAAGGTACTGCCTAAAGCAAACAGAAGGGAGACCTGAAAGATGAAGCAGACAGGAAAGAATAATCAGCTGTACAAACATAAGCCTTCTCCAGGAGGAGATATGGGGATTATGGTGGGTCACAGCAGAGCATAAGTCAACAACATAATGTTGTTATGAGAAAGCTAAATGCGATACCAGGCAGCATCATGAGGTACCTGAAGCAATCTTTCCACTTTATTCAGTGTTTGTGAAGCTTCAACCAAAATAGTGGGATGAGTTTCGAGCTCAAGAAAGATGTTCACTAACTGGAGAAAGTATAGAGGAGAGAAATTCAAATAATCAGAGGGCATGAAAACATAGCCTGTAAGAAAGAATTGAAGGAAGTGGGTTGTATAATTCAGAGAAGAGAATGATGAGGGAAAATATGCTGGAAATATTAACATATGCAAAAAGAAGCTGCAGGGATTAAATTCCTACTATCCATATTGAAAAACACATTCTTACACAGAAGATGTGGAAATAGTTGCAGAAGGTGGCTGTTAGGAGATATTCTTAGATGCCTTCAAGAACAGTTTAGATAAATGGTTAGGTATAGACAACCCTGCCTCCAGATGGTGCAGTGAATTAGATGATCTCAAGTTTCTTTCTGTGTGTGAGAGTGCATCATGACCATTTTGCCTCAATGTCTTTCTCTTGGATAAGTTCATGATGCATGACCCCTGAGGAGAGGGTTACAAAAACTGTGCCACTAAACTAAGCAGAGGAGGTCAAGCCATGAGTCCTCGGTGCAGGGGCTGCTGCAGAAAAATAATGAGTTTCTGATCAGGAAGCAGAAAATGAGAGTCACTTGTGAGCTCACACCAAAACTGAGCTAAAAAGACAGCAGAGCTGCAACATTTCAAAGAGTAAATATACTGTGAATTTGCTTCACATAACAGGGCAGCCTGCAAAGGCTTGGGAACATTTGGCATGTTTAAGTGTAGGCTAAGGCAGCCTGTTTGTTCTGACTGTTCTTTGGCAAGAGGAAATATAGCTTTAGCTTGCAGCTGTGAGCATGAGCTCTCAGTGCCTGCTGCAGATGCCAGCAGAGCTGAGGAAGATTCAACCTAGAGTCTTGAACAGGCCTCTATGCATCCGTTTTTACCCTTTCCCCCCCCACTTTTTCTTTCCAAGAGTGACCTGATTCTAAACAGATATGACACTGATCTGAAGGACAGTGTCAAGACCATAAGAGGCTTTATAGCTGTGAATCTATGTAGAAAAGGGGATGGACAAAAGGCAGGAAAAAAAGTGTTTTGAAACCTCAGATAACAGTCCAAGAGCAAATAGCAATGTTTCAGTATCAGCACTGCCTGGAACAGTGTGAATGCAGCTGCCATCCTGGCTCCAGGAGGCCTCTCTGGCTCTCCATCAACGCAGAGCCCACGTGAAACCTGCAAGTTTATCTCTGACGTTCCCGTCAACCTAAGCAAACACAGGCACTACTGGCCAGCCCAGCTCTGCAACACAGTTTGCAGTAACACTGAACCCAAATGACAATTTTATGCATAGTGATCTCTCAGGGATGCAAAAATGGTGCTGGCTTTTCCCAGGAGGCAGCTCAAGAACAGAACAGAGGGATTAAAGAGTTTGACTCGATTAAAGAGTTTGACTCCCAAGTATTTAATTCAGTGGCTACTGCCTACCTTCTGCAAGATCTCTCACCACTCACTGTGGGACCAAATCTACAGAGCCCAGCCCCCAGCAGCTGTGCAATGGATGGCTTATCCATGCTGTGCAACACCTTTTTCAGAGGGAAAACTATGCCTGTTTCTAAAGGGAATAATATTTTATAATGCAGTAAAAGCCAGCATTCATGGGAATATGTCTACTGAGTGTCAATTTAAAAGATACAGGTGCATCAAATAATCTAATTTCTGAATACATTCCTTCATTAAGCAAACCTCATGGTTATATAATGTACAGTCCCAGAGTCTCCTACGAAAATGTCAGGATTTTTTTGCAGAAATACGAAATACCACATATATTTGCTAATTAATCATAGTGTGCTTACTTTGCTTATCTCCACTATTTTCGTTGGTCAGTCAATCCCAGTTGAAATACTGACTTTCCTAATGAACTCGGGGTATTTGAAATCACTAACCAATATTCAAAAGGCCAGCTCTTTCTGCCTATACATATTCTCCAAGTATGAAACTATGAAAATATACTTGGTTTATTAAAATCTTACATCAGTGCTAAGGCATTTATGACCGTGAATTCATAAGACCTGAATGACAGAATTGCCTTAAATGCTTCACTTGACTGACATAACTTAAAAGTCACATTTAGTTGCCAGAAGAACTACCAGGTGAGATATTGCTTGTACCTTTGTCCAGGTATCTTTGGACAGGTACCAGTTCCAGAAACCTGTGTGAATTAGACAATGTCTAACTGCTTGCACATGTTAATGTGCTTTTCCTTTAAAATCATGCAAGAAAAGCACACCAATTTTTTCAAACACAGTTGTTTTAGAATAGCAGTAGAAACTGTAACACAGGCTTTCAGGAAACTGTCCCTGATACCACTATGAATCCCTCCACAGCCCACAATACTGAAAATGTCCAAAGAATGAAATTTATTTCATGACTGATCTCCAAACCAGTGAAGAGACACAGCAGATGAGCCACCCCAAGGTGAACTAGCCACATGCACAATATAAACAAGTAAGGAGTAAGTACAGTAAAGAGTGCTACTCTTCCTGGAAAGACACAACAGCATTTCATGGACCATTATGTTTATATTGCAGATACATGCAGGGAACGGAAATAAAGGCTGAGGAAGCTCAGGCTCACTCAGCAACAGCAGAGAATGCCAGCAATGGGGAAGCAGTAGAAAATGCAAAACAAGAAAGACCAAAAGGATGTTAGGGAAACAGGCAAGACTTCAGAATGAGTACAGACTCAAATCAGTGCATGGTCTCATCCTAGGGAGTTTTAACACAGCAGACAATACTCTCAGGCACATGGTGGGATTCTTGGGGCTGTCCTGTGCAGGGCAAGGAGCTGGACTTTGATGATCCTTGTGGGCCCCTTCCAGCTCATGATATTTTATGATTCTATGTTTTAAAATAAAAGGATGTCTGAACAAGGAAAGTGGATGTAAATAGCCTTACAGAATACTCTTATCACCAAGGACCTGCACACAATGAGTTACAAACATCTGACCCATCACCATCAGATATCAACCATTCCCCAGACAGGCACAAGAGAAAGCAATGGCCATTGCACACAGAAAGGAATCAGTCAAATGCACACAATGGCTCAGGACCAAGGTCTTAATCCCAACAGAGATAATGCAGAAGGCTCACCTTGATTTTTTTCTGCCATCTGCTATGAAATGAAAATTGCCAGAAGATGAAGGATCACTGCAGTCCTTCTCCCAGGGATGCAAACAGTAGGGTCAAGTATTTGAACATGACAAGCTTCTGTTTTCACACTGCAACCTAGATGGTTGATATTCTAGATTCTAGACGATATTCTGATTTAAGGATCCCATTCATGAAGTCAGAGCCAGGACCAGGTGAGGTCTTTAGGTAAGAGTCAAATTTGCCCTCAGCCCTGACAATTTCATTCAATGCAGTCACCAGCAACAAGAAACTAGATCTCCTTGAGCTGAGGAATGAGGCAGAAACAATGGTGTTGTCTGGCTGCTTGGTCATGTCTGTAAAGTAACAGCACTTTAAAATCTCTATAGTAGATTTTAACCTCTAAAATCTACTATTTGTAAAATACAAGCCACAGTAACATTAACTACATGCTGGCTACTTCATGAAACCAAAAGACTGATCATGAGAAATGTAAGAGAAATGTATTCGATTTCATAATCGAATAACATTTTATCTGAAAACTATTGTTCAGTGTCTATGTGTGACAGTAGTTAAAATTCTGACATATCTAAACTCAAAATATTTTTATTTCATTGAAAATAGGAGATTGGCTTCCATGGGAGATCTGTAAAACATAAAGTGAATACAGCATCTCATTTTGCAGCAAACAAAGAGACTTATGTCTGATTCTAGCTGCCCTGTAGAGAAGGGCTAATATAACCAAAACATATTTGCAAGTTAGGCGTACTAAAATAATCAAGTGCTTCAAAAGGAGCCACCTATAAAGTGTAAGACAATAAGCAAAGATAGACCTAAATACTTAAAGAGGCAAAAAATGGCATGAATACAAAAAGCCCTTCTTACTGTCAGATCCAGATTCTATGGATTTTAAACTATTGTACATCAAGCCAGTGGGTACATATGCATCTTTTTAATTGTCTAAAGGAGGTTTGTTTTTTATGGAAATGAGTTAAAGGAAGCACAAAAGAAAAGGTTGATGAGGAGTTGGACTTGGGAATTTATAGGGTAATAAAAGATTCTGAAGAAAGTTTAGGCCTGAAAAGAATAAAAACTGTATATAACATAGAAAGGAAAAATAATTAAAAAAAAAAATTAATAAAAAAAAATTAGTATGGAAAATCTAACCTAAGCCTCAGAGAATAGGATCAAGTCCTGACCTCAGAAGATTTAGCACAGAAAGATTTGGATTAAACTCAGCACTTGGCAATGCTGGGATTTTGAATGCTTAGAAAACAGAATGCAAAGGGCAATTACAAGATAAAACCTTGATTCTGGTCCAGCATACAGCTAAGTCTGTTTGTGTCTGTGGGTGCTTAAAGTCTGTGCTATGACGTCAAAACAAGCAAGGCCTTCCCATGTAAAGGGGTTCTCTGTGCCCATTCAGGAAGCTACCTCAGCTTTGTTTCAGGGCATTGAGGAGCTCTGACAAAAGGCACAGAGGATGAGCAGGACAACATAGGCTGTTGCAGAGTTAGTCCCAGCGTTCGTGAAAGAGCAAGGAGCGAAGTCATCTTGAACTCACAACCTCCTGTTGCTTCTCAGCAATGAAGACAAGATCCTGTGGTCTGTACAAAATAAATAGACTGACAAGTTTCCAGGGAAGGCTGATGTTGATTTTTTTCTTTTCTTCTCATTTAGAAGTATTAATTAGCACTTCTGTCACCTTCGCTGAAGAACTGTGTGAGGAGCTGTTTGCTCCCTAAGCACATAACTGGAGTGGGATTTAGTTCACTAGTTCTAAGCATCTGAAAGTTTACCTACTCTAAGTCAATTAGTTAAGTGTCCTTGAAGAGATCCAGGCACCTCAGGAGAAAACTTGTCCTACTGCTCTGATAAACTATTCTAGTACAGTATAAATCAGTCTCTAGAATTACTTATCTCTTCAACGACCCAGAGAAGGGAGCTCGTAGACCGGTCAACACGAGATTAAATTAATCCCATCTGTATAAACAATAACCTCTTCACCTTTCCCTCATTAAATTTAGATATTTCCCTAGCAAGCATATTTCTCAATCTATTAATTATTTTCAGGGCTCCTCAGTGAAGCCCCTTCGATTTACACAGGGCCACCTTGGACTATGGAAGTGTGTGTGGAAATGTAAACAACATCCCCCCAGTAGTCACAGCAGCATTGCCATGTACACACACAGTAATACCTAATACATGCATAATAACCTCCATATCAACACATAACTTTTGTCCTGCTGTTCACTATTTCAGTTCTTTCCTAGGTTTGCACTGTAAGACCTTCTGGAGTGTCTTCCTGTATGCTTTTTCCTGCAGAATGAGCTTTGCTGCTGAAGCTGGTTTATTTTCACCACAGTTAATTAGGGAATGAGACATTAGAGGAAATGGGATGGGGGAAGACATAGAGAGTGAGGAACCAAAGAAATGCAAACCTAGGAACTGCTTTTGACTCCAGTACAGGTGAAATAAGTCAGCAGTGAATTAATAATGAAGGCTGGCAGTGGCCAGACTGCAAGGGAGGTATTTTTCAAGTGACAGATGGAAAGAGTGTGCTGTGACTTCAATAGATGCAAAGCAGCAGGACCATCATGATCAAGAAAAAATAAAAGGTCACCAGCCATTATTCACAAGAAAACATTTGGCATAAGTGAGACACATAACTTGTCTCTTCAGAAACTCTTCAGATAAGGTTATTGATGAAGGACATGGCAGACTTTTTTGTCAAAAGGGCAAAAGTGTTTTATTTCCTCGTATGTTCTGAGGTAAGCCAATGCGTGTTACACAGGACACTATCTGTTTAGAGGTAGGAGAAGGAATTTCACTGCTGTCATTTGCTTTATATCTTTAGCCTTTGCTCATCTGGTTCAAGAAAAAAAGCAAACACAAACACCTGAGCTCAAACAAACAAGGGTCGGAAAATAGACAGGCATTACATAGCAAAAATCATTGGTTTTCAGTTCAGAACATGTTTTCTGGTCACTGCTTACAAAACACTGATTATTTTGGAGTAATACCCTTTGATTTAGTCTGTCCTTAACTTAAGTCTCTCTCTGCCTGAAGCAGGAATATAGCAATTTGGACTCTCTCTGCCGTTCCACCAGGATCTGGTAGTCTTTTATGTGGCATTTGGGCGATAGGTGAACAGGAAGGTTTGAGAGCACCTCATTCAGACTTGTTCTCCTACATGGGCACCAGTGTTTCACCTTACCATGTTGGACACATGGAGTTTAATTTAGCTGCTGCTGCAATTTATTTTTTTCTTTTCCATGTTTGTTACCTTGTAAGATACTTTAATTTTTCTAACTCCTTTACTGCATAAAACATCGTTTTCCATTCTGTCATTATCCTTCCCTGTATGATCTGTGGACCAGTCCACCAGGACTTCTGCATGGCAGGAACTGGCATTGCCTGTGAATGAAGAAAAGTGGCAGCACCAGGCACCTCTGCAGATATGCATGTAACAATGTGTTACGTACTTATGTGTGTTACATTGTATTTACAATATATTTATATGTGTTATATTAACAATATGTTAATGTACAATAGTGAATACCACTGCAAACTTGAAGGTGGATTTCTTTTGGAGAAAAATTTTGCAAAAAAGAGAAGCAATAAGAAAGTTCAGGCTGTAGCTAATTGTCAGGGAGAGATTAGCATTGTGCAAGGATGAGTTTGACATTGGGAAATTAATTTATGCTAGTTTAAGGGGGTTTCCTGGCTTTTTCTTTGTTGGTTATCTTAGTAAGTATGAATATATTTGCATGATTACCATGATTGTTATTAAACCTTACATCAGAATGGTGGTTACATCAGTCACAGATCTATAAAACTGTGTTGATTAGGACAAATAGAAGGAAAGGAAGCTAGAGACTGTGAAGTGGGACTAGCTGGAGTGATTTGAGACATCACATTAATTTTCTTCCACTCCTTCTTAGGGTTTCATTACATAAGCAGTCTTGATGAATAGGTTCTCTGTGAGCTCTACTGAGGGGACCTGTGATTGTGACTCTTCCTTGTGTCAGAGCCTACATGGCCTCCTTCCACTACATGGGAGGCTGCCTCTATACCCATTTGACCAGTCTAAACGGACAGATAAGAAGAAGCAGCCAAAATTTGGTGTTATGATGCTGTGTTCTAGAAACTTGCGCACATGTATTTAATGACTGTGGCATCAGTTAGAACCTAATTTTGGGGGCTGCTCCAGCCTGCGGGTGGGACAGGCCCAGGCTGCCACCCTCCCTTGGGGATCCCACAAGATTGAGGCCCCCAGCCCCAGGCAGCTGCTGGCCTGGCTGTACCATGGCACTCAGACCCTTGTGTTCTTGTGCTGTGGCTCTGTGTGCTCAGAATGTGAATGTTTACATTCACTCATCACTTCTACTAATAGGCTTAACCTTGTAGGTTTTACATTTAATGATCAGTCCTACTCTGATTGATAAAATATTCAATTTGTGCCTATTAGCTCTAGATTAATGTCAGACTGTGTATGTTGGACTGGAAATCTTGGCTATTAACATTCAGTCTCTCCAGTTAACATTCACTGATAATCAAGATATGTTTTGGTCATGGCTGATGCCAAGGTGGGGTGAAGGGACAGACTAGACAATCTCCTGAGATGCCTTGCAGCAGTTTTCCTTTAGTAGAAAGCCTGGCATGCTGCTTATGCTCATTTAATCATACACCATTTCAAAAGCACTGACATGTGCTTTCACAGTTTCTGCACTGATTGCATTAAAGAAATTTGAAACTATGTAAAATGTATGTTTAAAACTGTACTTAACCCTGCATGTCTTCTGTAACATCAGTATTCAGCAAACACAGAGGTACTAAACAGAAGAACAGCACGACCTGGTCACAGACTAGGCAGGTAGCAAGCCATATTCACCCCACCTGCAAGGGATTCTCCACCACAAACCAGTAAAGAAGTTCGAGCACCAGATTCATGAGGTGCCTGAAAGCACCAAGTCTCAGGGTACTCATGGCTGATGGAAGATGCAATCTTGGTTTTACACAACCAATGCTCTAGGGTTGTGTCTAGACTTACCTGGGCTCCTGAACCTGAACCTCTGACCATGAAACTTGTCATGTCCTGCTCTGACCCCAGTTAGGAAGGTCTGGGGACCCTCTGTGGTGTGCCACGGTGCCCACCTTGCCTGTGCATCCTGGATGTGTCCCTGTGCAGTGGGGGACAGTGGCAGTGGTGGAAAAGGGTGGGAGGAACATGAACACCCAAAGCTCGCTGACGTGGACCTGGCACAGTGGGAGTTTGCATCCAGACCCAGGAATTCGGAAAAATTCCTATGTTTTTACCAGCCACTGACCAGACAATCATGTATTAGGTGCCTAAATTCTCCCACTTAGTCTTTGCAAATGTGGAGATCTTTGGCTTTAACCCCTACTCCATCAACATTCCACTAATTTTTCAAAATCTAGTCCAGGGCTGCCAGCAAATTTTCTACCAGACAACAGAGCTATTTATGCCATTTCATTGCCACAGTGTCGAAGTGCCTAAGAAAATTTATAAAAACAATGTATTTTGTCTCAGACAAGTCCTGTTCTGAGGTAAGAAAATGTAGAGGCTCTCAGTTGCTGTGTTTTTGCAGAAAGTTTGTTTTGCTTTTAACATCATGCATTTAAAGGTTAAAGCATCAAAATCCAGGCAGAAGACACTTTATCTATTTAATTAGTTAGAACAACATGGGATAAGAGAAGTAATGGGACCATAAAAAAACCAGAAACTGAATCCTAATATGATTAGATGTGAGGGTTCCAGACAAAAAAAAAAAAAAACAAACAAAAAACAAACCAAACAAAAAACTCCCATCTTTATGCCATCAGAAGGCTTTATTAGGATTATGTACACCACTCTGCTTGTACCTGTGGGAGATAGATACTTTTGGATTGAGATCAGTGGATAAAACAGCTATTAGGATCAGCAAATGCATATCTCATTATGTGAGGATAGTAAAGTGCCTGACAAACCTCACACCATTGCAAAAGGAAAGGTGTGGGGGGGAATATGATATATGTTTAAATGCATCATGATGTAAACATATTGGAAGAAAAGCTACTGAGAGGAAAAAAAATGAACCTTTAAAACAGATTTATTGCAGGAGAGAGGAGAGAGAAACTACCAACCTGGCTCTGGGAGAGGTTTGGCTGGCTCTAGACAGAGCTAAATTTATTCATTAGGATTATATAATGTGTCCATGATGGTAGAAAACCAGACTCAATGACACAGATGTTGTACCTCAAGAGCAGCCCTTTGAGGGCTTTGTGCCCTCCAGCACTTTCCTGGACCTTCATGCAACCCCAGGGCATGCACCACACACCCTCAATTGTGGGCAATACATCCTTCTGTTTCAAACATACACATAACAAAAAAATAAATTATTAGAGCCACAAGAGGAAGATAGAGACCAGAAGAATCCCAGGAATAAGTGTTATGTATTGTGGACATTGAGAATCTGTGGCACTTGGCATTAAGTACATAGATGTAACCACATCTATCCTTGCCAATAGCCCATAAAATTACCCACTTCTGATTTTAGAATAGCCTTCTCCACCTCTCAGTGTTTCATATGGGATTTGAAATATCTCTATCACTATTATTTCTGACAGCCATTTGATACTTGTGTGTCTCTCAGGATGAAGAGGTCTTGGAGTTTGATTTAGCCATTCTTGAAGCAGACAGATTCTTTTAATCAGAGCAAGTTACTTATTTCTGAGCAGAAACTAAAAGATGGTGTCTTACATTAATTTAGCCTCATCAGTCTCCCAGTAATGTTTTTTCAGGCTGTTTGGTGAGACCTCTTTCAATCCATTAACCGCTTCCCTCTAAGATGAGGAATTCCCCCTGTAAATGATCAGTCGTGTACTGATTTCAGTAAGGGCAAGAATCACTCAGAAAAACCAAAAGTATTGTGGAAGCATATGGAAAATAATTGTTTTTATGGAAGACATTTTCTGTGATGAGGGTGGTGAGGCAGTGGAACAGGTTGTCCAGAGAAGGTGTGGATGCTCCATCCCTGGAAGTATTCAAGGCCAGGCTGGATGTGGCTCTAAGCAACTTGGTCTAGTGAAAAATGTCCATGCTCATTGAACTAAGGTTGGACTAGATGACCTTTAAAGGTCCCTTCCAACTTGAACCATTCTGTAATTCTATGAAAAATACAAGGGACCAGAGAATGCTTGTTAGACAGTGTACTTGTTAGATGAAGGGTATTTCATCCTGGGGCATCATGAATATGTTACAGCCTTAGCCCTGGACATTAAACGTGGTGCCCATGGAGAAAAGTGTGATCCACTGTGCACGAGATCCAGGACAGAAGTCTCCCAGTAAGCTAACCATGTCCAATACACACCCTCAAACAGTGCCACACAGTGGCTGGGCAGGCCACAGCGAATGGCATATAGCAGGCACTGTTCCCAACACTGAAAGAGAGGATGAGTCCACAAATGGTTATTAGCTTTGCAGACAGTTGATTTAAACCTATTTTTGTTCTGTTTCTTGACCTTTTAATTTCCTTCCCTCCCATTTTTCCTAAAAAGGCAGGACTGTACCCAGTGTAGTCAATATTTGTGATTTCCATCACAGATGCCCCTGTCTCTCTCTGAACGTCATAAACTCTCACTTGAGGTATTATGGAAGAGAGACAGAGAACCCTGTCCAGACTCCCATGGCCTATTTTTTCCAGTGAATGGCTCCAGGAAATGGAGAATGACAGAGACTAAACAAATGTCTTTGGCTTAGAAGAATCTCGGAGCTGGTTACCTTCTGCCTTGAGCCTGCCAAGTGTAGAAGGTCAAGTATGCCTGACATGACTGCTGGATATGATCTTGTACAGATACACTGGATGAAACACATTTGCATAATTCAATCATCCTCAAAGCCAGTTCTCCTGGAGCCACCCTCATGGTAAAGTAGAAACCTGCTTAGTGTTTAAGGAACCAACCTAAAGGCTCCCAGTGAATTTGATGACTGTTGCTTGAATGAGACAGTCTTTTTCCCTGCAGGTGAGTCTCCTAGGGGTCTCAGCAGATGACTCTGTGTTTGGAGGCCAGTGTGGAGAAGCACTGGTACACACCACTGTCACACAGCACAAACTGCAGTTGGCAGCAGATGCTGCTCATTTTGAAGGGCTCTCACAAGGAAAGCACTAACTGGTCTTTCAGAGTCCATACCTTCCCAGAATCACAGAATATGCTGAGTTGGAAGGGACCCACAAGGATCATCAAGTCCAACCCTTAGCCCTCACAGGACCATCCCCAAGAGTCACACCATGTGACTGAGAGCATTGTCCAGGTGCTTCTTGAACTTTGTCAGGCTTTGTGCTGTGGCCACTTCCCTGGGGAGCCTGTTCCAGCACCGAAGGACCCTCTGGGTGAAGAACCTTTTTCTGATATTCCAACCTAAACCTCCCCTGACACAACTTCAGGAGTCCTGTCACTGGTCACCACAAAGAAGAGATCACTGCCTTCCCTTCAAGAAGAAGTTGTAGACTGTATTGAGGTCTCCCCTCAGTCTTCTCTTCTCCAGGTTGAACAAACCAAGTGACCTCAGCTGCTCCTCATATGGCTTCCCCTCAAGGCCCTTCACCATCCTCATTGCCCTCCTTTGGACTCTCTAATGGCTTCATATCTTTCTCAGTGACCTAAACTGCCACAATACTCAAGGTGAGGCTGCCCCAGTGCAGAGCAGAGTGGGACAATCCCCTCCCTTGCCCGGCTGGAGATGCTTTGCCTGATGCCCCCCAGGGCACGGTTGGCCCTCCTGGCTGCCAGGGCACTGCTGACTCATATTCAACCTGCCATCGCCCAGGACCCCCAGCCAGGGTGGCTGCAGAGGATGCAGAAGTAGATCCCAACACTCCTAAGGCCTCTGGAGAGCGGGGGGCAGAGAGCCCACGGCTGCTGCTCCTTGGGCGCTGCGCTCCTCACCCAGGGGCACGTTCCCTCCCCACACCCTCCGTGGGGCAGGAGAGAAAACAGCAACACGCACCGTGATCAGCAGCCCCGCGCCAGGAACCCTGTTCATCCCTCCACCCAGGGACGGCTCCCAGCGCCGGCCCCGCTCCGGGAGGAGGTGCCAGCGGCGGGGCGGGGACGGGCGGGTCCGCCCGGGGAGCGGCACAGCCCGGCCGGAGCCGCCGCGGGAGGCACCGAGCGGCCGGGGCAGAGCCATGGCCCAGAGATACGATGTGATTGTGGTCGGAGGCGGCATCTCAGGTGGGTTCGGCGGGGTCTGGGCTCCGTGGTCGGCGGCGGTGCCGGTGGGGCGGTGCCGGAGCATCGCGGCGGGGGAGATGCTGCGGGCTGAGCGGGGCTTCTCCGGGAAGCCCGAGGTGCGAACGCATCCCCCCGCCGGCTCGGTAAAGCTGGCTGAGGTAGGTCCCCATAATTAGGGCGGAAAGCCCTATGAGGCAGGCAGTATTTTATTATTATTAAATTATTAGTATTAATTTTTATTGTTTTTATTATTTTAGTTATTTTTATCTTATTTTTATTTTATAATTTACTTTATTATTATTTTTATTTTCTAATTTATTATTATTAATTTTTTTATAATTCTCTTTATTATTATAATCTATTTTTTATTTTATTTTAATTTTAATTTTTATTTTTAGTATTTCTACTATTTTTATTCAATAATTCATTATCACTTATTTTTATTTTATTCTTTTTATTCTTTTTATTTTTAGCATTTTTTAATTTTACTTTTCACTATTTTTATTCAATTTTATTGTATGAATTTACATTTTGTTCTTTTTTCTGGTTCTTCCAATGTCCAGTTTCTAGTTCCCCTTTCAGTGCAGGTATGGGTCTGAGAGCATGAGCAGCCTGGCAGAAATGGATGGAGAAAGTATCATGGGCCCTGGAGCCTTCTTGCATTTGAGTGGCAATCTGCTGTTTGTAACCTAATCCAGGTTGGAAGACCTCTGTGCCTGCCCACAGTGAATCTCTTTCCCGTGTGTTTTGTTCCAAAACACATGTGCCAAATAAATTATGTATGTGCAGTAGATATTTTTTTTTTGCTTCTGTGCCTTTGACATATCAAATATTTGCTTTTTTGCTCCTTAGCATTGGGAGGTATGCAGCTCCTGTCCTGTATGGCAATCTCCTCAGTGCATACATCCACAGATCTAAGTAGTATCTCTGGCCAAACCACAAACAAATTACTTGAGACGTGTTACAAAATATGATTCTGTTAATCCATTTTTTTTTTCACATGGCTTTTAATTTCCACTGTTTGTTTATCTATAATTCTAGATGTCTGTTTAACCGTTATATTAAGGTATGCAGCATGCAATTTGAATGATATACATAATGCAGTGACAAAATCATTCTCTGATATGATTCTGTGATAACAAACTGCTGAATAGTGATTGAATGTTTCAAGTATGTTTATACAATTAGCAAAAGTTAACCATTGCTTTTCTATAAAGCATAGTTGATTCTGGACACAGCATTATGGCTAATTTTTAACTTACAGTGTGTTTCATAGTGAAACTCAATTACAGAAATTAGCCAGTGGTAATTATCTGTTCATGTCTGGTAAACAAAAACATTTCCAGTGACGTGATTTTGTACAGCAATAGTGCTACATTCCCTCTGTTGAATGAGTTGGAGTGAAAGAGTTAGTGTAACAGCTTTTAATATACCCTTGGTTTTTGTATGGTTGCCATGGGAATATTTTCATGGCAAGTCTGCACAGCCTACATATGTTTTTCTGTAGGAGCAGTTAGAACAGAGAAGCACATGCTATGCCATGTTAAATTGTGCTTCACTCTTTGCTACCTGTAGACAGCAGCAAGTGGCAGTGGGGATGTAGGGAACCCGTTTTCTATTGACTTCTTTTTACACCAAATCTTCTCTAAAGTGCTCTGGTTTCACACTGTAGCAACTTTTCTCCTGTCTTCACACGAAGGCTGGGAAAATTTACAGGCACAAAAATTACTTTTGACTAAGTACCCCTCTTCAGTCACTTCCCTTTAGCTGCTGTGTACCACTCCTGCTTCACCTCTGATTCACACTTCTCTGTAAATCATTGGTCTTGCAGCCAGGTGATGAAACTGTGGTTTTATATCACCTTAGGCTGCTTGAAAACTTCTGTTAACATGCACAATCACTGTAGAAATCTCGTCTCCCATCCACTGGAGAGTGAAGTGTGTGATTTTTGAAATGAGGGACTCCTTGGGGACCAGGTTTGTTATTACTCAACATTTGATGTGTTCCTTCAGAAAGTTACAGATTTTGAGCTGCCTGAGGTGCAGCCGACTGAGATTCCGTGGTTACTGTCTTTAGGTGAGGAAGGCATCAGTTGGTGCACAGCTGTAGAACAGCAGAAAGCTCTTGTAATATTCAGGTGTGCTTGAGTTGGTGGCTACAGCAGTCAGCAAAGCAGGTAATTGTAGAGCAAACAAAGAGGTGCTGTGCCAGCAAGAGGATGTAAACAAACACGTCACAGAGCTGCCACCTGGCTGTCTGTATTCTGTTTGTTCCTTTAGGGTAGTGCGAGCTGTCCTTTTGCGAACTCAGACCCTCCTTGGCAACAGTTCTGTCTATCTTTTTATCCAGATGTAATCAGTTGGGTCTAAAATTTAAAGAGTGAAAGAACCACATAATGGAATAGCAGTGCAGAGGCCCTCACAACCCTGCCAGTCACTGTTCTCCTCTGAAGGCACTGATCTTTTATCCGAAGATGCCACTTCCTTTGCTGAATCATTTTTAGTGTCCTTTATTGGAGGTTTGATAAAAGGCAACAATAAAACTGAAGAACTGACCAATTTTAATTTTGCGTAATGAAAATCTACTCAAAATTACTCTTCATTTTTTTCAAGTCAAAAAAATGGTCTGTGGTTTGTCTGAAGATGTCAGACGATCTCAATAGGGTTTATGGTGATGAAGACCTTTGAGGAACAGGGGGATTTACTAAGGAGTAGATTCTGTTTTTTGGGTAAAACTTCATCTGAAGTCCATGAAATATTTTGTGAATGGCGTAGTTTAAAAAGAAATATTTTAAAGGAAAATTTTCCAGTGTAAAAAAGCATATATGAAAATGCTTATCCACACACTGTGTGTAGTATGCCTTGTACTAAAGAATATTTAGATCTGAAGCATAACAGGCCCTCATAGAGCTGGAACTTGCATCATAACAGGTTCTCTTCTTTGCTTGGTTGTTTCTTTTTCTTTGAAGGGCTCCTCAAGCATGAGGGTCAAAACAAGTATTAGAAAACTATGAAGTTATGTCACCAAACTTGTTTATCTGCTTAATTGAGACACTGATGACAGAAATTTTCTTCAAATAAAATCTTGGAATCTGTTCAGAGATTTTGTTTGAAGACTTTCTCCATACATTTTCAAAAGTGCCTTCCTGTCCCTGCTTTTGCCATAAGAACCTCTTTCCTTCTTTTGTTTTCAAGAAAGTTATCATATTTTATTCTCATATTATGCCAGTCCTACTTAAGAAAATGCTTCTGTTAAATCTCTGGTGCACAGATTTTACAATCAAAATGAGGTTAATTGATTCTCTTTTTTCCTCTGAAAGGTGAAGCCTTCTCTTAAATAGAGTGAGTGTTATTTGAAGTATGCTTAATGTTTTGCTGTTCACAAGCAGTCTTGTCATGTTCCTGTAAGTTTAGAACCAAAACATACAGTAAGATAAAGTATTTCTCTTGTTATGTTAGGTTTTAAAAATATTTACATACCCATTGTTGCATTAGTGAGATACCACTGTGCTCTCCACTCTTCCTAAGCCTCGATTTTTAATTGTGTGATGATCTAATATTCTGTATAATTACAGTAGCTCTCACTGCATCTGTGAACCAGTTTCAAGTTGCTTTAAAAATAAAAACCAAACCAAAACACCCCAAACCAGGCTAAGTGTTTTGGGGGCTGTTATCTGAAAGTGTTCTGTCTGTTTTAAAATAAATGCAGGGGGCAAAATTTTTTAAAATAATTTTTTTAAAACTATTTAAAAAAATTTAAAACAAAACTAGGACATGCTCTAAGAAAACTATAGACAAGATGTATAATCTTCAGTAGATACTTGTTTCTTTTTGCTCTCTGGTAGTAATTTACAGTGTCTCAATACTCTTCATTTGAAAAGATACTTTGCCAAATGAGGCACTATGTTTTTGGAGAGCATTTCTAGTGTGGGAGTCTTATGCTAGATGGAGAAGAAAAAACCCCAGACCAAAACAGGTAATGGGCATGGATGGAATAGCTGTGCATGATAAATCAGAATGGATACATCTGTGGGAGGATTCTGACCCTCTCCATGGGATATCAACCTCTCTGGGATGCACTGTGGCAAAGGGAATCCAGGACATTTCCCTGTCAGTTGACTTGATGAAGCTCTTGGTTCACATTTTCGGTCCCCTCTCTCTGTATCTGCCATCAGGGAGTTATTCCTTTTGCATTCAGCTACTCTCATGACTATTGTGAAGGACTATGAGGCAGTTCGGTGGAGCCTGCATTTGACTTCTAGATATTTCCCAGGAAGAACTTGGCAGTGCACAGTAAACAGAACACAAAGCAGCTGCATAATGTTGTGAAATAGTTTGGTAGCCTAGGCAGCAGGGACAGCACTTGTAATTCACTGTCTGATACCTCCTAATTGGTCTGAAAGTTGATTTGATAAGAAGCTTTCCAGTCTACCTGCAGGAGCCATCTCATCTTGCAGGGCTCAAAGTGATGCATCATTAAGGAAAGCTTTTCCATTAGCTTATTTAACCATTATGAAAGAGCGTTATTAGGGAAAGTTCATTCAGTCTGTTCAACAAAATGGAAAAACCACCATGGAAGGGCCAAAAGGGGTAAGTTAGGATGGTAAAATTTTGGGCAAAGAATTGCTGGGTAGCTAATATTCGAAATAACTGGTAGAGAATCAAAGCATATGGGTAGCAGCAGATGTTAGGGTTACAAACTGAAAGGTCCACAGGATTTTCTTATCTGTACTGCTGAATTGCATTTTTTTTTTTTTTTTTGACAAACAAGATTAGGAACAGGAGAGGCTGAAAGCTCTTTGTAAGAAAGTTCAGTGCATTGTTTTCTTGGACAACCACTTGCAGGGGTGTTTTTAGTATGTGAGGTTTGTCAGTCTAACCTAATCACACTGCAGGTGATGGTAGGTGTTCATCTGCATTAGTGTCTCAGTTCAGACCAAGTGTGTACCTGGAGCACATCTTCTGGTTGACTCTATTTACTGTTCTACCATGTGCATCAAGAGAGAAGGCTTGGAGCATTTCCCTTTTGCATGAGACCAAAGAGGAAGATTGTAGGAACTCACCTTTTGAGCTCCAAGCCTTAATGGCATTGGCCCCATGTAGGGCCATACGAGAGCTAGTCTAAATAAAGCCCCTTTCGTGCATATGGTATATGGATACTGGGTATTCAGGATACTACTGTTTTACTCTGCACTTCTGATGTTCTGCACTATTTGCTAACATAGACACTTCAAACTTGCTGTCTTTGTAAACTTTCAGTTTGGCTGCTCAAAGGTGGTGACATGGAAAGAGTAAGCATTTTGATTTTGTGCTCTTCTTCCATGAAGATACAGTTAAAAATAGTTTACTTGGTTATCCTGACCACAGATGTGGACCTGCATCCTCTGTCTCCATCCTCTATGTTTTCTCCTTGCCTGCTTTTTTTCTTTCTTTCATTTTCTTGCAGTATTGAGAGATTGATGAAAGATCACTTTCTGTGTAATTGTGAATTTTGATTTGCTCATTTTACTCCTTGGCATCATCAGGTACAGGAGCAATTTTAAAGAAACACTTGCTGTAGTGAGTGAGCATAGTGTCAGTCTCCAGGAAATAACAACCTTTTGTTCACCTCAGTGACATGAGTCTGGATCAGTGCTGGTGCCTGTAGTCCCAGTGGCTGTGATGAGCAGCCCATTGCTCTGGCTCCATCCTGGGAGTGTTCGGGCTGTCTATGATGATCTTAGGAGTATGCTGACAAGGGTATTGTCAGCTGGTGAGTGGAGGTAATCTTGTCAAAAGGTGGAGAACTGTGCCGAAAAGCTAACTAGACGTGTTTGCACTGCCTAAGCAGGCAGCCTGAGCAATGTGGGCTTACACAGCCCTGATAGTCCCAGAGGAAAACTTCCTTGTGGTATGATAAATGCAGAGCAGAGTTTGCTCTATATTTATATATCTTACACAGCAATTAATGACAATGAATTAGGTCTCATGCTTAATTTAATCAACTGAAGAAAGCGTTTTTTCTGCAGAAGTTATTATTCTGTATGTAAATAATCTGGGTGATTTTGGCATGTTTCCCACTGGCACGGTTCCCTTCTCTGTAGCACAACTGACAACTGTAGTTAAGTAGTTCTGTTATTTAAAGATTAAAAAGCCATATTGTCTTACTGCCCCTTCCCAGAGCAGGAGTTGCTTGCCTTTGTGTTGTCTCAGTTCTGTAGCAGTTATTTCACGGAGTGCACTGATATGATAGTGAAGTTTATGCTGGTTCTTAAAGTTTGCTGAGCAGTGCCCTGGTGGGTTGAAGAGCTTCCCTTGGTTTTGCTTTACAGAGAATGTGTCTTGATGTACTCATGAAGCACTCAGTTATGTTTCTAGAATCACTCATCATTCCTGATGAATCACAGTAACAGACCTTTAAAGGTCCAACCCTCCTGCAATGAGCAGGGACATCTTCAACCAGATCAGGTTGCCCAGGGCCCCATCCAAACTGATCTGGGATGTTTCCAGGCACAGGGCACCCACCACCTCTCTCAGCAACCTGTTCCAGTGTTTCACCACCCTCATTGAAAGAAATCTCTTCCTTTCTATGTAATCTGAATCAACCCTCTTTTAGTTTAACACCACTACCCCTTGTCTTATCATGACAGGCCCTACTAAAAATTTAATCCCCACCTTTCATACAAGGCCCCTCTAGGTACTGGAAGGTGCTATAAGGTCTCCCCAGAGCCTTCTTTCCTCCAGGCTAAACAACCTCAATTCTCTCAGCCTTTCCTCACAGGAGAGGTATTCCATCCCTCAGATCATTTCTGTGGCCCTCCTCTGGACCTGCTGCAACAGGTCGATGTCTTTCCTGCGTTGAGTACTCCAGAGCTTCATCCTTACTTCAGTTTCTTGAGGAAATTCCATTAATCTCATTACAGTTTCAGTCATTTAATTTTTCTATAGCCATTTTTGAACTTAACATGATTTTCCTTCTGGGCTGATAACCTATTTCATTCTTGTAAAATTGTGTCAGATATTAATGTTCTTGCTGCCTTGTAAGATGGTTTGTCAAGATGTGATGACTTATCTAATTCACAAGTCTTTTTTCCTTATGGGCTGATTTGTGTCTAGGGTTTATAATTTGTAATGTTGCATAATTATTGTTTAAAGGTTTTTTTTGCTGATTTCAGTGGTCAGTGAGGGTGCACTACAGGACAATGGTATTTAAACCATGAAAGTGTAGCATTCTTTTAGGTAACCCACCCATGCATTTGTATCTTACACAGCCTTCTCTGTTCTGTCACTTTTCTGTTTAAACATTTTGCTTAAAAGAAATATCAGTGTGAAGTCACTTGGAAAACTATTTGCTCCACAAACCATTATTATGACCCCCAGTATTCAGGGCTGGAGTGCTGTAAGGGAACAGAAAGAAGAATGGCCATAAGTGTCTCATTTGAGGAGCCCCTGAGCTCTGGATGAGCTAATAACAAAGGAGAAAGTGCCTCTCAAGCCAGAGAGGAGTTGCATTGACTTAGTCAAGAAAAAGTGACAGTATTTGTGGTAAGAGCAGGCTTCCAAGGAGAAAGAGCATGAAGTATTTTCAGGGACAAAGCTGTCCAAGGGAATTCAACTCATCTGTTTCTTCTCCCCATCTCTTCTCCTCTTCGTCTCTTCTTCTCTCCCCTGTCCTCCTTTGTGCTGCCTCATTGCCAGACAGATGCTCCCACCTCTCCAAAAAACATGGGGCTGCTGTCCCTGTGCCACCCACAGCCCCACAGGACTCAACTGCGTGGACTTAGGTAAGGTGGGGTGGGATCTTAATGGCCTCAGGAGCAGTAGCAGCTGTGGATGGAGAGCAGGGAACTGCCCAAGGAAATGATGAGCATCAGGATTTTTGTAGGGGGTCTGTGTGTGTTTGTATAGAGGAAGAGAGGGCAGGGGACAGGATGGGGGAATGCAAAGCGCAAACCATCCCTGGAAGAATGGATGCTCCAGTCTAGAAAGTTTGAGGTCTCATGAGCTACTTCTGGTAAGTGGTGTATATGGCAAAATACGTCATAGATGCACTAATTTTTAACACTGGAGAGTCTGGCTGTGGCTCATTAGAGTCTCTGGCATCTTGCAGTTACAAAGATTGGGTTGTGGTGGTGACCTGGCTTCTGTTGGCACTTCATGTTTCGGGTGATTACCAAGTTTCCTGAGGTTCTAATTAATTTTAAACCTCCTTATCTTACAGATATTACTTTAAACTCTTCAATTTCTTCAGATTTTTCACTTTCTACCCAGCTGGAAGTGAGGAGGATGGGGACGAATGATGCCTTTGTAGCCAGCTGCTCTTTACCTTGATGGTATAATTCAAATATAAAACATTGAATGCAGTCTGCTCAGTTGACTGCACGTGGCAACAACTGATCAAACTGTCAGTTCATGCTGTGCATCATGATTACCTGGATTGCATGGATAGCTTGCATATAAACTGGAATAATTTTTGCTTGAGTGATAGATCTGTTTTGAATGTGTTAAATATTGGAGCAAGACATCTCTTTCCATCCAATATGAGTTAATTTTTTATGAGGCAGCTGGGCCAGTCTGGATCAGTGAATAATGCTAAATAGTGAGGACAAATGAGGAAGGGAAAGAGTGTAAATGCTTTTATTTTACACCTTAGATACTTATGCTTCCCTCTATGCTTCCTTCAACTTTTTTCCCCATGCATTCTATCAGAATGGTACCATTCTAATGGTAGCATTTTTCTTTCATAGCACTGATGTTTTCACGAGCTGTTTGACTCAAACTTCCTCCTGCCTGCACTTAGAGATGGTTGGAAGACAGTTGCTTATAAGTCTTATTTAGTGGTTCCCTTTTGGGCTTCTCTGAATGACATGTATGTTCTCAGCCTTTGGTATCTCAGCCAGGGAATGCTTCATCATGAGCTGGCTGTTGAGAGATGAAGTGGTCTTTTTGGGCTACCAGCAAAGAGCTGGTGAATTGCAAAGTGGCAGGGCTCATCTTCATTTCTCAGTTGTTCAAATAGATAAAATGTACACAGATCCTTGTAAGCTTTACAATTTAGCCTGTGTGTGTGTATGCCTACTTGTATATGTGGGTTGTGGTGAGGGTGGTGAGACACTGGAACAGGGAGGCTGTGGATGCCCCAACCCTGGAAGTGTTAAAGATGGGTTGGATGAGGCCTTGAGCAACCTGTTCTGGTGGGAGATATCCTTGACCAAGGCAGGAGGAGTTAGGACTGGATGATCTTTAAGGTCCATTCCAACCCCTTAATATTCCATGATTCTGTGATGATGATGGGAACTTCCTAAGAGTCACTGAGGCGTGGCTATTTGAAAGTGATGCTGAGATATACTCGATATGATCTGTAATTATTAAGAGCAACTGGGTGAAAATCATTAGCTAAAGATCAAGTAACATGGAACAAAATGGATAGCCATGGAATGAGGGCATGGTAGCTCTGCTGGGCTTTGCTGTCATACAAAAGTGACCTCTAGGTGGATGCCTGTGAGTCATCTGATACAGAGAAATCTGGGAAACTACAGGTCATTCTTTATTGTCAAGATTAAAATGCTAGTCTTTTGTAAGTTCACATCTTCTATTCAGTCATATATTTTGAGCACTTACTTTTCTCAGGAGATTAATAAAAAAGAATTCTTTGCTTGAGACCATGCAAGGCTTGGCAAAACAGATAAGCATTTCTCTTCTGAGGCAGCTGTTGCATAATTTTGCAAAATTTTCCAGATGTAGTTTCCAGATGTAGTCTTTTTTTTTTTTTTTCCACGTTGCTGTGTATGGGAGGCAAAACTCATCTTCAGAGTAAATCTGGCTGACATTTTATTTGCTTGTATATCTCTTCGTAATAGTAATGCCTGAAAGGATGCTTTTAGTAAACTGCCTGTATAGTGCCTCAGGCAGTTCATTGTGCTCAGCTTTATTTGTTCCAGTGCTATGATCTGTTTGTTGTAGTGCTTTCAGTTCTCTTTATCTCCTTTGTTTCTTCCCTCTGTCTATAGTGTTTTGAGGCAGCCTAGGCTGTAAACTAGAAGAGAGGGGACCCTGAGAATGAAGGCATGAGGTAATGCTGGGGTACAGATGATGACGATGATGATAATGATAATGATAATAATAATAATAATAATAATAATAATAATAATAATGAAATTAGCTCTTCAGTATATCCTGAAGTCATAACAAAAGACCTGCAGAATGTGTTTTGGGTTTCGGGTTTTTTTACCTTATTGGGGCCTAGAAGCAGACTTCTGACTCTTCCTTTTGAAGTGTGAGGTGGGCACTGAATGGGTGTTCTGCTCCATGTGTAAGACATGACAAGTCTATAAAATAAAAACAGATCACTGAGTAAATGATTGATACTAGAAATACTCAACCTTTGAAAAATTGGAGTGCCCGGTTTCGCCAATCTGAGTTTTCACTGGATACTTCAGATGTAACAGTGCAGTGGAAACAAGAGGGAAGCCCTGGGCAAAACAACTGTGACTTCAGTGCTTGAGCCTTTGCTCACTGTACCAAAGCTGTTGGGTTTCCACCCAAACACAAAAAGTTGTCTCATCCCATGCCTGGCAGGGCTTGGGCTTAAGGCCTCACAGCTTCACTCATTTCATTTGTATCTGTCCAGGCTCTGTATCACTTAACCAGCTGCAGTGCCTGGGACAAAAGGAGACTGAATATTTTTCGTGTTGTTTTTAAGAATTCTGCTTAATAAATACTGCTCCCTGCACCATGAATGAATCATCTGTGAGCACTTTCAGAGAGAGGAGATCACAGAAAGTTGGGATTAGAGTTTATGCTCACATGAAGTCCCATTAACTCACGGGAATGCTCTTACTGACCTTGGTGACAAAGTCACAGAATTAGAGCTCTGACAGAAAAGCTCATTGTCTTGGCTAGACAATGAAATGCCAATAGAAATAAATTATATTTGCTCATAGAGTGCTGTATCCTAGGCAGAAATGTTATGTCCTTTGTACAAATATTTTAAGTAAATGTACATTTTAAGCAGGTAGTCAGATTGATAATGTCTTTTCTTGCTCCTTGGGGTTTCTGAAACTGCAATTTTGTTATTTTCTTAAGTTCTGTAATTTTTTACCTGAATTATATTCATTTTAATGGCATTAATTGCAGCACAATGATACAGTTTAGGAAGAGAGAGTATCTCCCCCCATGGTCAAAATACTTAGATCGAGAGTTGCTTTGATACCATTCACTGTACTGTTCAGAATATTACCAATAGTGATAGTTTACAGAAGCCCAGCTCTACCATGGTTTTAGGTTCTGAACTTTTGTATCTTTCTCCCATAAGATTGGGCCAGATATGTAAAGTACCATTGTAAAGCTGGCCCAAATTAGAGAATGTAAAA
Source organism: Pseudopipra pipra (assembly GCF_036250125.1). Classification (NCBI taxonomy): domain Eukaryota; kingdom Metazoa; phylum Chordata; class Aves; order Passeriformes; family Pipridae; genus Pseudopipra; species Pseudopipra pipra. The sequence continues at coordinate 112,679,721 of NC_087550.1, read as the reverse complement.
GGTTACTTTCACCCTGAAAGCGTAGTGTTCTTCACAAGGGCAAAATTCCTTGACCTTCCCATAATGTGAGGAACGTTACGAAATAAGACAGTACCACCTTAACTCCCCCAGACCGTGGGCCAGGGTTGGTTTCGTTCTTTTTGTTGTTATTGCTTTGTTTTTTATTTTATTTACAACCCTCATTTTTTAATGTTTTACAGGCATTATTGTCTCAAGCCATTATTTCAATTAAAACGTTTTAGCTGGCTAATGATGAGTGACAGAGGTAGAGGTGACCAGCGCCAGGTTCAATCTCTCAGCGGCGGAGCTGTAATTGGATTGTGTTCATTAGAGCACAAACAAAACCAGTGCTATTAAATTGCAGTTTCTAGCACAGCAATGCAGTAAGGAGTCTGTGGAAAATGAAGGAGAAAGCCCACTGGTGAAAAATGGCTGCTTAGCTGTGGATGAGAACGTGCCTTTTGTCTGGTCCTGCCCTCCATCCCTTCAGTGTCCCAGTGGAATGTGAACTGTGCAGTGCTGATGGCACTGAACTGACAGGATGTTGTGGGGACATTTTAATTTTTTTTTAATTTTATTTGAATTTTAGAGTAATTAGGTCTAAGCAACAGCAAACCGTATTCTACTGTTAACTGATCTAATTTTAACATACCAGAAACTTAATTCTTGATCGAGGGAGTATTTTCTCTTTCCCTCCCCAAAACTGACCTCAGCTGCTTGGGACATATTCCTCTTTGTTTCTTCTTATTGCCCTGGTTTAAACACTGCAGCTGTGTTTGACCACTAACAAAGGTATTCCCCTCAAATGTTCTGCAGTGTTAAGACAGATGGATTTTGTTTTGTTTGGTACAGTGCAACAGTTTTAGCCAAACTCCTTTATTGCCTGTATGTGTTTTGCACGTATTTCTAAGCACCAGAGATGGTAGGTAAGGGTTACTGTATGAAGACATCTAATAGTGAGGGAAGTTGTATTTCCCATGTGATCCCACAGCAATACCAGCTTCTCTAAGACTGTGTAGGTTTTGACATATTTGAGGGTTTTTTACATTAATATTTCAGATAAATCAGTGCGTGTGGGGTGTATTTGTTGTTTGTCTGTTTGGTGTTCTGTTGTTGTTTGGGTTTTTTGTTGTTTGTTGGTTTGGTTTGGTTTTTTTGTTTTGGTTGTCTGTTGTTTTTGGTGGTTTTTTTTTTTTTTTATGAGACTAATCACTTTTGTTTAGAGAAAAAATTAAATTACTGGCCCCTCTCATCAAAATGAGACTTAGACTCAAGGTCAAGTAGAAGAATACAAAAGCCTGAGATGTCTAAAATAACTGCTTCAACATGTTAAATGTCTATGGATAAACATGTTCTGACTAGTATTTTTGAATACTTATGCTAAGAAATACTTGATTTCATCTGCCTTACTGACCCTGAACTCAGCTCTTACTTGTTTATATATAATCAGTTATGATATGTTTCCTTTTCTTGCTGTCAGTCTCGTGAAACATTTTTACATCCCACAATTTCTCCATTAACCCCAGGCCAGAGGACTGTGCTTGTTCTGCGGGCTAAGTATTATTATGCCATTTCCAAGCTGCATTTTGTGACAGATCCTCATGTCAAGCCTTGTGCTATGTTTGTTTACTGCTCTGGACCCCATCAAGGTGCTGTGGCTGCTCTGCCCACTGGCTCTGTGTAAGGGAGCATCTGTTACCTGATGTCTCTGCAGACAGTGATTTAGATGAGGCTGAACAGGTTGAGAATGAGGAAAAAAAAAATCCTCAAAGAACTCGTCAGTTTTGGCTTTATTTACAAGGTGTGCCATGGCAGACACTTCTCATGCAGACGTGCCTGAGCTTCCAGCTGGCTGCCTGGAGGACAACTTGCAGTGTGGCTGCTGCACCTGCACATGCCCATTAAAAACCAGGTGTAAACCTGTGCTCAAAGAAGTTATGTCAAGGGGGATACTGTCAGCAGTTACCCAGCCCAGTGCAGCGTTGGATATCCAAGCTGTGGAGGCACAAAGGTAAAAACCAGCTCCTTGCCTCTTTTAAGTGTTGAATGTTTTTAATCTGCTCGTACAGCTGATGTTTGTATGCCCAGTCCAAGTCTGGCATTGGTTACAAATGTTAAACCTCCCCAGGGCAGCACTTTGTGAACATATCTTTTGTGTCAAAATAAATACAGAGGAGAGGAAAATGTAGGCGAATTTCATGAACTGAAGGAAGTTCAGATGTGAGACATGTAAGTTCTGCAGTAAGACCTGCAGGTTAGTACGGTACAAGTTTGATGACAGCATTTCTTCCTGCTCAATGCACAGTTTCAATCGAAGAGAGAAATTTTTAAGGTTACAGAATAAACATTTTTTTTGCCAGCCATTTTAGAAGCTATTAATTGAATGCCTGTGTCTTAGGGACTCTTTCTTTGCTCCTTACATGAGTTAAAAATTAGAATTTGTAGATGATTTTTATAATTATATAAATGAGAGAAATTATTTTTTTTTCTTACAGTGGAGATAATAAATATGGAGGAACATGATGAAGTAGTGAATAATACAGAGAAAGTGCAACAGGAACTGCAGGAATGCCTTCAGAAATTTACAGCTTTTCAGAGATGCAATTTCCAATCATGTCCTTTCTAGTGATTTTTTTGTGGAAGTGCTAAGATTAAAAGTGTATTTCAATAAAATTGCTGATTCCAGGCAGAATCAGACTGGAATCAGTTATTAAATTTCAGTTGTTTTTTTTTTTTCCTTTAAAGTACTTCAAAGTATTTTTTAGATAATCTAATGTGTTTGATTGTAGGGCTTCACTGTAGTCCACAGAGGGGTCAGATAAAAAAATTTGACTCCTGTCATATTTATCAATGCAAATGTATAGATAATAAATATATTTTAATATAAATATTATATATGTAATCCAAATATATATGATTCAAACATAAATATAGACATATAATAAAGGTTGGGCTTGATCCTGGAGGTATTTTCCAACCTTAATGATTCTAAGATTCTATGAAATATCAGTTTGGATTCTGCCCTAGCACAGAAATGTAAGATTTTCTGTTTAAAAAAATAAAATTAAAAAATCTGAATTACTCGTTCTCTGAGGATAAGGAAACTGTTAATGTTAGAAAGTGAGGTTGTAATGAAGCTGTTTATTCAAATGGTGCAACTTAAGGTGTTTAGCGGGTACAGAGCTATCAAACAAGAAAAAAGTTGGGACTGAAGGTGAAATAATTATTGTGATGATTTGACATTTTGATGTTTGAGTCATATCTGTGTGAATGCAAAGTGCTATATGATGAAGAAGTGATTTTCATGGCTTGAACTTGTGTTACAAGATTCTGGGGGAGGCAATCTCTTGCCAGTATCTCTGGGTGGCTGCAGTTGGATACTGGGTTGCTATGGGAACACACGTGAAGGCTTGCCTGGTTAAGCATCTCTAAGTACAATGGTGTTTTCAGTCTGGGGATTCAAATAATCATCCTTGCTTCTTTGCACTTTGAATTAATTAACTGCTTATCAGTTCTTTGAGCAGAACTGCAGGTTAGATTTATGTTTTCTGTCATATATATATATATATATATATATATTTGGGGCTCTCTGTTGCCCCTTGTAGAAAGCTGACCTGCAGTGGAAACTGGACCTAGCTCCTTTCCTCTGTGGTTGAGCTCTTATATTGCAATTCAGATCTTAGTCTGTTGAAATGCTTCTGGTGAGGAGGGAAAGATGCCACTGGATGACAAAACAGTGCATGAAACAGGAGTAATAACAGCATCAGTCACGTTTTTTGGATGACCTTTACATTTGAATGTGGCTGTTTGCCTCATTTGTGAGGACTAGGGACAATATTAAAGGTCTGCCTTTTGTTAGTGATGTGCAAGAGAGCGAGAGGTAAGCCAGAGGCAGTGCTGAAATGTGAAACTTGTGAAGGGTTAAACTTCTCAAGAGGAGATCTCACATCATGTATGACAGATTTTTCCAGGCTTTGCTTCACAGGCATCATGCCTGCTCTGTTTCTGGCAATTGGGGTATCAGGCACAGAAAGGCCACTCTGATTCTAGCCCAGAAAAGAGGTTGTGGTCTGTAGGGGTTTCCTGCAGCAGTTGTTAGTTTCTAAAAAGCAAACCTCAACCTTGTGCGCCAGTATTCATGTCCTAGTATTCATTTCTATTTTCATATGCTTTTGTTGCTGTTCTGATGCCTTATCTGTCCTCGTATCACTTCGGCTCAGAGCTCTCCCTCAGCAGCATCCAGTCCTCTCACTGGTTTTTGGCTTCAGCCCAAGAGCCCATTTGGGGTCTTGGGTCCAGCTCCAGGGAGCAGGTGTGGAGTGATGTGGCAGTACTGTGATTCTAAGTGTGTAAGATACCAAAATAGCAATATTCCTACCTGCCTACATTGCACTGTAGTGTTGTATTTGTCACAGCAGTCTTGCCTTATCCTGCACCATGTGTGCTATGAGACCTACTCTGGTCCTTTGCTGTGCCATCTGAGCCTCTGCCTGTTCTTCCATCTTTTTGCTGTTATGTGTTTGTGGTGAGGGGTAGGAGAAGCTAGAGGTTGGCTATGGTCCCTGACTTTGTCAGCAGTTACCTCCTTAATTTCTCCAGCAAACTTTGGAGCAAAACCAGAGCTGTGATGTGGGTGAGAGGAGCAGGTGGACCACCAGCCCTTGAACTAAAGGGGCCAGGTGGTGCTTAGTTTGGGAACCCCGTAAACTGCATCTTCTGCTACAGAGCCAAGCCCCAAGGACACATCCCTCCCCCTGCAGAGATCAGATCTGCTGGAGGATGGGCATGGATGGGGCAGTGAGATACTAATGAGCCTGATCCTACCCTCAACACTGTTTTGGTTTTCTGTTTTTGCATCAGGAAAGAGCAAACTGTTATCCACCTCTAACAGGTACATCTGTGAAGGTGTGGGTCTGGGGAAAAGGGGGTGTGTGCCCCAAAATAGACAGCAGGGAGTAAATAGTAGGTAGATGCAGTGGAGCGGATGGAAGTTGCAGGGGGAAACAAGGAGTGGTATCTGGGCTACAAATCAGCTGCATTTCAGTTGAGTCTAAAGAGTTATAATTTCATAAACGTTTCTGTTTGTTCAGCTCCTGGGAATAAACTGCCAAAGGCAGATGTACTGAAATGTTTATTCATTAGATTTTAATAAAGAAGGTCAAATCTCATATCCCTTAATCATTGTTGGTAACTGAATGCTATTAATTGATTAGTCAATACCTGTTAGCATGATAAGACAGCAGAAACCCACAAGTGACAGCAGCCTTCAGTTTGTGTATTCATTCTGTAAATTATTAATAACTACTATTGATCCTCTCCTAACTGATGAAATGTTTCTTTTTTGAAAAGTAACTTTTTTTTTTTCTTTAACTGATAAGCTAGATTTAATTAGGAGCTTTGTTGGCTATTTTTCCTCCAGAAGCCAATCTTGCTTTGCAAGTTCTTTGAAGGAGTGGTCCATGTTTACATACCATGACTGTTTTCTGTATTATGTTCTTCCTTAGTATCTTGAAATATTTGTGAGTGTAGTCAAGGCCACTGATCCAGCCAGATGTTTTTGCAATATAATTTCCTCAATAGGAAGTATGGAAAGACCTTTATCAGTTTCATTACTAGGTTTCTCACTAACACTTATGTGAAAACCCAAGATAAATAAGCCCATGAAGCTAGAAATAGAAGCAGGACAGTATGATATTTTAATGGAAACATCTGCAGCTTTTCTTTAGAAAATGTAAAATCTTGTAGATAGATAGATCTACACCATTCTCTCTCTTTTCTTCTTTTTTTTTTTTTTTTCTTTCAGGTGGGCAAATAAAGGCCTTAAGTGGTTTAACCAGCACAGTGCAGCAGTTTCAGTACAGGGTTGAGAACAGAACCTGGTTCTCCTGCTCCCAGTCCATTAGTTGATGACCAGAGTGTTCTGCAGCCTCTATCCAGGACAGCTACACTTTCTTCATTATAGTTTCATTCAGTCCTGCCATGCTAGCTCTGGCCATCTGTTTTTCCTGCTGGTGCTTTTGCCATTTGTTCTGTGGCTGCCTTATGCTTGGAACGATCCTCTTTCACAGCTCCTCCATAACTACACGTACCAGGACACACAGAGGGAACTGATTGCATTCTCATGGTAACAAGGCAGAGAGCCAAAAAGGATAAATTACGATGTATGAGTGAGGCTTCCAACCTGGCCTGTTGCTGAACTTTATTCAACCCATCCTGTTGGCTCAAGAGGATGAGGCAACCCACTAGAATATAACTTGTGTTGTCCCACTAGAAACTCACTCACACGTGACCAAAGTAAGCACCATGGCTTATTCAAATCTCAGTTTGTGTGCTGAAGTAAAAGGCAAGAGATGATCTTAAGAAGTTGAGAGGTTTCAGGCTGTAATCCCTTTCTAATTTCCTTCATTCCCACAGCAGCTTGCCACACTTGCTGCAGGGCTTGGAGCTAATATTTTCCTCTGCATTTATGAGGATTTATGGCATCAGAACTAGAGTGAGATGTTCCCTATTCTTATTGTTCTATTCTTATTGTTCCCTCACTTGCAAGGTTGAAATAAAAGTGTATGAAGAAAATGGATGAGGAATCAAACAATTTTATGGGGTAGATTAACCTATATTCTTTTCTTCTTCTTGTCATGCACAAGTGCACATTCTGTTTCTTCTAAATCAGACCGTGTGTTCTTCTGGAGGCGAAACCTGTGACCCGACTGTGTGGAAGCTTTGCTATTGCACTTTAAAATATTCAGAACTGGAAAGCAGAGACGTAGAACAAGTGTCAGGAAAGCTTCTGAAATTTAAGACAGTCCTAATAAAACTTCCTATTTTTTTTTTTCTGTTTGGGTTATAAAAGATGACATGTTGAGGAAGACAGCTTTCTGTTTACAAACAACAAGTTCCCTGCATGGCTGGATGACTGTCATAACAAGTGCTGGCTTATGCATCAGAATTGCTGAGCATGTGGTGCAAAACTTGCTCAGCACATGTAAATTTTGACCACAAACTGTTTTAATATATGGCTTCAGCTTCATTTAATGATTATTGCTTTTTTAGTTTTTTTAATTCCACCTCACCCCCCTGTCATAGTGTTTGAATGAACAATTTGGGATTTGGATGGACAGCTGTGAGGGTCTTTACATGTCAACTCACAAAAGCCACGTGGTGCATATATAGAAGTGTCCTTTAATTGCTTTTCTTTTTGTCTTTTAGGTCTCTCAGCAGCCAAACTGCTGACTGAATCAGGCTTGAATGTGGTGTTGCTGGAAGCCAATGACAGGGTTGGTGGAAGAACTTTCACTGTAAGGGTAATTATCTCCAAACCCATTTATTCTACATATACAAACTTAGAGTAGATACTATACATGTAAGGGGAAGATTTCTGGAGCACTAGAAGGTGGGAAATTTCCTGATATTTTAACAGCAAGAGAAGGGAAAGACTGGCATGATGGTGAAGACAGAATATTTCTGTGTGATCTGCAGGGTATGGAGTCATCCATCTGGTAAGGAGAATGTGATGAGTTAAGTTTCAAAGTCATTTCCTAGGGAGAGACACTATTGAAATCTCTATGAAAAAACACCCATAAGGTCAACCATGGTGTGAAGAGTCTTGAGCTGAACCTTAACAAGCCCCACGAGGAGTGGTGTAGGCTAGAGGAGTGGCTGGGAACTCAACCAGAATGTTTCCCTTTACTTTACCTTCTGTTCTACCTCGACTTGGGAGATTCCCCCTCCCACCCTGCTCATCAGAGAATCTTGCCTGTGCTACTTCCTGGGACAGTCTGTTTTAAACCAGTCGTTGTTGAGATGCCGGACCAAGGAAGAGCTGCACACGTCTCTCTCCATCCTCTCTCTGCTTGTCAGGCTCTTTTCTCTCGTGTTTGTTTAAGACCTGTAGCAATGGGCCTGCTAAGCTATTTATGAACTCATAATCTGAGATCTGAGTAATCACCACACCAGAACTCCACCAAAGAATTTATGTTTTTCCGAGGGGAGAGGAATCTGAGCCAAAATACTATGGGAGTGTTTAATTTCATTTCATTCCTCCAGATTGCTCTTTTAACTTGTGTGCTATTTACAAAGGACCTACTGGCTTCTTTGGGTTTTTTTCCCTTTTGTATGTGATAAACTAGAATAAGCAAGTGAAATATGTGGACCTTGGAGGAGCTTACGTGGGGCCAACACAGAATCGTCTCCTGCGGTTATCCAAAGAGTTGGGAATAGAGACCTACAAAGTGAATGAAGTTGAGCACCTGATACACCATGTCAAGGTAAGAGGCTCTCAAGCATGCTGCTGTAGGCAGGCAAGTTGTAGTGATCTCCTTTCTCACTGTTTTCCTTCATACTACAGCGGAGTTACATTACATGGCTGGGCTTCGCGAGCAAAGATTTGGGAAGGGCTCTACCCACGTTTGTTGCAAATACAGCGGAGTAGACTTGTTAAAATATGCAACATCTGAGTTTGTTGGTGAAAAAAATAAGTATGTTGTTAATAAGGAACTCGTACAAATTACTATATGCACACACATAAGTGTGTGTACCCTGTGGATGGATCCTGTTAGCTGATGCCTTGGTTCAGGTCTGACCTCTTAGTTAAAAGCTCTCAAAATCTTCGTTGTTTTGGACAGTGCAACTGTCACTCTTCTGTATGGGTCAGCTCTGATATACACTGCCCAAGGTGTCTGAAAATCCCTTTCAGAATTCCTAATGTATCTTAAAGCAGGCTGAAAGTTTGTCAGGATGGGCTTCCTAAACCAGTGACAATTATTATCCCGACTGACAGAAACATGAAGAGGTTCTGTCTGGTTTTGCTGATAGGGAGACTTAACATGTAGAGTAGCAAAAGGCTCTGAGAGTCAAACAGTCTTGTGGAGGCAGATCTAAATGTCTGTTCATGATCAGGAACAGAACAGCTATGGCAAAGCTGTTAAAAAGCCCACGTATTCTCAGTAGTCATTACGCTTTCTCCAGAAGAGCATCCCATCTCCTTTCCTGATATAGACCAGTGTTGCACTCCCACAGAAAGGAAACTTTCTATGTTAGTTCCTGAGAAAATTATCACTGAATTTTATTATATGCTTAGGAAAAGCCATTATGCAATGACTGGCAAAATACATGTCAGTAGTTGGTGTTTGATGAAAGGTTAAAGAAAACATTGACAGACCTAAAGACAGCCATAGAGAAAAGATGTTCTGTCAGTTTTCCATTATTTTTTCCACTCAATTATTATAATAAAGAATTGTGTTCTCAAAGTGATTTGTTTTGTGGTGACGGTCCACAATTACCATTTTTGTAGTAGAACTGGTGGGTACATCCACACTGTTCTGTTTCATGTGCCTCTGGCACTGTCCACAAAGCCAAATTTTCTGTTTATTCACAGTATTTAGCCTTCAAATCACCTAAACACAAATAGGAGGTCATGCCATGAGGGGAAACCTTAATGGGACAATTAATGTGGCCAGTCAGGATGATAGCATGGTGGCATTCCAAAATGCTGCCAGAAGTCACTGAAGCCAAAGGTAAAGCTGATTTATTGTCAGCAGCCAGTCAAGCAAGGCTCCTTGTTTGGTAAGTCAGACCCCATTTCCTTTTAGGATATCTAGGAAACAGGTTGTGAAGGAATATTGGTATTACTATGCTAGTTGAAATAACACTTGATTTCCAATCACCTTTTATAGAGTGAGGAAAAAGCAGAATGGCACAAGAGTTAGAAGTTCAAGCTCTTGACAAGGGCAGTCTGTCTTTCCCTTGAGCACAAGTGTCTCACCATATGAATTGCCAGAGATTGTGCATAGCCTTTTACCATCATCCTTGCATGCCTTTTAGCCCAGGATGGAGTGCTGGTGTGAGTCAAGGATCTCAGCTTTCCTCCCTATCCAGCACTGATAGGAGTTGCTGGCACCCAGCAACATATCCCAGGCTGGCAGAGAAGGGCATTCCTTGGCTTTTCTGTATGTTGGGGATAGAAAAGGCCTTGAATTGGGATGCTAAAACATTAAGGCACAAGTCCAGGGAATATATACTATAGTATGACTTGTATCCAGAAATCCAGATGTGGGGGAAGCCACTCTGCTTCTGGAGGCATTCAAGCCATCCAAGCCTGGAGGTCTCATCTACTGTGGTCATTGCCAGTCAAGTGTTGAAATTCTCCAAGGAGAGACATCCCAGCTGTGGGCTGAGGTGCTCACAAGGCATGCTAAGAAGCAGCAGCTTGGATTCAGGCAAAGTTTTTAGGCTCATCTGCCCATAGGAGCTCCTGAAGTGTGTGCCAGAACTCCCTGGTAGCCAAGCAAGAGGTAAAGAGAGGAGATATTCCACATTCAGTAGCACTTCCTTTGAATCTCCTGATTTAATTAATTTAAAATCCTTTATTTCCATTTTTCTTATGTTTATACAATTGTGGAAAAGTATTTGCATATTTGAAGAATTAATCACAGTAAAATAATTGGCACGTGAGCACAGTATAGTAGACATATGCCCTGTCATGTGGCCAAATCTTCAGCCTCAGGCATTTCATGTGTGTGGAACACATTCCTGACAGGTCTCTCAGCCACGTGGCTTGTCCATGCTCCCCCTGTGAGTGGACAATGCTTTTGTGTGTTCCTTGAAATCTCAGCAGTACTCCCAAGTCAGCTTGCAAATCAGATTCCAAAATAGGCAAAGGGCTGTCGACCCTGTGTGAATTTGAGTTCACTGTGGCCAAATATTATTAAATTCTGGGCCACAGAATTATCTGAACCCAGAGAGGCAATGAAACCTAAAGGTTTTAATTTTTCTTTTGCTACACAATCAGGCATCACAGTGCATCTTGTAAAATCAGCTGCTGTTTTTACATATACCCAAAGGCAAAATCAAGCCTTTCATAGTTAATTAAATTCATTTTAGAAGCTTTTTAATACAAGTAATATATGCAGCTTCTTTGTACTACAAAATGAAAAGAATGCATTTTGTTGATCTCTGGGTGGGTCTCTGCTAATTAGGCTTTACCAACTTGATTGGGTTGGGTGGTTTTTACTTCCTTTAATCTGTTTTAATGTCAGGTTCTATTGTGAGATTATTTTTGGTCTCGCTTATATTGCATGTGATATCTTCACAGAAATTCAAAATTATATTTCTTGCCCTACATTTTTTTTCTTTTCCCTCCACTTGTTAAGCAGCCTTTTTCATGGTCTTTGAAAAGAGATTAGTATGTTCTTTTCATTTGTGTAAATACTGGTTCATCAGCCTTAGTGAGAAAATTAGTATAGCTCTGCAAGTAGTATTTGGTAGGCAAATTGCTGCCTGAACACCATTGATTTTCAATAGCCAACTGAAATTAGGTTCATAAATCCAGATTTGAGAAGCAAAAGCAGAACTGTCTGAGAATTCATCATCTCTTAACAGTCTTCCCACTAGACTGGTAGGCAGATGTAAAATCTTAAAAATGCTTCTTAAATTGAGATAACTTTTCCTTAGCTGCCCAAGAGAGAATTCAGGATCCTACCTTAGATATGCAGATTTGCAGCTTTTAACTGGTGATGTTTGTTTCCCCCACCAAAACGAATGACAGTTTTTGTCTTTCAGAAAGCAAACCAAAGTACATATAGTACAGGTAATTTTTACCTTTATTGTGTAACAGTCCCTGGAAAGAAATGTTGAAATTTGAAAACACACCAGCTGTCGTGAGGGTTTAATTATCACATTTTCCCTGTAATTCAAATTGTCCTTCACTTCTGTGCCATCTCAATAGCCATGCAAACTTCCTGCATTTTAAATCACAAATTTACCAATGTTATCAATTGCAACATCGGTTCCTTGTCTAAGGTAACTGTGGAACTGGTTTGCTTTGCTACCCTAAATCTGTGTAAAGAAACACATATTTGTATGACTGGTTTGCCCAGTGAATCTTTTTAGAACTTCATTCCTTCATATACAGTAAGGATGACCTACTCTTTGTCCTGCTATGGTGCCAGCTGAACATCCCCAATCCCATTTTCACTGATGACAAAAAGGCTCCTTCCTGGCTACATCAGACCACCAAAGCTCGTTTTTTTAAAACATAGTCGTTAGTCTGTGGTAGATCCCCCACTGCTGTTGATGCTTCTTGTCATTTTTTTTGTTTTGAGATGCTTTTTGCCACTGGGACTTTTTATGGGATAACGCTATTATCCTTCCTGGACCTTCCCCAGATTATTAAAAGTGGCAGTAACACTTGTTCTTTCTAATTTCTGTTGTCTCTGTTATGCAAGCTGTGGACAGTGCTAACAGCTGGATGAGGTAGCTGGCTATTTTGACCACTTTGACAGGGTGTTGCACCTGAAACAGTCCTCATATGGTTGTAATTAAATCCTGCAAGTTGCTTCTTTAGCACCAGAAGGCACGTTTGGCATTGTGCACATCCTGGGGGCTCTTTCAGGTTCAGATGCTGGGTGAAACAGGAAGCATCCCCTCCCTAGTCACTAGACAGGTTCTTGACATTGACTGGCCAATACTTCATTACCTCAGTTAAGTTCTCTTTAAGAGGCTGGAGTTTCCTCGTAATAATTCATCTGCCAGCAGCACTGGCCAGAGGTGTCTGAATGCACGTCATGCCCACTTGAAGTTTGGCACCACCTTTATACAAATATAAACAATTAGCATCTCCAGGGATAATGCTAATGTGAACCTTGTCTGCAGCACGTCAGGAAGGTGAATATTTAGTCTTATATACACAGTGCTTCTAACTAGGACCCAAATCTACACTAATTTTGTCAGGTTACATACTAACCTGAAGTAGATTTCCAGAAAAAAATTTACAGCCCTCTTGGGTCTCATTCATTTTCAGCACTATTGTGCCTATTAAAATGCAGTTTGCTGTGGTCTTGTTCATGAATAAAAAATATGATGGTCATATTGTATCGGGATTTAATTAACAGCTGGATAAGTGACTGCTGTATTTAAAGTTATAGAATTTAATGATGTTTCTTTTGTGACATCTGTGATATATGCACTGAAGCTAAGCAATATGATTTATTTAAGCTTTTGACCAGCTTCTCTGCGAATCTGAGGGCAGTATCTCCTGGCATAGTCTGTAGTATAGAGTGTAACAGCTTAAATGGATTTTTGAATGACTAGATAAATGTACTTTCATTGTTCTTTGTATATCTTAATTAGAGTGTAGTCAGAGAATGAAGTCTGTGAGACTCTCAGTTGCCATCAATTTAAGGGAGGTGAAACAGCCTCATGTTTTGGGGTTTTTTTCCCCTTTTTGTTGGCAATTTGTAAATAAGAACTTGGGGAGCTGAGAAGAATACATCTGAATCTGTAAAAAGCTGGGCATTTGGTGTCTTTACTGGATATGAGGATGCAGGTATTTCTCTCACAAGATTCTGTGTCATTAATCATATTCACTTGTAGCCTCAAAAGTGAGTCTGAGGTTGACTAGGCTGAGATTGGTGAAAGCATCTTCCAGACTCCCAGAAGAGGGTGGAGCAGGCTTTGGCATGAGTATAGGAAAAGCTGGGCTTGTTTGGTCTCATTGGACCTGCCCTGTAAATAAAGGGCTGGCAGTAATTGTAAGAAGAAATTTCATAATTAGGCCTTTTTAAATTAAAATATGGATATTTTTATTTCAGCAGCTTAAAAGATGCAAGATTATGTACAGCAGATCTGCAGAATGATCTCTGTCAAAGGGGACTGTAATGCAAGATTTTGCAAGGAATGTTTATTGATCAAGAAGATTGACTGGAAGGCTGGAAGCTGTGACCTAATGGCAGCATGAGGATGAAAGTAGTAAGAAAAATGAACTGTAAATAAAGTATGAATTTCTTAATTAAATTTGAGTTGAAAAAGTCTTCCTTGGTGTTAGCTTTCCCAGGCCACATGGTCTGTTCCCAAGGAGATTAGGAAAAGAATTAGAGAAGTGTGTATTTAACACAAGATCAACCTGGTGAACATACTGGATTTCATGTGTCTGTAAAATTTTATTTTTTTAATTTTTTTAGGTAAGGAGTTTAATAACCTGAAGTATCTCAGAAACAAATTTACTGACCCCAAAGTCATCTTCTGGTTAAAACCAGTGTTCTAGTTGTGAGAGTATGTGTACTCTGTCTGCTCAGTTATATTATGGGCAGATGCTCTCTTGAAAGCTTTCTCCCAAATGAAGCTACTCTTTTCTTCTTCTTTTCTTTTTTTTTTTTTTTTCCATTTATTTATGCTCATTTATCTGCTTTTGGGAGGGGAAAGAGGATTTTTCTTAAGACTAATTCTAGAAATATTGTAAAGTTTTCAGTTGATTTTTGTTCACTTTGTTGACTGGTTTAATTCAGGTTTGGAAAGCCACATGCAGGCCCAGTTTCAAAGAGTATTTACAAACAAAGTCCCTATAAATCTGTGCTTCATAAGACACTTTAATGCTTTTTGTAAAGGTAGTTTTTAGTGTCTGAAAACAAAAATTCCCATTCTAGTAGGAAGGAGATTTAGTTAATTATTTTCACAGCTGATTGGAAGAAATATACATACAATTATATAGAGGATCTAAATTCAGAGCAGATCCTCAATTTTCCTTTCTGAATCACTTCAGTGTTGTTTCTCTCCTTCTGTCTATATTTTAGGTAAGACAAGTATTTAACGGATTGCATGACGTGGCAGAGTGAAGGTGGACTTATTTCTATAACATGGCAGAAACAAGTTGTTCCTGCTTAGCTCCATTCCTTTTCAGAATGCATGTTTCAAGCCACTGTGTCTGGCTATGAACACTTAAACTGGAATTACCTTACTTGACCAAATTCACAAGACACACTGGCATGCACAGCTGATGATCTCAAATTAGATATTGAAATACATTTCAAGGACATTTTGGCGTGTCTAAATATTGCAGCTTTGCAGGTATATCAGTCATACAGATTGTCTTATGCTGTGTTTATATTTTCTAACCTATGTATCTTTTTACTTTTAGTATATCTGTCAGTATAGTAATCAGCTGAGCATATGAGCTCCTGAATAGTTCTGCAATGAAGGGAACTTCAATGTAGTTCAATGCTGTTACAGTTTCTAAGCAGGCCAGTGTACCTCTCTCAGTTTGGTCCAGCTACTTGCCATGTTTTACTGAGGCTTACTTTCAAAGAAACATACTGGTTTTAAAAACCCCAACAGAACTAAACAAACACACACACCCCAAACAACAACAAAACCAAAAAACAACTCCCACAAACCAAACAAAATTGATACTTTTTCACAAGGCAGCAGATGAGAAACAATATCTGATACATGTACAGAGTTACATCCTGAAGTGATCCTTTTCTGGTTCTCATTTTCCTCCTCATGACTTTGCATCTTACTGTTCCAGTGCTGTGTATGAATGACGTTCCTGGGATTTTAAGTTGAGAGAACAGGGTATGTGTGATGTACCAGTGCTGTGAATCAGCAGAGGGCACTGCTTGCCAATAAACCTGTGTAACTGTGAATTAACATGCAGAGTGAGGTCTTGGTGAAGTGAGCATCAGGTACTCCACTGGTTACTACCAGTTTAGGTGGTTTAGCTGAGGGAATATCCGTGCTCCTTCAGTGACACGGAGAATGCACCACACCGTCTTGTTTTTCCAAGGAAAGCTGATTACATTTATAAGATGTTTATGCTGGTATTTCCTGGCATGTCCTTCCTCAGCTAACCATTTACTCGCTGTCATCCTCACAGGAAGAAGTGTGTGGAATCTGACCCCTATGCCCTCCTGAGTGCTGGGGCTGATATTAAAGGGGCTACTGATATTCAGTTGCCACATTGTGGTTTTTTTTTTTCCACCTGTAATAACCCATTTCTTATGTCAGCTATTTGACCTGAAACAGAGCTGATGTATAAAGAAAGCTTATTTCTGCACTTACATGGGTCCATTGTAAGTAAGCCAAATGTTGGTTGACGTGAAACAGATGGATGAGAAAATCTGTTGGGAATTGCAGCGTTTGTGACAAGCACTGGATTTCTCATTTCCCTGTTGGTTTATTCCTGAGACAGCTGCACTGCACGAGTTTCCTCCCTTATGGTTTCAGCTTCTTCAGTGAGCTTTAGCCCCTACTGCAGCAACAGCCTTTGTGAGCAAGTGATCCATACAATAGCAGGTAGACTTCCAACTGCTGTGTTCCGTTCAGCTTTTGGAAACGTTGCAAGTGGCATCATGAAATTATTTCTAAAATTATATATATGCCTGTATTAAATAAAAAAGGGTAAGAAATACTTCTGAGTGTTGTAGTACTGGTGCTGAAATACCATGGCAAATGATTGGAAGGGGTGGTTACTATTGCTGTTTCTGTACAGCTCTGATTTAGGTATAAAAATATTCAAAAAGGAAACATGTTGTGCATCTTGGACCATATTTTTCATCTGTGTCTTGTTATTCTTTAGGGATTTTTCAGCACTAAGGAGGTATGGAGAATGCTATTCCCAGTAAGATGATAGCAATAAGCAAATTTTACCTAAATATCAAAAAGGTTGTTGTGTTTGCAAAAATGCAAATTCAGCAAAAGTAGAGCTGAAATGTTTCAGTTTGTTGGTAATTACTCTGAACTTTCTGTAGTCTTTCTTTGGTGCTGTTATTTTTGTTTCTGTGTAGAGCCTAGTCTGGCAGTTGCTTCTCAAACAAAATTCTGATTGACAGCTCCTGGAGTTTTGTTTGTACAAGAAATAAGGATCAGGCCTTAGGAGATGCCTTAGGAGCTCTTGGAAGTAGCTTTCACAGGGTACTCACTAACTTTGATTTGTTTATATTTTTCCAGGCTTAAGTTTGTTCTTGTGCTTTATGAGACTTGTCACCCCAGATTTCTACACAAGAGACATACCCAAGATTTCCGTTTCAGCAGTTCAAATGCAGTGAAATAGAAGAATACTAAAACAAAAATATGATTTGTGTGTCTCTTGTGTGCTCATGAGGAAGCACCACAGGGAACTCATAAGACCTGAGTTAACTCAGAGGGAACTCAGTTAGGATTGCCTCTGGCAAAGCAGGAAGTTCAGAACAAAATTAGAATAACCCATTCTGATGCTGTCCTGGTTTTCTTGAGCACAGCTGTATACTTGTTTTATAAATCTAAATTTGGGAAATACTAAGTATTTAAAACCAAACTGGTATGGTCTGGCTTTGGAATATCTATATGGTGTTTACACTAGTGAAGGGTGGCTCCAGTGTTCAGAAGAAAGCGCTGTAAAACTTACTTCTTGTTGCCATAGGAGCCACTTATAGAATTTTAATGTGCCCCAAAAGGCTAAAAGGTAATTGTCAACATGGTTCAGGTGTTATCACTTGGGACAAGAAGGTACTTAGTCTGAGACTTCTTGCTGCTCTTTCATAGCCCTTTGGCAGCAGAGTATGAGGGTGTGCTCCAGTTCAGATTGATTCCATATTAAGAGATTCCGTAATCATATACAAATTTTCATGTCAGGACTAAGTGCTTATGATGAAACAGACTTGTTCAGTTCATCTTCATTTATAGGGATATGTTTTCCTGATTCCAATATTTTCATATGGTTGAGCACAAGATGTGTAGAAATGCACTTTTGTTTTCATGCTGACTGAAAAAAACCCAAAAAAAATCCCACCCTTCCATTATCTGGGTGAATGTGCTGTAATGTCCATCCTTAAATTGGAAGTTCTAGGTTTTCAACCTTGGTGCCTCTGGCACACAAAGTGACTGGAGATCTACTCCAGCTGTGACAAAACCTCTGGTTGAAAACTTCTAAAAATTTGATGTTTTGGCATTGTGAAAACCATAATTTCTCCTCAAAAACACTGCAAAATGAAATTGTTGTCTTGCAGCTACTTCTTCATGTGTACCAAAGAATTAAATCCTTTCCTTCCCTCTCCCATTTTACTTTTTTCCAAACTTTCATTACCTTGGTGTTTCTGACAAGGATTCCACTGGAGTCCTGCATCTGTGAAGATGAGGTGAAAAACCAGTTTCTTCTTCACTTTCTCTAACCTGTTTGGGAGTTTTGTAAGCTAATTTTCTCTTTCCCTTAGGTTTGATTTTTTGCCTTACTGCTCTCTAAGTATCTTTCTCTTTGAATTAGAAGTCCTCAAAGTTATTAGCGAGCATTTTCAAGGTTTTGTCTCCTTTTGTTATTTCCAGACCGAGTTTTGAGTCTGTCAGGGTCCCATTGCACCCTTTTACTGTCTTTTCTGGTGCCTGCAAATGCTTGAAGATTTGAATAATGTGCTCTCCCTCCCTTCTTTCACAGTATTAATAAAGATACTAAATCAGATAAAGCCCTACACTTCTTTGAGTAAGTGCTCTTTGGGTACTTCTCCTCAAGAAGACACGCTGTTGTTGTTGTTACCTGTTTCTAAATATTAAATCTTGGTACAGTATGATTTTTTTTAAGCCACTGTAAATAATTTTTTACTGATGGATTGGTGTGGCACTGCATCAAATATGTGTTAAAAGTTGGTACTTCTACTGTTTGGCAATCATGCTTGGGCCGTGCACACTTAAATACATAATTTAATACAAGTTTTGAAAAATCAGATGTGGCACACAATGTAGCCTTTATTATTTGCCTATCTTATGGACTCTGGAATGCACAGTGAAAAAAGGAGTACCTGCATAATGCTGATGAGCATTTCCTTGTGAATTTTTAAAGCTATTAGGCTGCCATCCATATAGTCAGCCAGGGAAATCCCATGTCAGAGAAATAGCTCTACAAATTACTTGTTATCTTCCACTCCTAATTAAGCCAGACTTTCAGAGTATCTTGTAGCAGAGATACAGATGTATAAAATCTAATTATTGAATATTTAATGATGTAATTAGGACATTGGTATTGGTCACCCTATCACTGGAATTTACAACCAGAGGTGTTAATGACTGGAAGAATAAGTCATTAATAGTAAACTCTACATTTTCTGCAGGACTGGTAATTTTTAGGTTAGCCAAAACACCTTTTTTTTTTTTTAAGGAAGGTCTCTGAACTATGATTTTAGTATATAATAAAGCTCACCACAACTGCTTTTGCCTGATTTTGAAAAAAAACAAAACTAAAAAGAAACTGCTTACTACAATTAACAGTTCAGTCTTCTCACAAACATTTAAGAGGAAAAAAGTAACATACATATGTCTCTTTCAGTAGTAAATAGCCAATTTTTCATCTCATTTTTTTAGTCTGGTCTTGATGACTCTACTGCAGGGTATTAGTTTTGTTGCCCAGAAGTTCCAAATGTAAAGCTTTGAAGATGAAGGCACTATCAGTTCTGCACACATGGGACTTATTAATTCAGCTGTGTATCACAGCTAAGTTGCAAATACAGGATAACAGGGTCACAGAATGGATGAGGTTGGATGTACCACTGGAGGTCACCTTGTTCAAGCAGGGCCACCTAGAGCTGGTAGCCCAGGACCATGTGCAGGTAACTTTTGAGGATCTTCAAGGATGGAAGACTCCACAACTTCTCTGGGCCATCAGTGCCAGTGCTGAG
The DNA here is from genome assembly GCF_036250125.1 of Pseudopipra pipra. Taxonomy (NCBI): domain Eukaryota; kingdom Metazoa; phylum Chordata; class Aves; order Passeriformes; family Pipridae; genus Pseudopipra; species Pseudopipra pipra. The sequence goes on along the minus strand of NC_087550.1, from coordinate 112,660,309 downwards.
TCACCCTTCACAGTGAAAAAGCATTTCCTGATGTTCAGAAGGAGCCTCCTGTGTTTCAGTTTGTGCCCATTGCCTCTTGTGTGCACACACTGACGTGATCTGTCAGAAGATGTTACATGTATTGATTGTTCTTTCTTACAGTGTACGCTTAATTTGCTGCAGCTTCCCACACATGGCAGCTATGATTATGGTTGTGTTTAGTTTTTAATGAGGTTTTTGTTTGTTCTTCATCTTGTAGGGTAAGTCTTACCCCTTTAAAGGTCCATTCCCTCCTATGCGGAATCCGCTGGCCTACCTGGACTACAACAACCTGTGGAGGACCATGGATGAAATGGGGAAGGAGGTATGGCATGAAGCATTGCAGCTGACTGTCTCAGCTCAGCTTTGTCTCCGTGAGAGGCAGAGTGAAAGATGGGAAGCTGCTCTAGCTTGAAAAAACCTGGTGCTGGCAAGAGCAGCCACACATGTTGGTACACACTGATGGTCAGAGCGCATCTGAAGAGGCATCCTTGAAACTTCTTCTGAGGGCCACATTGCTGAGGCTGTCTGCAGTCATAGCTTTGCTCTTCTGGTTAAAGGAATGTCAAGGCTTACGTTTGTGATTGGTTTTTAGCACTTTTCCTGGTGAATCATAAAGTGATATTTTAAGAGGCTTGTCAACCTCAAACGTTTGCCCTTCTCTACCTTCAAATTCAACTTGTCTGTTCTAGTTTATTACCAGTAGTGTATGTTTTCTATTGACTGAGCTACAAGACTTTGAGAAGAGGTTGCTCTTACTTGCATAGATAAATGCAAGAGATATGGAACAACTTAGAAACATCACTTAGCTCTAAATTTATTCTCTGTTTTTCCATCTAAAAAAAGAGAAAATTCTTAAAGCAGGCAAACAAACAACAAAAAACCCCTAAAAGCATTCACTGCTAAGTTCACTGTATTATCTGCCAGAAATTTGCAGGCTAAATTACCATGTAAAGACATGGTAATTCTTGTGTCACTCATTTGCTGATGGATGCTTTTTTATGTCTCCTTAGATTCCCAGTGAAGCCCCATGGAAGGCTCCACATGCAGAAGAATGGGACAAAATGACTATGCAAGATTTCATAGATAAAATTTGCTGGACGAAGTAAGAAACTTTTTAATATGAAATACAATGACATATTTATATATCTTAGAGCTCCAAATAAATGTTACTGCTTTGCAAAGAGATATAACTACCCCTAAAATACAGCTTTTTTAAAAAAATGGGGTGAGAAAATCTTGTAATAATGGACCACAACACCTGTCAGCACACTCTATTTCCCTAACTTTTTAGACTAAAAAAGAAGATAAAAGGAAAATGTATTTGGGAGGGTTACTTCTGAATAGACGTGTAGTACCTTAATCTGTTATGTGCACTTTCCTGCTCTTTACTGTGTGTTTAGCCTTTAAAAGAAAAATGTTCTGGTTACAGCAGCTTTTTGAATCAAACTTTTGATGGAACAACACACATTTATTCTCTGCTGGACCAGCTGATTTTACCAAAGTGCTATAAAGATAACATTTGTCTTGCAATACCACTAAATCACTTTAACACCCATCTTTCTATTGTTTAGTTGGTGCACTATATAGCAGGTAAAGTGAAAATGCTTCCTGGTTTTGTGTATACATCAAAGCAATTTTCCTTCCCTTGCCATTCAGCGGCAGTTTGATTGTTTTTCTTCTCACTGAAAGAAAAAAAAAAAAAGCCCATTAATTCTGCCTTGCTGTAAAGCAGATTGATTTCTACAGCAACCACCTCAGAACTGCCAAGCACCCCACATGCAGCTGCCACGAGCCTGCACGAGCTTGGTGCCGAAGCCTGTTAGCACCCACTAAGTCTGGTCCTCAACAGGGGCATTTCTATGGCTTCAGCCAATCTCCAGAGAGCAGCATGACCATTGTTGTTCATGTAGATCATGACTATTTTGGGCCGAGTCCAGAGTAGGGCCGCAAAGACGACCTGAGGCTGGAGCACCTCTCCTATGGCGACAGGCTGGGAGGGTTGTGTTGTTCAGCCTGGAGAAGAGAAGACTCCAGGGACACCTTAGAGCAGCCTTCCAGAGCCTAAAAGGGGCTTACAAGACAGCTGGAGAGGGACTTCTGACAAGGGCATGTAGTGATAGGACAGGGGATTCTGGCTTTGCACTGAAAGAGAGCAGGGTTAAATTAGATATTAGGAAGAAATTTTTTATCATGAGGGTGGTGAGGCCCTGGCACAGATTGCCCAGAGAAGTTGTGGATGCCCCATCACTGGAAGTGTTCAAGGCCAGGCTGGATGGAACTTTGAAGCAACCTGGTCTAGTGGAAGGTGTTCATGCCCATTGCAGGGGGTTGGAACTGGATGATCTTTAAGGTCATCCTTTGGGGTCTTTCACCATTCAATAATTCTGTGATTGTAAATGGACAGTAGGCCCCTGTCAAAAAACTTGTTTTACTTTAACAGGAGTGACAATTGCACAGAAGCATATAAAAAGCCTTTCTCATTTGTATCATGGTCCACGTGCAGTACAACCAGATAGAAATGTAGTCTGACAGCTCTGTTGGCTCCCTAAACCTCTGACTTGGTAAGGAACTGGACAAGTTTGCAAAACACCACGCACCAGTAGTCATCCAAAATCCAGTAGCTCATGTGACTACATTCATGATTTTCCAACTTTGATGGAATAAGACTTGACATTTTACCTGAATATTGGCATGACACAGAGACGCTTTTCAGATTTTATATGTGCACCTCAGCTTGATTTGCTCAGTTTGTTCAAGATTTAGGTAACATGCCATAGAAAATTCCCCCTCTGGAAGGTAATGATCCAGAAGGGTAATCTTCTACTATTGCCTCTCATCTAACAGACTGTACAGATTTGCTTTTGGCTACAGATGCATGATGGAAATGTCCTGACTGCACTTGGTTGAAATCATACTGGCATTCCTAGGTAAAACATCAGGAACTGAAAAGCAATGGGAGAAGGCAGCAGAAACTAGGAGAATGTAATCACCATCTAATAGCCTCTGCTTATAAAAGATTAATGGACACATTAGCAAAATACCTTACAGAGTTGGTCATATTTTACAATATGTGTTTATACTGGCAAAAAATCATGAATAATTTCTGTATTATTTTTGGCTGTCAAGAATGAAGCCAGAATGCCCTCATATTTCAGAAAATGGATGAGGTCTGTACTTCAGTGGGACTTCGCATTTTTAGAAAGGACAGAAGATGCCTTTTTTTCTATGTAGATCTACAGCTGTTTGAAATAGTATGATAGAGATACACTTTTCACTTTTTTTGAAGTCTAAGACTAAAAAAAAGAAAGAAGCAACAAAAAAGTGGATTCTGTACTGGCTTTGGAAGTTATTGATTGCCTGATGCCTTGCATATGAAACATATATAGAATTTTAGTCCCTAAGCCCAAAGTAGTTAAACTGGGCATCTTGTGGTCCTGTCCATGTCTCTTAAAACTCCTCCTCAGAATGAGGGCAGGGGAAAGCATTTACTTCTAACAGGAGGAATGTTTCCCTGAACCTTAATAAATTCTGTCTTAGTGCACCCAAAAATCTTGTACAGGCTTATACATTAATTTACAGTGGAGCTGTAACGAAAGCACAAGCTTTAAGACGTAAAGCAGTGATCCTTTTTCAGACACAGGTCAATTTTCTGCTTCTGTGTTCATTGCCGCTGGCTACTGGAACACTGTTTAAAATACTGAGTTGAGCAACCAAAAGAATCCTTTCCTTTTCCCTGTCAAACTCTTTCATGAATGCTGTCTCGTCTGTTTTGGCTTCCTACTTACATTTCTTTCCTTGTTGTGTTCCACCTGCAGCACTCTCCCTGAGCACAGAGGAGGATTGGGCAGTGAAGGGATCCTGACTAATCCAGAGATATTAGATAATTAGCTTAGACAAGATTGCTAACTTTTTATGACAAGTGTTGAATAATCTCTCCACTATGTGCTTGAGGGACAGGCATTTAGCAGGTGCAGATCTTGTCTGTAACCCAGGAACCAAGGACATGGTGTTTTTGGAGTCCAGTGAAAGCCAGAGGGCTTGCTTCCCTTAATTCTAAAATGACAAATTTGCATTAGTAGCATAATTAGTAACATAAGCTTTCATGAGCTTTTGTGTCTCCTGGAGCCCTAATTTGTCTGGAATATAAACACTTGATTAACACTTTTTTTGCAAGGATACTTGAAAAATGTTACATGAAAGGAATTGATAATTTCTTGCTTCAACTCAAATCAAGGAATCCTTTGCCCACAGTAAAAGAAGAGGTTGCCAAAGACAGTCTCCCATTCAAGAAGAATCTGGTCAACATTATTAATTTTTTAAATTAACTCACTTTCATGTCTTTGTTGCAGTGCAGCTAAGAGTTTCGCAACTCTGTTTGTGAACGTGGATGTCACTTCTGAGCCCCACGAGGTCTCTGCCTTGTGGTTTTTGTGGTACGTGAAGCAGTGTGGGGGGACAGCGAGGATATTCTCAACGACCAATGGAGGACAGGTACTGTCAGCCATCACCTTCTGCAACTCTTGATAGGCCCTGGTTTAACTTCATTCTTTTGCTTGTTTGTTTTAGTTCAGAGGGCAAACTGAGTCGTCCGTGACTTTTGAGCCAGTTGCACATTGATAACTAGTTTTGTTCATTTACACTTTAATCTGGATCTTGCAAAACAGGTGTTGAAAACTGCTCCTGTGCTGAAAGCATTGACCTAGGGTTCAGTAGTTTTGTATCTGTTCCTGACTCTGGATTCCTTTTGGACTCTGGTTAGAACATGTACTTTGCTTATCCACGCTGAAAAATGAGAGTTTTACCTATGCTTATTTCTGTCACGAGGCTGAAGCAAGGCTTGCCACTGCTGAAGAACTTAATGGAGATGGCAATGCCAGCTGTAAATTAATGCTGAAAATGTAGCCCAGAGCTGGGTTCCTAAGGTGCAAACTTCCAAGGATTAACACTGTTGTGATTTTAAAATCAGCCTGAAGAAAATGACTGCCACTGCTTAAAAATGGTATTGCTCTGAAATGTTTGCAGTCTGGTACACTAGTGCTTCTTCTGCATTTGAAGAAAGTAAAGACTCTGTTAATGGTCTTCTACTTGAGAAGTGCAAATTTTACTAATTGTATTAGATATATTTTTTGAAATGCAAGTTACTTCATCATAAATAAATAAAAATGCAAATACATGAAACCATATCAAATCCATAAATATGCATATATAAGCAATAACCATAGATAATTTAACTGTAAATATGTTTAAATATTTGAATTCTGTGCTATGCTAGAGGTGATTTAAGTTAGTTTAGATTACAGACTGTAGTAGGCATTTTTTATGTGAGCTACATTATTTCTTTTACTTTGTTATTTATTATGAAGTGTCCTATTTCTGATGCACAGAGCTCTGCAGGGATGAATAAACTCAGAGAAAGGTTTGAAAGTTTAAGTACTTTTCAGAAGTCTTGCTGATTCACACAGGCCTGAGGAAACTGTTTGGAGACCACATGAGAAGGGGTTTTCTCACGAGATTACTGATACTTCTGGTTTTGACTGCTGGTCAAATATGGGAAGTATTTGACGAAATCCCCAAAAGAGAAAGTAACGCGGATATGTTTCCAAGTGAAACTGCCAAACTTCCCAAATGTGTTTTGATAACAGTGGAAGAATGGGGTTTGTTTTGAATGCTGAGCAAAATGATACCTGCTTCACAAGCACCTCTCTGCTGAGTCGCTGTTTATGTGCTTCAGGAGAGGAAGTTTGTTGGGGGCGCTGGCCAGATCAGCGAGAAGATGATGGAGCGCCTGGGAGGGCGGGTGAAGCTGAGGAAGCCGGTCGTCCGCATCGACCAGTCGGGTGAAAGTGTCGTTGTGGAAACCTTAGATCATGAATTATACGAGGTAATGGAATGTCCTTGTAAGAAATCATTACTGGTGGGATGGATGGCTAGAAACCCTTTAGCTTCGTCCTTTTTGGCTGCTCCAAAATACTCTCCAAAAACGTAGCAGTGATATGAGTGACTATGACAGCTCACACTTCCTCATTGTCCTGAAGTGATAGTTCTTTAAAGTGATGCCTGGAAAGCAATCATCTCTTCTTTGTGTTCAGTTACCTTCTGAATTAAAGTGTGAACACAAAAATGTAGCTGAGTAGTAAACTTTCTGGGAAAAACATTGCAAACTTTACTTCCAAGTTGTAACAGAGGAGTCCAGATGGAAGGGAGATCAATGGACTCTTATAGCACAGTGCTTTCTTTTAAGTACTGAGGAAAGGGCAGCTGCCCATCATTTGAACAGATGGCTGCTTATATGATGCTTGTTTGTTATTTAATGAGCAGGATTTTGTGAGGGTTTAGTTTTACAATTCTTATGCTAAATGCCAAAATTGCTTCACAAGATACACCCTGCAGCCTCCACAGATGTCTGCCAAGATCACTGGAGCAATATACCTAGGTTGAAGTAATGGAGAACGTATTTGGCTTATGTATAATTTCTTTTCCAGGGCAAATATGTGATCAGTGCCATTCCCCCAGCTCTTAGTCTGAAGATTCATTTCAACCCACCTTTACCCCCAATGAGAAACCAGCTCATCAACCGGGTCCCCATGGGCTCAGTCATCAAGTGCATTGTGTACTATAAGGAAACTTTCTGGAGGAAGAAAGGTATTGTGTTTTAATTGAATGGAATAGTAGTGACAAAGGGAAGAGGGTGCATGGCAATGGAGTAGACAGAGGATGCTAAACCTTAGAAGGAAAAAAGAGGGAAAAGAGGGTGGATGAGGGAATACAAACAGGGAGGTAGTCACGAAGGGAGAACTCATGCCTGTTGTTTATTGTCTTGGTTGTTTTTATTGTCCTCTTCTTCAGTGGCATGTGGATATGAGTTTCTCTCACTTGTACAGGAATGTAAAGGTACAAGTGATGTGTGATGGAAAGGGGTTTCATCCCATCAATTATCAGTCTGCAAAAATTCTGCCTTCTGGATGCACTGGGCAGCATTAGTTGAAAGTGTCTTTACATCTCCATCCCCAGCTGGGCTAGTCATCCTGAACTCCCCTTACAGGCTGAATACTTCCATCGTGGTTCCTCAGCTCTCTTTTAGAACTACTGAATCTAAGAAAAACGGCAGTGTAATAGCACCTATTTCTCATCTTTGGCTATAATGAGCCCACATCTGTTTGCCTACTGTCACGGTTTGAGAGCTCCAAAATCCAATTCCCTAGTCCAAACCCCCTCCCGCATCTCAACTCAGTGTGAGATGATTTTTCCAGACACCACACAAGACTCAAAATGGGGGAAAGGGAATATATTACAATGACTGTACAAATAACTACTACAATACATTATATACAATCTTAGCTATCTCTACCATGACATAAAAAGTATTTACAATGGATCAAATCTCTTCTCCCCTCCAAATAAAAGTCCAGGAGGGAAAAAGGAAAAGATCCTTTCTGCTCTCAGAGCAGCAGTGTTTCTAAGGCAGCAGGCATCTCTTCTGCAGCAGCTGTAGCTGGATCTCTGCCAGCACACACGAGGGGGTATCCAAGCCCTCATGGCCCTTCGCCTCCAGGCGAGGGTCTTCTCTTCTGTGGGCTGCGTTCACCCGGACATGGTCGTTTCACCAGAGTCATACCACGAAGCTCAGGGGTCTTCGTGACGGTCCCTATCTTCAGGGGATTCAAGCCCCCTTTGCAGAGCTCCGTGCTCTGTCTCAGGCAGTGGGGGGGCCAAGGTCACCCCCTCTGTATTCCTTCTGAGCTTTACAGCTCCTTTCTGCAGTGCTGTAGCACTCCACGACTCATGTAAGAGTCCATCATCCTCCTCTCTCTCGGAGGTCTCAGAGGGGTATGGGGTTTTATTTCATTTCTTACCCCAACTTCCTCTCTCTCTCTGTAGAGCCTAATTCTCTCTCTCTGCTTCTGGCTCTCTCTCGGTTCTCCTTCCAGGAGTTCTCTCTGTGTTGCTGCATGCCTGTCATTGTTGTTTGGTCTTATCTCTTCTGGCTCTCTGCAACCATTTTTTTTCGGTCAGTGCAGCTCTACCGCTGCTCCTGCTGCTTCTTACAGTAGAGAAACTCCTTCAGCTGTCAGCCACAGGTACTTAGCCCAGCCTTACACTGTGCCAAGTCCCTGTAGCCCCCAGCCGGGGGCTGGGGGGCCAGAGCCCCCCAGGGGGGCTCCTGCCCTTTCTCCTCGTGGCCTTACAACATGGCTACTTCTTCCACAACAACTACAACAACTATCTTCTCTTCTGTTCTGCTTGTGATATGTTTATATTTTGCAGAAGCGCTCATTGGTTCAAACTTCCAAGGGTTACCACCCCCGGGGGATTTACCATTTTATAACTTCAGGGGGAAAACTGTTTCCCTCCACCACAGCTACAAATGTCATCCACCCTCCATCTTTGTGAATGACTTATGGGGTTCTGGATCCTGTCATGTTCTGCCTATTAGGTTTGGAATGGATTGACAGGGGGTGACTCCCTGTTTCTGATAGAACCTGTAGCATACTGTGCTTTGCCAACACCATTGTTCTTTTAAGAACAATATATTTTCTTCAAACTCTTTTAAGAACAATTGTTTTTTCAAAACAGTGTACAAATATCTCCTTCTCTGTCTGACATAAATGTCATACATGGAAACAACTGTGGTAAAGACCCTTGAACATCTTCAGTATTTGAGAGCAGTCCATTTCTGTGTAATAATTACCTTGCTAATTATTAGTTACCTTGCTCCCCTGTATCAGAATCATAATATCTGAGAATGATAGAGACTGGGAGAAACCTCTGGATGTCATCTAGTCCCATGTCTTGCTCAAAGCAGGGTAAATTTAGATCAGTTTGTTTAGAGCTTTTTCCTGTCATGTTCTGAATATTTCACATCTTCTTGGAAGATTGTTCCTAGATTTGGATAGATGTATCCTAACTTTTCCACTTTGTGCTTAACAGGGTATTGTGGTACCATGATCATTGAAGATGAGGATGCTGCAATTGGTTTAACACTTGATGATACTAAGCCTGATGGCAGTTTTCCTGCCATAATAGGGTAAGAGACAGTGTCTAATTAATGCTTTTTTATTTTGTCTTAGAGGCAGCAGTTGAAATGGAAAACCTACTGCTTTTGAAAGGAAATACTTTAAAATAATTAAAGGTTGAGTCTGTGGTGAATATGTTCTGTGATTGTTTTATTTCAAAAAAGTTTTCTCTATGATTTCATTGCTAATTTAAAAAATGAAATTCTGTCATTTTTTTTTTTACTTTCATCTTTTGCCTTGTTGTGTGGCAAAGTATAGACTTGGAGAAGAGGAAAGAAAAGAGAAGAAAAAAGAGGGTGATTGCAGAAATATAAAGTTTTTGCCCAGTATTCCAGTTCTTTAAATCAAAATTTGTTTTCTAGAATTATATTTTGTTTGGTTTGGGTTTTTTTTAACAGCTATGGAGTGTGATCAGTCTTAAAAGTTTTATTAAAAAATAATTTACAGCTCAGTCCCAGGCTTCACCTCTTGTTCCTATATGCCTGCACCCACAACTGTATAAAATTAAGGTAATTGGGAAACAGCTCATGCAAATATCGTAACATGAATCTCAGAGTGTTTCCTTCTAGAGTGAGTCCTGCAAGCAGCAGACAGAGCAAACAACGTTATGCAGAGAGATGAAATGGATATTTTAGATAGAGACCCTAAAGCTATTACTGTGAATCACAGCATCCCACCATAACATATTGACATTTTAAATAATGCAGGAAATGTAGTTGCATAATGGCAGTAAATTGTCTGTGGTCTTCCTACAGCTTCATTCTTGCTCGGAAGTGCAGAAGACTGACAGGTCTCACAAAAGAAGAAAGGTAAGTCCAAACACTGGAGATCTGTGCAGAATCTGAGTCAGAATTTTGTTATAAATGACCAGGGCAGGAAAAAAAATGCCCTGATTTGAAGGAAATTGTCCGTAACCTTGTGATAGTAGGCAGACATGTCACTTGGAAGAAGAAGGTATCTTGGTTTTGGATGAAGGCCCCACAGAATTCCCACAAACTGGCAGCAGATGTGTAGCTAACCCCTGCCCTTTGGAAACTCTCTGGTCCTGGTTCTTATTTTCCCACAAGGCTGCTCTGCTTATGTAACTCCAGATAAAGAACTGCTCTAAGCTGCTGGATATGAAAGTAGTGTAGAAATCCACCTGCCCTCAGTGGAAAGGATCCAGGTCCAGCCTCCTCTCCCCACTGCTACCTCTCTGGCTTCCTGCAGGTGCACTGAGCTCTTTGAAAGCTTGTCAGAAGGGACAGGCTTGACCATTGTGTTTGATTTTTATTTCTTCTAATCACCCTGGAAGGTCCTTTCAATGTCTGTAACTAAGTGCAACCTTGACGGTGCTGTAGCTGCTGTGAGCAACACCTCAGCATCATGAAGGGATCAGAAAGCTGCCTCCATCTCTCCACACTCAGCTATGAAGGGAAAAAATGCCCTTCAGGCCCAGATGAAGGCCATTTTACTGTCTTCTTGAAACAAGTCTCTGCATACCATACTGCTCTTTGGCATATTACTAAAATAGAATTTACAAAGTGATGATTTTTTTCCATCTCACCAGTTTACAGTATCTGATCAAATTAAAGCTAGAAGCAGAGAGTGTGGATTATGAGCAGAGGCTTATTTTGAAACTGAGAAAATAAAATTGTTTTTAAAGCATGCCAGAAGGAATACTGTGTCCAAGTAACATTTTTACAGTCTAACTAGAGAAGATTTAGTCATCTCAGATTCGCTTTGCAGGTAGTCTGGCAGTCTGTGGATAACGGGTCTGAATGGAGCTGTTAATGTCCCAGTCTTTTCAAATGACAGCCTGATACCACAGAGCCCTTTCAATTTTGGCAGGAATGGACAAGCACTGAAGCTTTGAGATAGACCCCCAGCAGGTGCCAGATGATAAAAGTCATGTAGGTATTCTGAAACCCAGTATTACCCATCATTCAAAGCCATCCCAAACACCAAATGGTGTCTTACTCTGTGTGTGAACCCCCTAGATTCATCATGGCTGGGCTTCACGAATGAAGATTTGGGAAGGGCTCTACCCACGTTTGTTGCAAGCGCGTTGGTGGCTGAAAAGGCCAATACGAGACAGGCACGTCCGGTTGCAAAAGGCACAGCAGAAAGACTCCTTAGGAGGTATATTCTGCAAGGCACGATTCTTTCTGTGTTGCCTTTTCTCCTCAAGGGTGATCCTGTGTGCTGTCTCAATAGCATCAGCAGCGTTATAGATGGTGTGTCTCCAGGTCTCCCGATTGGAGGCCAGAGTAGACCAGTTATGGTGATCAATATGGCCAAGGCTGAGATGTTGTTTCAGGGAGTCCTTGTATCTTTTCTTTGGGGCTCCTCTCTTGCAGCAGCCGGTGGCAAGTTCACCATAAAGCAAGATCTTAGGGAGGCGGTGGTTGGTCCTTCATCCTGGAGACGTGCCCTGCCCAGCACAGCTGTGTTCTCAGCAACATGACCTCAATACTTGTGACTGCTGCTTGCTCTAGAACAGATGTGTTGGTCACATAGTCTGACCAGTGGATGTTTAGGATTGTGCGGAGGCAGCGTTGATGGAAGCACTCTAGGAGATGCAGGTGGTGACGGTAGATGACCCATGATTTGGAACCATACAAGAGAGTAGACAGCACTATGGCTCTGTAAACACTGATCTTTGTACTTTTCTTCAGGTGTTTGTTTCACCAAACTCTTTTATGAAGCTTTCCGAAAGCACTATATGCCTTTGCTAACCTGTTGTCTATCTCCTCATCAATCTTACCATCTGAGGAGATGAGGCTGCCTAGGTAATGAAACTGCTGGACTGATTTGAGTTCTGATTGGCCAATGGTGATGTGGGGATGATGGGGGACTTCCTGAGGTGCAGGTTGATGGAGAACTTTTGTTTTCTTTAGACTGACTTCCAGCCCAAAGAGCTCAGCAGCATCTGCAAAGCAGGATGTTAAACGCTGCAGAGCTGCTTCTGTGTGGGCAACAAGGGCGGCGTCATCAGCATAAAGCAGCTCCCGGACAAGGTGGTTTAAGGTCTTGGTGTGGGCCTTCAGTCGCCTTAGGTTGAATAGGCTTCCATCAGTACGGTATCGAATGTAGATACCGTCCTGATCCTCGAGGTCTGCCGTGGCCCTTTGGAGCATCATGCTGAAAAAGACTGTGAATAGGGTAGGAACGAGAACACAGCCTTGTTTCACGCCATTCTTTATTAGAAAGGGCTCAGAAAGTGTGTTGCTGTATCTGACTTGGCCGTGCTGATCCTCGTGGAGTGAGATGATCATTTTGAGGAACTTGGGGGGACAACCTAAACGTTCCAAAATCTGCCACAGACCTCTTCTGCTCACAGTATCGAAAGCCTTGGTGAGGTCGACAAAGGTTACATAAAGACCTTTGTTCTGTTCCCTACACTTCTCTTGCAGTTGTCTGAGAACAATAACCCCCTGGATACAACTGAGCATTTGCAGTCTTCAAGAACAGCTTCTCTTTCTATGAAATTAAGGGCTGTCCTGGCTGTTTGCAAGGCACCATCTTTTCCCCTGGGCATTAAAAGCGCTGGCACAATTACCTGACTCTGCTGCTGCCTACAGCCAAGTTTTAAATGGGAGTTTTGAACTCTTGTCTTTTGAGGAATAGACCTTGGACTAGGAAGGGCTTTGCTTTGGTAACAAATGGCTGTGAAATAGGCCCAGCTTTGTACCTTCTGGGTGTACCCTGGTGCAGGGGTACCTCTGGCTCCTACAGTCTTGACCTCAGCCAGCCAAGGCAGGAACCTGCTGGTCTGTTCTGCAGCTCCCCTCCTTCACATAAGTCTCCTTCCAGTGGAAACTGGGGTCCAGGGGAAGGCAGAGAATGAACCCAGACCTCCCAGTGTACACTTGGGGTGCAACCAATTTATGTTATTTAGATAAGGGGTGTGGTGTTTGCCCTTCTGATCACAGGCTTCTTGTGGCACCCTACAGGGGATGTATCCTGCTGAGATGCTGTGCTCACCTACAACACAGCCTGGGCTCTCCCGTCATCACGCTTGTTACAGGGTTTTGGTAATCCTTGGATATGAAGAGTAGGATGTAGAGTCTGTGACAGCTATCCTAAATCATGACTAGGAACAGCAGCTGTGGGAGAGGATGGAAACCTTTTTACAGGCTAAGCCTGACTGAAGGGAGTAAAACTCACTGCTGCCTTCCAGGTGGTCTTCCCAGGCCAGGTGCCAGTGAGTAATTACAGTGGTTAGATTGTACCCTACCTTTCCACACTGCTGTGAAATAAGAGACCAGGGAAAACAGCTGTGCATGTGCATTTCTTCCACACTGGGCACAGTGTAACTCTCAACAGAACCCTACCTTGGTAGCTCCAGGCATAACATTCCTCTTATTTAGTGCTGATGGCAGTTTCACAGCTGAGTCCAAAGCCAAGAAATAAGGATTTTACTCACTGCATATTCCATGTGTTCCATGCTAGCTTCAACTATAAATACATAAATAAGAATTTATTTAAACGGTTCTGGGATGAAAACTGCAGATCTTGCAGAGAAACCAGCACAGCAGCAAAGATTGCTCTTATTAAGGGTAATGTCCTCAGTGATTGATTTCTGCTGGTACAATTCAATTCCTTAGAAACTGCTGGGTTTTTTTGTGGGGGGGGGGGGGTTCCCCCCCCCCCCCTCAAATAATACCTTGTTATTGATGAATAATTCCTTCCAAGGTTGACATTTCTTAAGAGTCTGAAGATGCCCTTGACCTGAAGCTTAATATTTTCTTTTTGCACAGCTATCTTAAACTAACTTGACACCTGCCAGCAGCAAAATCACCCCAGGGCCATGGCTCTTCCTGAACTGTAGCACCCTTCACTTTTTGCTCAAGCCCCAACCTGCACATGAGGACACCTTCAAGGCCTTTCTAGTCATCCTGTTTCTCCTCAGCCCCATCCTGTAACATTCTTTGGGTTGAGCTGCTCATGGATATAGCTGGGCTCCTGTAGAAGCTGGGTTGCTTCATACAGCAGTTATATATGGTGTCCTTATGGGCTTTCATAGCTGCAAGTGTAGCCCACGCAGTTACAGAGCTGGGACTCCTCTATTTTTGTGCCTAGCATGGCTTCCTGTGGAGCTCAGGATTTGTTTCCAGGAGTAAATGTTTTTCCAATTCTGTGTTTGAGTTTTTGTTTTTATAGTTGTTAGCTATTATTTCATCTTGATCTTCCGGATTTTGGGAATTGGCGCATCGGGGCTGAGAGTAAGACCCAAAAGCTTGTAGGAACAAACTTAATTGCACTTGGGGTTTGCTATGGAATGAAGTATATTCATGGATTTATAGACTCATAAACTAAAATAGGAGGAAATTTTATGTATACAGAAATAAAGTACTAATTCCCTGAGAGCCACGGTACATCGATACCTGCATCTTTGTAGGAACAAACATAAGTTAGACTATGTGCCAAGATGAAAAATTGCAGTGCCCTACTACTTTCTTTTCTGACAGTCTGGAGAACATTTGGATAATGTATGGAACTGGGCTGCTAGAGTTATCTTAAGGGAACAGCTTGTGTAACTGCTGATTAAACCAGCACTTATGCAGCACGGGAGTTTGAGTTATTTCTAGTGATCCAGAGGCTGACCAATTAGGATAGATCCCAAAAAGCTGGAACCTCAAGTTCAAGCAGATACATTACGTGTTCTCTTGAAACTAGGGTATATTAGGGTGGTTTGTTTGCTCTTTCCTCACGCTGAAGTCTTATGTTGCTTTTCTTTTGCAGGAAGACAAGGCTGTGTGAGCTCTATGCAAAGGTTCTGGGATCAGAGGAAGCTTTACACGTAAGCACAAAATCTAACCATGGTGTCTCTGGAAAAGGTACCTCTGGAAAAGGTAGCTGCTATGGGAGCACTTACTGCCCTCTCTAGAGGAGTGGAGAGAATATTATGGCAAGTCTTCAGTTGTGTTTGACAGTGAGGACAAGAATGAGCTTATGAAACTTTATTCTTGTCCAGCTTTGTGGGTGGCATTCTCGGTGCTCACACCACACATCTCAGCTGTTTTCAGGTGTGACAGGCTTGCTTTCCCTCTCATCTATGTTGTGTCTTCTGTCTCACCAGTTGTTAACACCCATTGCTGCATGTGTTGGGTTGTTTTTCCTTTGCCTTTCCCTCACCTTCTCTTCCCTGTAATGTTGAATGACTGTTTGGCTCTGCGTGATCTCACACTTAGATTATGTGATTAACACTGTTTACGCTTTAGAGACATTTTTAAACCAGTTAAATGTTGTAGACACCAATCTGGAAAACACATAATTTCCAACACAGTGATACTGTACACAGAACCATGCAAGTGGCACACTTTGCATTTTTACAAGTATATATTTGTGTCCCTTGTACATATTGCAAGTCTTACATCTGTGTACACCAGAGGTTAATTTTGCTTTACATGGTTCAGAGCATAAATCTGTGCACAAAGTATCAATTTACATTGACAGATTAAGAGGATTATGTTCTGCAGTGGCTAGATTAGCTAGTTTTTTAGACACTGCTAGCTACTTTTAAAAAATTAAGGCTTTTTGTGTTGGGTTCATGTTGCATTAAGAGATGTGTTAAATGTGCTTGTCTTGTCAGATGTTGACATGCAACAAATGATAAGCTGTTCTTCTCTGCTCTCTCCTCACTTCTGTTATTAGCTTCCTTGGGACTCTGTCCTTTCCCTGAGTGAATTAATCTCTGTTTTACAGCCAGTGCATTATGAAGAGAAGAACTGGTGTGAAGAGCAGTATTCTGGGGGCTGCTACACAGCCTACTTCCCACCAGGCATAATGACTCAGTATGGAAGGTACAGTGTCTTATTTATAGTGGGCTTTGGAGTAGTGAGATAAGACCAAGTTAATAAATATCCTCAGAAAGGGTCATAAATCCTCTGTCACTGTTCACTTTATACCTTTTAAGATCACTAGGGAATATTTTGAAGAGATAGTATAACCTTCCACTTGTCTCAGCTGGGCTTTATGATGGATGAGTTCAGCATCATTAGGGGCTTTTATTCACTCTTGAAATTCGGTGAGTACAGCTGAGTAGGCTCTAGGAAGGGAGTTGGGAAGCTTTCACATTCTGTTTACAAAACTGGCTTTGGGTGTTTGAGATCTGTGTAACCATTTCCAGCACATCTTTAGCTGGTGTTTTATAAATACTGGCAGAGAGTTAATTCTTGCCAGTATTTACAGTAATGAGTGATTTCTTTGGACTATTCCTTTTTTTTCAGTAGTCAAGGCTTAAAATAGTAATCAGTGGGCCATTGTATACAGTCTTCTCCCACCTAAGTTTTTGCATGAGAATAATATTTAGCAGGAAGAAAAAGACTTACATCAGACCAGTGATTGGATCCAGATACACAGTTTTTAATGTGGAGGCATAGCCCTACTTTTGAAGTTTAAGTTTTTACAATTTAAAAAGAACTTAGAGCAATGAAGCACTTGTAATGAAGAGCTTATGGAGGCCTTAGTATTTAAAGTAATTTTAATGATAATTATTGCCAATTCTGTCAAAAACAGAGTTAAAACAATCTTTATTTATTTATTTATTTATTTGTTTGTTTATTGCTTTAGATATTATGAGGATGTACTTCAGAATGCTGCACTGTGCCAGTAATGCTTAGCATTGGTATTTATGGCACTGGCTAGAATTGTGAGAGAGAGTAATTCTCATCTCAAAATAATTGTGCTTTACACCTATGCACAGTGTAAATGCTTAGAAAATGCGAACACTGGTGTCTTTACTGTAAGAAATTAAATGCGGTGCAGATTCCCCCTCCAGCTCAGCTCACCCAATGTTACTAACTGTAAGTGCTTGCTGTTATTTAAAACACTTCTGTAATGTTAACCCAACTGTTTTGGTTCTTTTCTGATATGCCTTACTGCTTGTCCCCCTCCAGGATCATTCGGCAGCCCGTTGGCAGGATCTATTTTGCTGGCACAGAAACAGCCACAGAGTGGAGTGGATACATGGAGGGGGCTGTCCAGGCTGGAGAAAGAGCAGCCAGAGAGGTACAGAAACTCAGGGGACACTGTCAAATATCCCGTGGAAAATGAAAGATCTTCTGGTTGGAGGTGAAATGGGAAGGGAGTGTTGACAGCATCACGTGTTCTGAATCTTGATGCAAGTCCCTGCAAAGGGGAGAGACTTCAAAAAGGATGAAGGTTTTGCACTTAGATTTGGAATACTTGAGAAGGGCTGTGGTTATTTCCTCAAAATCTTCTCTGTTTCCAGGAATCAAATCCTTTCTTCTTTTACAGAAATCCCATAGCCATTTTTTCCCCCAAATGATCACTCTGTTAGTAATCCTACTGAGACATCATGGCTGTTAGAGCACGGGAGCAGCTCAGTCCTGCAGCTCCGCACACCAAGCCGGTCCCTTCCTCCTGTGTTCCCAACAATACCATTGACACAGTGAAATACCTTTGAGAAAGCCTCACATGAAGTCAATAAAAAAGGACTTAGATTTATTTTGCATCTGAGAAAATGGCAATTCCTCAACTATTTTAAGGAACATTACAGTTTATGGAGCAGCAAAAGAAATGTCATCTTTGTTTTATGAGGCAAAGGGAACCTTGTGGCTAAAAGCTGCAGTTGTGAACAGAAATTCTCCTGGAAGGGATCTGGAAAGTTTGTCTAGCACATACTTCTGCCCCAAAAGACAAGGATCAACTATTCATAACCTGTCCCATTTGAGAAAATTATACCAAACCTGCTTCTGAAAACCTCCAGGGGCAGTGCTTCATGGTCTCACTAATGTACAGACATTACAGCAGAGCCTCCATAGGCCTCAGCAGAGAAGTTGACAAGTGTGCTAGACTGGTAAAAATATTGATGTTTTCCTTTCCTTGTTTCCTTTTGAAAGGAAAATATATTTAAAACCTAGTGCAAGGGTGTTTCTCATTCCTGTGCATTGTAGAGTTGAGGGGTTCAATGAATCTTGCCTAAGTAAAAGGCCTTCATAAAAGATGACAAATCTTAAACCTACAAGTACCTGGAATAGGAAAAACATTATCACCACCTCCATTTTATTTACGGTAGAAGAAATTAATCTTGCTGTCTTCTCTGACTACCATTTCAAATAATCTTTGCCATCCTACTGATCTCTGGTATGTTTGATATTTTGAATGGTAAGTTTTCCATTGCAAAGGCTTTCTTTTCAGTTCTGCTTTTCTCTTGCTGAAAGTAGTGGTCTGTCATCACTCCCAGGATGCTGTTCTTCTTCCTACATCATGGTAAAATTTGCAAAGCAAGCTACTCCTTGTAGCTGGCATAGGCACACCATATGTATGCCAGGAGTGTCTGCCTAACTCTTAATCATATTCACATTGTTCCTGTGGGACTGGGCAAGTTCTGATATCTTCCATGGACTAACTAAGCATAAAGATATTTTTCTGTTACTCTTTCTATGTTCCGCTAGGAGAAGTGTCTTTTTAAATATCTGGCCTCCCTAGAAATGAGTTGTAAAAGGCTGAGTTTTCTTCTAAAATTTCAATACACTGTTGTTTATGTGCTCAGTCATCATCATGCCATTTTAAAACAAAAATTGAAGCCAGCTTTTTTTTCCCTTTTGAAGAATCAATGGTACTTACTGAGAACATTACTGCCTTTCAGATACTGTTTGCTATGAGGAAAATCCCAGACAGTGAAATTTGGAAGCCAGAACCTGAATCAATTGTAAGTATTTATGTAGATTAAAGGGTCTGGCTTTTTTTCCTACTGCTTTGCCAATGAGATAAAGTTTTATTGGTTGTTTTTGTGTAAGTTCACTAAATCAAAACCACAATAAACTTTCCCTTACTCACCAAAACTGCCCCTTCCTTAAGAGGAACATGATAGAAACTCAGAGAGGGCACCCATCTGACAACTCTGTAGTGCAGGATTGGAAAGAACTGCACTTTTTAACTGGGCTGTGAATCCTTTCCACGTGTGTGTTCTTCTTCCCTTTAACTGGGCAAAAAATTTTGATACATTCCTTCCTGATAACATTTCACTGCTGCAACCCAGTTCTGTTTCTGCTGCAAGAATCTTGATTTGTATCCTGCCTCTCACAATGGAGATGTTATGTTGATAAGGGATGCTCTCCCTGCAGGATGTGCCAGCTTTGCCCATCACTATGACCTTCTGGGAGAGAAACTTGCCATCTGTGCCAGGACTGCTAAAGCTGATTGGATTTTCCACTTTCTTCACCTCTGTGGCTGCAGCTGGGTTACTTGCCTACAAAAAGGGACTTCTAGTTCGAAACTGAAAAAGGTGCCATCTCAAAGCCTCACACTTGAGGGGTTTGCTTTTTTTTTTTTGGTGGGTTTTTTGGCATGCACTTCCCTGTCTCCAAAGTCAGATCAGGACTGAAGAAGAGGTAAAAACAGTAGAGAAAAGAGGCTGGAGGGGAGGGATAAATAAAGGGGATCCATACTGAGGAAGAACCCCTTGAATCCAGGCCTATTTCTAGCAGTAAATTTTTGGTTGTTGAATTTCTAAGATACCCTGCCAAGCATTATCACCTTGGTTTTTATCCAGATCTCAGAACAGAAGGGACAGAACACCTCTATAAAGCCTATTCTGGTGAGATTTGCAGTTGTTTTTACACTTATGTATGAAACACACCCTGAACTCCAAGTCTTTACAGACTCTTTTTTGTACTGTACTATGCAACAACACAGTCTCTAGTTGTAAACAAAAGATTTCTGCCTTTCTGTGTGCTAAAGAAATCCATAGCTTAAAGGATGATTAGATAGTTCATGCAAATTACTGGTAACAAACTTTTTAGTGTTTTTATTTTTGTCACCCAGGTGTCCAGAGCCCAGGCAGCATCTAAGGGACAAGTCAGGCCAAATCTATCCATCTGAACTATCTGGCCATAGGATGCTGGCATTTCTAGTGGTCTCTATGTCCTACAGTGAGTTAAAGGGCAATGGTTTTAGTGCCTCGGGAAGAGTAGTTGAATTTCAGGCTTGCCACCTGTGTTCACAACTGCCTGGAACAGCAGAGCTGATGTCCCAGTCAAGTCTGTTCCTGGAAAACTCCTCTGCCTGAAAAACTGTCAGGCTCCAGCCCACAGCTGATGTGTATCCAGTATGGATTAGGCTGTTGGACCTGAGTGTGAATGGGAAACCTTGTGCTAAAGTACAGGCACAGCCTGTCAAGCCTTTTTCACCCTGTCTGACATCTCTCTGCCTCTAAGGTCCTCTTTTAGCTCCCTAAGTTTCTGCAAGATAGCAGGAGAATAGATTACTTTCTGCCTACCCCATGAAGTTGTAGAGCCATCCATAAAAAACTCTCTCATATACTTTATTCTTAACACCTTGCTTTCTTTCAGCTACTTAAATTTGTTCTTTGAACACCTTGAGGCTGTCTCTCGCTCAGTGGGGCACACACAGTGGGCCTGAAAATGTAGTGTTTGCATTAAAAAACCCAACAAAACCCCAACAAAACCCCCAAATTATCTGCCCCCTTCATGCTGAACACAGCTTTGCTGATTCAGAGCTTCAGTCTCTCCTAACAACCATATTGATGGGATTAGCACTTCTACTTCTGCCTGCTGTGCTGTATTGTACTGACTGTGCACTTTTAACTAACCAAGGATCTAAATGATAGATGAAAGAGAACCATGGATAGGAGAGTCACATGCAAGTGCTTCTGCCCTCCGTAGCTTGGTACCTTTCAAACAATGTTAAAAAAAAAAATAGAAGAAATAAAGAAGGCAGGGTGCAGGGGAGGAAGTAAAAAAACCCAGCCACCAAAACCTCAGTGCCTACATGTCAGTGTGTTGGTGCATTGTTGTAGGTATTTCTGTTGTGTTACATCTGCACAACAAAAAACAGGAAGGTGCAGGTGTAGCTGAGAACAGGATTTGGTGCACGTGAAGTTTGAGATATCTGGAATTTTTCCTGGCCTGTTTGCTGTGCTTCTCTCTTCAAACAGCATCAATTTAAACGTAAAAAAAAATTGCATTTCAGTAAAAAGCCGTGGAGGGAAGTATAATAATAAATTCAACAACTAGTGTGAGCAGACGGTAGAGGAACTGTACCAGCAGTGTCAGGCAGACTTTTTGGGCCAGCATCTGATCTTGCTTGTGCAGAGTAGTACTTTGTTCTCCAAATAGTCTCATGGAAATTTACTGAACTACTTCAAAAGCTGCAATATTTGTGAGCAGCACATTGTTTTCTGGTCCTTAGGTTTCTTTCTTTTTAACTTGATATGCCAGTTAAACATCTTGTAGCAGCAGCTTGGATTTTATCACAATTGAATATCCTCATAACAGCCTTTTAAAATGCATAGGGGAACTTTCCAGACATAAAGATCTTTAAGTCAGAACAGTGCAGCCACTGTACATATGGCCTTTCTCATTGTATCACACAGAGCTCTAATTTGCTGGGACATTTGCCTACTGCAGACTGCTTCTACATGGCTTTCTCCCCATGGGATTTATTTACTAAATCAATTAGGAACCGAAAGCTGGATGGGAAGTTCAGAGCTTTTGCAACTCAGACAATTCTTAGGCCAGAAATAAACACAGGAACCTAAATTTGGGAAAACATTCTTAGTCTTGGCCCTGATATCTGTAAGTGCTAGACAGTGATTGCACACTTAATACATAAAGAGCTGCTTCATTTGCAGATGATTTCCCTGCCAAAACTGTTTGGAATTCAGGTCCTGCCTCTGCCCTAGAAATACTCTTCAGTTCCCTACAGGGGAGCAGATTCATGAAGCTAATGAGGATAAATTGGTTTTATTCACATCCAGAATGTATCTCTCTCTTCTTTGCTCCTGACTCTGGCAGAAGTTTGTTTCAGTCTAACTAACTGAGGCAGAAATTCCAAGCAAAATCAGAAGTTAGGTAGTTGGAAGTGAACTGAATCGTGGACTTTTTGTGAGACTGGTCAATTAAAAAAAACAAAAAACAGCTGAACATTTTCTATACTTATCAACATTTCTTATTCTTAGTTTCAAAGTGAAACAATAATGTAAAAACTCGAAACCTCACAAACATTTCTCGTGTTGTTCCGCACAACTAAAAGCAGGTGGGACTTGAAATCTCAAATTAAATTTGGATTCCCTGGGATTTCTAGCCAAATCTGATTGAAGCTGGGAGGTCTGAATTGTAACATCTGTGTTAACACACTGAAGTCTCTGTCTTCTTCCTTGCAGGCTGCCAAAGTGTTAGGAAGGCTCTCTTTGTCTTTACTGACATGTCTTCCTATGATTATGCTGTGGATCTTACCACGACTGTGGGATAGAAAAAAGGATTTGCTGCCGTTTTCTCAACATTTTCCACGTAAAAGGAGTATGTGGCACTTTGTGTACATGGATACCGGTGTGATGAGTGAATTGACAGATGTAGGTTGAGAATCAAGCTGCTTCCCCTTGGGTAGAGGGAACTGTTTAGGACTGGCTTACATTTTTAAATTAAAATTCCTGCCAACCCTTCAAAGAGAGGAATGAAGTCTGGTTTAACGGGCAACGAGTCATGCTATCTTGTTAATTTATTAAGAAGTTTGATGAGACAACTGCTATCATGAAAGCTCCAGCAGTTTACCAGCTTTGTAAAAGGTACTATAGGAACAACCATGGAAATAAGTGTACTTGTCTCTTATGAACTGAATTGTGTTACCATGCATATTTTGTAATGCTCTTAAGAGTTTTCAAAAAAAGAAAAAAAAAGAGGTTTACTTTCTTGTACACTGTTCTGATAGCAACAGTACATTTCAAAGGGTGTTGGGTCATGGCATGATAATCTATGTTAACCAAAGTACTTGAAAGTTGATTGCATAAACTACTCGACAATAACAAGGATGTGAGCAGTCTGAGGCAGCCCCTTGTCTTTCCTTTAACTAGTGCATTTTTTTTTCTTGGTGCAGATCTTGATTCTAAATAGCACATCTGCTGTCAATACAATGACATTAATCACAGTTAAGTGTATGTCTGAGCATTGTCCATCACTGGAGCCCAAGGCCTGGAGAGAAGCTTAGGTCCTCTATTAAAATGGTCTTACCATGTCCTCAGTGGGACTGTTGTTTCACTCAGTTAGACTTCACAGATGTGCAGAAATTTTAAGATTTTTTTTTTGAAGAAGAGGGAGTTCTATGTCCTCCAGAAGTACTTGGATGCAAAAGGGATCCAGCATTAAATAACAGATCTGCCACTGCTCTCGGGCAAGACGCAAACCCACTTAAATCACAGATTACAGATGCTCACAAATAAACCTGACCTGTCTTTAAATGAACTGACATTCCCTCTCCCATCTCCACCATCTTAAGGTCACCTTGATCTTACTTCTGTTGAAGAACAGATTGTAAAAACCAGACAGCCAAAGCTGTCTTGCTTTCAAAGTGTCTCTGCAGTCACACTGTTTAGGCATTGTCATAGACTGCTGCTTTTAGCGTGTCTCCTGTGGTCATGTGCAGGTCAGTGCTCAGTGATGCCTGCCTCTGTGTTTTGGAAAAAAAAAAAAGAGTGACTTCACTTTGCAGGAATATATATGCTTTGTGTGTGATGAATTTGTGCCTTTTATAACTGTAGCATTTTCTAAAGTGCCTCTGTGGTGACTGTCTCCCTTGGTTTCCTTCTTCAGCTCCCTTTTCAATAGGCTCTGCAGATATTTTTATCTGACAGCTGTGAACTTTTTTTAACCTTAATTAGAATCAATAAATATTGTCATGTCACATGTATTGTTTGAGGCTTTTCTTTAGTGGGAGCTCCTTTTGACTTGGTTGGTGATGGTGAGTATTACTTACTACCACAACATTTTGCACTTCATACTGAAGCTAGTGAGGTATCTTCAGCCTTTCTCAGTAAAGAAAGCTCTGTAAAGAAAAAGGAGAGAAGGATTAAAAAACCCCCCAAAAACCCAAGCAACCCCCCAAAAGTGAAAAAAACCCATTCATCCCCTCAAAAAAAACCAATTACAAAAAAGAAATCAAACCACATTTGGTAATAGTATATATGACCACCTATCTTACAGCTAAGAATTAGATTTTATTGCTGTTGGGAGGGGGGTTGGAGTGTCCCCATCATGAACATACACCTCTCACAGCACCTTCTTTACCAGAACACTGTGAGCAGGGGCATATTTTGTAGCTGCTCCTAAGAGTCAAGGGCAGGTGGTGTGTGGCTGAAACTGAACATGCAAAGAAGTAGAACCTTGTACCAAATATTTTGTGGTGTAAACATAAAAACCCTGGAAGAAAAGAGAGACAGAAATCACAGGCCTAATTTCACCCAGCAGCTCAGTGTCAGTACTGGAGAGATAATGTAACTGAAGAACAAATTTGGTCTCAGGAAGGGACTGTAGGCCATGGATACTGGAAAAAGCGGAACCAGCCATGTGAAAAACATCAAAAGTGTGCAGTGCTCTTTGTATGGGCTTAACTTGCAGTATTACAAGTTATAAAGGAGCACAAATACCATGAAAGAAAATATCCACAACTAATCCTCTGCACAGTCTATAAAGCATCCATCCCCTAAGACACATGTCAGAACCAACAATGCATTTCACAGCCCTTAAAACAGCCAAAAAGTGGTTATGACTCTAAAACATTGCTGTATTGGATCAGATCTGACCTGCCTCTTTAACCCTTTGTTCAGACATATCCTGTAGAATCCCAGAGCAGGCAACTGAAATGGTGTTATTAATAATTTACTTATTTACAAAGCTTTCACTGTGCTAGTCAAAGAGACTCTGTCAGCCAAGGGACACTTCATTATTTCCAGCAGTCTAGCATACAGAAAATCAGTATGGACAGATTAATACAGGAGAAATCCATTTTGTTTAATATCTATGAAAGATACAAATATGATTTCCCAAGAAACCAATTAGAAATCCCCCTCATTGTTTAGAAGAGATTTGGACGTGTTTGCAAATTATTTGGCTAAATCATGCAAAACTCACTGCTACTATGAGAACTGATGATCATTGGATCATTTTTTCCTCTTGTCTTTTGTAATTATACCAATTGCTCATCTGGAGCAAATCCCAAAATGTTTGAGGGAGTGATGAATTTCGCCTTCTGGCTCAAGGCAGAATAAATTCCCCCTGGCCCTGTGGAATTGCCTCAGAAAAAAAAAGCATCCAAGAATGAAAGGCAAAACTGGCCTCAGATGGTAAAACCAAGATATGGTTTGGTATCTGCTGGAAAAAAGATGCTGTTCTTTTCCGGCTGGTCCTGCTCTGTGCGATGAGCGGGGAGAGGTGGGCTCCTCATCTGGTGTTTCAACCCATGCAGGTACTGTAGGACTCCTAAAGACATGTCTTTCTCTCTCTCCATGTTGGAGAATATCTAAATGGATGGGGTTTCTAAATCAGCATCTCAGTTATATGTTACAAATATGTGGAATTAACGTCTGTCTCACGCACGTGTATCACTTGTTCTGCAAAGAGTACATATTTTCCCACCTAGAGAGCAATTCATGAGCAAAAACACAGTTGCCTTGTGCCTCTCAGACATTGGAGGGCACCTTGTCCAGCCTCCAGCTGCTGCTCCAAAAAGAGGCAGCTCTCCCAGAGACCCAAGAGAAAATGTGTCCTAAACCAGCCTGGTATGGTGACACAGATGCTCTTTGGATACCAAACCAGGCAGCTTCTGCCTCCCACTAACTGCTGATGGCAGTTAGTTGCTTCTTGGGGTATTTAGTTTTGAAGAAATGCAAACAGGGATAATGCAGGCTCTGTGAATCCAATATGTTGCAAGATAATAAGCTGCATGTTAATAGATAGCTGCACATATAAAATGTTAATACACAGGTGTCCTTTATGCAGGCAGACTATACAATTATTTTGTTTGTCATTGGAAACAAAGGCATGATGTTCTAGTCATAACATTAGCAGTGTTTGCTAGAAAAGCCTTCAGTTAACAGCTGAGTGCCAAGTTAAGCTGTAAAAACATACATCTGAGTAAGAGGCTTTGTAAGTTGATTTTAGTGTGCATGATTTGTACAGTCAGGAGCAATAAGCTCTTCTGTGGCTAGGTTAGAAAAAGTTCAAAAATTATTTTAAAATGAAATCATAGAATCACAGAATAGTTTGGGTTGGAGGGGATCTTTCCAGGTTAGGTAGTCCAAACCCCCTGTCATGTGCAGGGTCATCTTCAACTAGATCAGGTTGCTCAGAGCCCTGTCCAACCTGGACTTGAATGTTTCCAGGGATAGGGCACCTGCAACTTTTCTGAGCATCCTGTTCCAGTGTTTCACCACCCTCGTAAAAAATGTCTTCCTTATAATTAATCTAAATCTATCTTCTTTTAGTTTTAAAGCCATTGTTCTGTCACAACAGGCCCTGGAAAAAAGTCCTCTCCAGCCTTCCTGTAAGCCTCTTTTAGGTACTAAAAGGTACCCTAAGTTCTTCCCAGAGCCATCTCTTCTCCAGGCTGAACAGCCCCAGTTCTCTCAACCTGTCTTCATAGGAGGGGTGCTCCAGTCCTGTGATCAACTTCATGCCCTCCTCTGGACCCGCTCCAACAGGTCCAGGTCTTTCCTGTTAGCTCTCATAATAGCTGTGGAACACACACTCTCATCCACTGGGTCTTTACCCAGGGCCATGCTGGCTTATCCCAGTTTTCCATTCTTGCTGGCATTGCTGAAAGAGGCAAATCAAGTTGTTCTGAGTCCAAGACAGTCTCACTCTGCATCTTGGCAGAACGTGAGATACCATTTCTAATTTAGAAGCAAAGGGTATTAGCTTTCATCAAGGGTTTTTTTTTCCTGTTTTCTATTAGTGATGTTCCTAATCCTTTCTTAGCAGAACAGCCTTAACAAAATAATCCATATCCATTCAGCTCCATTTACTCTGGCATCTACAGGCTCTGTAGACTTCCTCCCACTATCCCTGCAAATTTTGGGGGGGGGGGGGGGGGGACAACCTCATCCATATTTAAGTGCTCCATTCATCTGACCTACAGCAGGAAGGGTCTGATCAAACATAGACCAGCCTCACCTGCCCAAGGGCATAATGTCATTGAACGTCAGTAGTAACTTTGGGGACGGGGGTGTCTTATCAAGTGCTGTTTCCCTGAGGCAGCAGAGTCTTGAAGAAGCACTTGAGGAAGTGTACCCAGCAGAAACACCAGCCTTTGGCTGATTGGGTTTGTCAAGTGGCTCAGTTTGCTCCTGCACTGCCGTCTGATGGGATTCAACACTGCACTCGAATGTGCTCTGGTGCTTGGATGGGAAGGAGGGGAGAAAAGGAAACATATTAATAATGCACTGAGGCATCCTTGTCAGCTCTCAGGCTGTTCACTCCCAATTTGCATATGCTCCAAGTTGTAAGAAAACACTTTGCACAGCAGTGTTGCATTTAGCAGAAATTACATTATAATTTCAGATGTGGAAACTTCTATTCCAGGTCTGAGGCAGTGAGATGTCCCATCGGGCTGTGCAGTCATTATCTTAAACAATTGAAATGTATTCTTGTACTTAATCAAAATCAGGGGGAGATGTTACTCCAGCCTCCACTTGCCAATTCAGCCCAAAGCGGAAAAAGAATATTTAACTAAATTAGAAATTATTTTCCAATAATTTCTTTATGAGATGGAGTTTGGCCAGAGTAATTTTTCAGACTATGCATATTTTGGCCAACACCTCTATCTATCTCAGTTTGCTTTAAACTGCCTCCAAAGAAATCTCCTTCTCGAAGGAGGGGAAAGTACAGGTGCATTTAGGATCTGTCCTCACACTTTTCTTCCAGCTCCTTCATGCTACCAAGCAGCAGTAAGGATTTCAGCTGCCTTTTGGAGGAAGTCTTGTAGAGCTGGCAGAGGGGTAGTGCCACAGCCATTTCACTGCCCTGAATTCTGCCAGGGACTGGCTAGAGCCAGGAAGGAGAGGCTGCAGGGATGGAGCCTGCCTTTCTCTGCTTTCTCCAGTGTGGCTTATCAGAGCTTGGAGATGGGTGAGAACTGCTGCTTGAAGCTGTGGACTTGCATCCTTTTCCTTTAGTGTGTTTCCACTCCAGAGTTTATTTTGAGTACGTGATGGGAATATTAAACACCAGTGCAGAAACATCCGCTGAGACCTCTCTGCAAGTCGAAGTGTTAAGCTTCTGCCACCGTTTTGTTTGTGAGGTGATAAAATACTGCTTTTAGGTAGCCAGAGGGTGGCAGCCTTTATTGCAGCCTTGAGCCCTGCTGTGCCACACTGCTGAGCATCAGGAGGGCTGCCAGGCATGCTTCAGCGAAGCTCTCTGCAGCTGGTGTCTGCTAAAAGTAGTTCCCACTCAAATGCTTGGCTCTGCCTTTTGGAATTCAGCCAGATGTCCTGGATTTTCCTGGATTTAACTGATATTTTGATGAAAATGATGATGCTCAGGCTATAATCCAAGGAGTTTTCAAGTGTATGGTCTGGCCATTTGGAAGTCTAAATGCCAACACAGGCAGTAATTATGTCCTTTGCTTCATTTTCAACCCCATCTTGAGTGGCAGCTGCCCTCTTGTACTGTGAGCAGCAGCAGAGCTCACAGGTGTATTTAATAAAGATGAACAGGGGGAAGATAGAGATGACAAAGGACACCTGTCTTATAATTTCTTGTGCTCGGTAAACTCATAGGCAGTGCAGTTCATGGTTATGGTCTGGGACACATCACATCCCTGGGACCCTGGGAGTGGAGATGGGCAGCTTGAAGGCACTGCTGACCTGCTCTGGTACCCAGCAAGGTGCCACCACTGCTCTTCTAAAGCTTCTCTCTCCTCTCATAAGTAATGTACTCTCACTTGGGAACCTTTTTCCCTGCTCCTTCTATGCGTCCTTAATTATTCTGACTCTGTTACACAAGATGAAGCAAAAGAAACCCAAAACCAAACAAAACAAGGAGAGCAAGAAACAGGGAACTGAAACTGAAAGTGCTACAAATAAAGAGCAGAATAG
This sequence comes from Pseudopipra pipra, assembly GCF_036250125.1. Lineage (NCBI taxonomy): Eukaryota > Metazoa > Chordata > Aves > Passeriformes > Pipridae > Pseudopipra > Pseudopipra pipra. The sequence goes on along the minus strand of NC_087550.1, from coordinate 112,631,434 downwards.
GAATTACAACTGGATTCCAAAGCATTCATTGCCAAAGGCAGGAGCTGACTGGGAAAAGGACAAGTTACAGTTCACTCACAAAGAGCACATTTGATTACTCCTCCTGGATTTTCACCAAAATGAAATTTGCTTTCTCTGTGTGTATGTGAAAGGCAACTGTTGCAGGGAGCATTTACAAAGCAAAATTGTTTGTTTCCAACTGCTTTGTGGGAGAGAAAAAGCCCACAAGGAAGAGAAGAAAACTGACTAGAATCATGTTTCCACTGAAGAGGGCTCTCTGTATTTGTCCAGTTTTCTATTTCTTGATGCTGCTGTCAGGAGCTGGGAGCTGACCTCTGTGCAGAGAGCAAAAAAACAGCCCCCAGCTTGACCCCAGTGTGGTTTCTAGATGGGGAAAGCCCTTGCTGTCAGGCATCAGAACCTGGTCAATGGGACGTGGGAATCGACTGGCAGGAAACCTGGATGTTTAGACTTGCCAGACTGCACAATGTTGGCACATCACCCTGGGTGGTATTTTTATTCAAATATATAATGCTTATCTTTGCCGGTAGTTTGGGGTATGTTTGATCCTGGAAAGGAAATCAAATATGAAACCAGGGGCTGGATCAAACACTGATTGAAAACTATTGCTGGCAAATGATTAGTAAGGAGACCAAGTGAAGGCAGCAACCTCTTGATTCCCCAAAGTGGATTTTCGTAGAATCATGGAATGCTTTGGGTTGGAATCATTCCAACCCCCCTTCCATAGGCAGGGACACCTTTCACTAAACCAGATTGCTCAGAGCTCCATCCAACCTGGCCTTGAACATTTCCAGGGGTGGGGCGTGCACAAGTTCTCTGGGCAACCTGCTCCAGTGCCTCAGCATTTTGAGGCTGGATGTAACTTTTATCAACGCAGGTGACTGTGGTCAGACCTTCCCCTTGCCCTGCGTGAGGAGCGTGACTGGAGGGCCACTGCTTGACCTGGGGAACATCCACCTTCACTGCTCCAAAGCACACAGCCCGTGCAACCTGGCATTTAATGCCCCTGCCCAGACCTCTCACACAGTGGGTTTCCAGCCAGAGGGGTTTGGGTTGTCAGTTCCCATGCCAGGCATTTCGGAGGTTGCGTGCCAGGCAGCTGATGAGGCAAAGAAAGCATTGCTGGACTGACGAAGCTAAAAAGCCAGTCAGTGGCTCTCCTCCTGCACCTCCTGCCCATCCAGCTCCAGGTTAGCCAGCAGCCTGTCCTGCTTCAGGCTCTCCATGCCCATGAGGCCGGTTGATGGCAGCCAGGGAGGGAGCAGCCGTGTTTCCCTGCACAGGCAGGAGCTGCAGCTGAGGGGAGTGGGGCAGAAAGGAGGTGGGAAGTGTGAGGGTCTCACAGGAGTGTCTTTCCACCCCTGGGGTCTGGACAAAACTGGTATGCTATCTGTAAGTAAACCCAGCAATTTTAATTAAAAAGAGGCAGGTTTTCTCACATATATCACCTCTGCTTGCTTATTTTGGACCACCTGATCTATCTGTTCTGTGGTGCTTCTTATTTCACTGCTAGTACAGATGATTAGTCTTTTTTTTTCTCTCTTTCCTCTCTCTGTTGCTCCTTCTGCCAGTGCTTGCTCTGGTGTTTGTTTTACTTTCAAGCATCAGACAGCAGCACTTTCACCTGAGGTTTTCCCATTCCCCATCTCCCATGTCAATGCAATTTAATTCCCACTCTGGTGCTGATGGATTTAATGTGGACCTCAGCCTCTCCCATTTCACCCTTTACTTAGAGGACAGAGCACCCCCCACCTGTGTCAAGGGAGTGCAGGATTCTTCCTCCAAAAACTGGAGGACTTATCACCCCTGGTTAAGGGAGGTGACCAAAGGTTTTCCCACTCCACAGCCTGGGAGTGGGAGTACTCCACTTGGGCCCCACAAGAAAATGGTGCTTCATCCTCATGGATTTAATACCAGCAGCAGCCCTCTTGGAGAGTTGACAGCAGTGATAAACTTGGTCCCATTCTGTTTAAAAATTGGTTTAAGAAAGATGCCTGGCTGTTTAATATTTAAGCTAAATGTTTAATGTTTAAACAGGAAATTGGTCTGATTGTCAGAAAGGGCATTAAAGCAGGACGGGAACTGGTCTATAATCTCTGACAGGCACTGCCCTTTCTCTGCAGCAGCGTGGTGCCTGGGAGCTGCAGGAGTTTCAGAAATGCCAATTTTAATCAACCTCTTTCATTTCACTTGCCGCTTGCCAATCCCACAGCAGTCAGACGTGCTTTTCCTTCTGAAGTGGGGAACATTGTACCTGGCCCTGTTTAACAGCATGAGACGAGTTCAGCTGAATCGAACTTGTACTTCAAACCCCAAACTAATTGCAATAGAAACGTGCATGGGTGAGGTGAAAAGTGAAGCTGGAAGGTGTTGGCTCTTAAGCGTATTCCAGATGATTTGGGGTCCTTCTGCACACGCACCCAAAATTCTGATGTCAAGTTTAAAGTAAGCCCAAAAATGAATGGCTCTATCTGCTACAAATACACATATGGATGAATTATTTTTGAACAGATATGAGTAGTGTTTTTCAGGTGGTGGAAATACCCCCTGGGGGAAGTGTGTGATGGCGTCACAAAAGGTTCATCAGAATCAAGTCTGTGCTCCCTCCCCAAGGAGGCACTGTGGCTGCACCAGGTTGCATGCACGGGGTAGTTCTTGAACACAGGAATCCCTGCTTGTAAATGGTTGGAGCTGGGAAGAACATGTTCAGCAGGGAGCCCTCGAGTCAATCAGCAATTCGTGCTAGTCCCTTTTCCCCCCTTAAAATATTCTTAAGGTGGATGCTAAACCAACCTGTCAAAAGTCCTTTAAACAAGCATTTAATATTGCACTTACTGTGTTCAAAATCCAACATTGCTGCTTCCTACTGAGACTGTTCTCTCCTTGCCAGTGAGAATAATTTGAAGTATGTGTGTAAGTTCAAGGTAGATGGGAAAGTCGAAGCTGAAAATGTAGATAGTCTTCTTACAGATAATCCATCCAGGCATTTTTTCCCCCAGAGAAACCAGCAGTGACTGGCTGATCCTCACACAGAATGGCTGCAACAGTGAACTAAGTAGCTCAGGAGAACTACTGTCTGTACAACCTTTTCTGTGTGGTGCTTAACTCTGGCACTGTGAGACCCTGCTCACATCTGGAAACAAGGGGCCACCTGAAACACCCCTTCCCTCTGGAAAAGGCTTCTGGTGGGGAGCCTGGCTGAGATTGGTCTGCACTTCTGGTGTCTCTACAAGGCTTTTGTACATAAAAGTGAGAAGACATAAGAATGTGGTTGAGGCAGAGGCCCAGGGCAAAGTCATCTGGGGCAGGTAGGTATTTCTACTGGCACATACATAAGAATTATACCAAGCAGAGCAAGGGTTTGGTGGCTGCCACATGTGATGTGCCTTTACACACTAGAGAAGAACCACCTTCCTCAGACTTAAAACACATGAAGCAAGAAAGAATCTGAAGAAAAGTTTATAAGAAGATCAAGGTTTCAGGGTTATTAAAAGGCACATTTCACCCATGTTGAATGACAGTTGCATTCATGGACACGTACAATGCTCAAAATTCATGGCAAAAAGACCACATAATGATGGTACATCGTGAAACACACATTCCAGACTTCAGTTAAACACTAAAGTGATTATTTTAAGTGTATCATGTACATAATAAGAGCGGAACAGGCAGATGCATCCAATTACTGTAATTTACAAGGCAGTAATTCAAGCCTCAAACACATTTCTCCTTATTGGAAGAAGGCGGTACGGCTTACGAGCAAAACGGGGGGCAGCGAACTGACAGGCAGCCAGGAAGCTGCTCCCATTTGGAAAAAAACAGCCAGCACCTGCTGCAAGTCAGAGGGGATTTCACTTTGCTAATTCATTGCACTGTGCTGTAACAGCACGTGGCTGGGCTGGATCAGGTGCTCTCGGGACAGGAAGGGACCAAGAGCCCTGTCCTGGCTGTGCCACACCGGATCAGGCACCACACAGGATAGGTCAGTGCAGATGTTTGCTTGGCAGTGGGCAGAATAAAGTCCAGCCATGCTTCCTCCCTTGCCATGTAGTCATGTGCTTTTTGCTAATTACCCCTTTTCATCCAGCTCGGGGTTAAGTTTCACATCGTGATGATTAATAATTAATCAAATGCATTTGGAAATTAATTTGGCAATTCTACCTCTGATTGGCAAGCTAATCTCTTCTGTGCAGCGGGGGGGATGTTGTGGGAATAACCTCGGATATTCAGAGCTGCTAACTGAGGTGAATACAGAAGGGTATTTGTTATCTTGTATGGTGAAAAAATAGTCCTGAGTGGAAACAAAAACATTCTCCAAGACCTCTTTGTAATTCAGAAAAGGTGTGATCTGCATTTTGCCTTGCCTGTATTAGGAATATACCACTGATTTTATCATGTCCAACCAAAACAAATGGACAAGAAAAAGGCAAATTTGAAAAAACACCCCCACAGTTGATTTATTTCTGTTTAGCTGGTAGCAGCTCCAGTGGATTTGATGCATTAATTACGGGGCCAAAAAGAAAAATCACAAGGAGAATAACTTTTGCCCTTTTCCAAAATAACACTTGTCTGATAAAAGGTAAGAAGAGGGAGTATTCAGCTTCCACTGGGCGTGTGGTTCCTGCTAGTTTCGATTTAGTAGTCCCTTTTTACAGGCAAATAGCCCTGCAGCAGCCACAGAGGTGAGACACACAGTACAGCTGAGCAGGCACAGCAGTCCTGGAGCAGAGGGGAGGTTCCTTTCCCAGAAGGTGGTGGTGAATGGTCGAGCTGGGACATCCTGGGGGAGAGAGGAGATGGTAACAATGCAGGGTCCCCTCACCACATGAGCAGGGAGGTGGCAAATGTCCCCCATGAGGGTGAGGAGATCACAGGTTTTTCCCAGGGACCCAATTGGTGGGGGGCAAGAAGGGCCATGGCTGTGAAACATGAGTTTTCTGTCGTCCTGAAGAGCAACAGGACAGTGAAGATGAAATTCCTTGTGACTAGAAGGACATTATATTTAGCTTAAACCCATGGCCTGGGACTGGGCAGAACTAGGATGATTTCCTGGATTTTTCAGTCCCCCAGGCTCTGAGATCATTGTCCTTGGCTCTTGGCCATCTAACTCTCAGACAGGGGTAATAACATTCTTTGGACAAGTCACAAAAATTAATGCCATCAGCATGTGAGGTGACCAAAACCTTTCCTGGGGATAGGGCCCACAGAATCACCCAAACAGGGATGTACCTGACTGAGGGGTATGTGCCTGACTGGGTAACAATGAGAAAGTCTGTTTTACCTCTGACTCTGGCTCTGGCATCCAAATTTCTCTCTTTGAGATCTTCCCCATACTGTACAATATCTAGAAGAAAAAATTATTTGTACCACGTGAGAAAAAATTATAACCTGTGCTACTTCCAGTTTTGGAAAAGCAGGGGAAGTCAGAGCAATGTGACATTAATAAAAGGCATTAACTGTTATGTTCATTAACTAGCTGAAAGTGTTTTGTACCAGAAAATGTACAGTGATTTCTACTACAGCTTCTCTAGATGGCTTTTGTTGGTTTTTGCCTTTTTTGTTTGGTTGGTTGGTTGGTTGGGGTTTTGTTTGTTTGTTTTTGGTTCTTTTTCCTGAGTACAACTGAAAATGCTTCTTCTCAAGAATGTTTGAGAAATAGCAAGGTGAGGTTACTGCCATGTGCTTGGGACACAAAGCCTGTTAGAAGTGATGGTGCTTGGATCACAAACTAGAAAGAGGAGAAATGTGACCCTGGGGCTCTCAAAGCATAGAATTATGAAGGCATCTCTTGGCTGTTCAGGCAGTATAAAGCTCACCAAGGGTTTTTCTTGAGAATAAACTGATTGTAACAATCATGGAGGTTCTTGGGAGCAAATGAATGCCTCCAGAAGAGACAAACTCCCCATTTTTGTAACTACTGCTCACAGGCATGGAGAAAAGGAAAGAGAAATTAGGTGACTTGAAACAGAGCAAGTAAGGAGGATTGTAAGTTCTGCCACATGGAAGTAAAGGGCTGATTTTCCCTTAAATAACAGCTCTGTGGCTTTGCCATGCAGCAGTTGTAACTGTAATGTACACCCTTTAATGCTTTTTTTCCCCTCCCTCCCTCCAGATTGTTGTAAAGGGATTTCACTGTGACTGGGAACCCAGCCCAATGTGTGTCATTCTGAGATTTAGACATTATCAGAGCTGCACATTACAAATTCATAAAGCTGGGCTAATGGTACTCTTTTGTAAAAGGAGAATTAGAAGGCATAGATCAAACATGAGAATAATGTTCAGATTTCCAGATTTCTGCATAGGAAATAGCTGTGAGCATTTGTAATGACTTAGATTACTTTTAAAACACGCATTTGTTAGGAATTGAGGTACTGTATCTGTGGGCAGCATCAGGTTGGAAGGTTTTTTCTTCTAGACATGTGGTAAATGACATGAGCTTCATTTTAAGTCTCCAGTGCAGTTACATTCTGATTTGGGAGGGATTCTTGGCTTCGCTTTGTTCAAAACCAAACAAAGTAAGTAAGTTTAAAAAAAAAAAAAAAGGCTTTAGTGCATGCTGTTTTCTGGGATCACTCCTTGCCAATTCTAGGAGTCTTTGCACAAAATCAGACCCTCCAAGCTCTACTTAATCCTTTTTAGCCTTTTAATAGAGATGTTGAAAGCAAACCAACGGTCTGTACCTCTCGGGCTGCTCTCTCCCCTGCCTGCACGGCCCCCTCCATGTATCCACTCCATTGGGTGGCTGTCTCCGTGCCAGCAAAGTAGATCCTGTCAACAGGCTGGCGAATGATCCTTCAAAACAAATGGAGAGTGTCAGATGGCAAGTAACAGGAAGGCGATGATCCTTCTGAAAGCAATTTATGGCTTTGATGGAGCGCTCGGCTTCAGTCCTTCAGAATCCCTGCAGCCCTGGGCTGGGGAGCACGGAGCAATAAGCTGTCCCTGCACGACCACCTACTTGCCTCTGTACACAGAACTCAAGATCTGAGGCAGAGAAAATCTAAGGCATAAATCAGCCTGCCCCACTTCTGAGCTAAGTAATACAAGCCTTATTTTACTGCTGGGATAAGGGATAATCCTAACAGCCTCCAGAAATGCAGTGCAGCTGATAGATTTATGTCTTCTGCATGGCAGGTTTGTTGTTATCCTGCCATTACAGAGGAACTCTGTGAATGACACTTTTGCAGTGACGGGTCACTAATATCTGCTTCTATTTGGAGGCTGGACTTGTCTGGCTGTAAGTCCTGCCAAAAGGGGATGGCAGCTGAAGGCCTTGGCATTCAGGGAGTTGCATTCACCCTGTAGGGTCATATAAGCCAGTGACTCAGATGTGTAAAGCTGCAGAAGCATCCTGGCCAGCCCAGCTGTAGGTAACGAGCTCCCTTTCCCATTGAGGATGTGCTTGGTGTAAGGGCTCCCATCTAACCCATAATTATGTTTTCCTTGTCTGCATGACACCAGCTTCCCCAAGCCAGAGTGTTCAGATAAATGACAACAGAAGAGTCTGTGCATGAGACAACTTCTCCCCACATGCATGTTTGCTCAGACACAGCGTGTAACCCCATGTTGGACACGTTAAGGAGCTCCTGGGCTTCACCTGAACCTGCTGCTCCACCTACATAGTCAGTGGAGACTCTTCATGTGTGCCCTCCAAGTCTCACTGGGCTTTAAAGGGATCCATTGCAAATACTGTGTAGCACAAAATACTGTAAGTAATCTAATGGGGAAAGGTTTTGTGCCTCTAGCAAGTCCCTTTGTGACTTTGTGTTTTGTTTCCTTGAAAGTCAAGAGAAACTCTGCTGTTATTCAAGTGAATAACAAGATCCTTGCTAGGTGGGGAGTAGGGGAGCTGAAAGAGGCATATTCTACATATGCCATAATTTTATTGCATAAGGTATATCATTGCACATGAGCTAAGAAATGTGAATTAGAAAGAAAAGCATTCTCTGTTTTACCTTCCATAGGAATACATTATGCCTGGTGGGAAGTAGGCTGTGTAACAACCCCCTGAATATTGCTCCATGGTCCAGTTCTTTTCTTCATAATGCACAGGCTGTAAGTATCAGCAGACATTACAGAATGAAACACTAGTAGAGAAACTGGAAATAAAGAATAGATTTCTTTTCAAGAGGGAAAAAACCAGTCTAAGAATACCTATCAAAGGAGTGCCATGTCATCTGGCTAATGCTATCCATCTGCACAAAACAAATTTTTTTGCTTTTACAGAAACAGCAGCCTCCCATGGGGAAATGACAGGACAAATTAAAATATGCCCTGCCTTCTCTTTTCTTGTACAGAGTGAGAATGGCAGTTCTTTTCTTCCTGTACTGGATGCTGCTGCCCTCCCCTTGTGAGTACAGATTGTATGGCACAACGTGCATTTTTAGGTACACATTTTAGATGCCAGGAACTTTGGCTTCATTGTCTAGAACAAAGAAGCAACATTATTGTACAACAGAGGTGAAAACAAGCACTCATTTCTTACTTGTAAAGCCTCTTTCATTCCCAATGCCTTGGCATATGCCTCACAGATCTTCTTTTTCCTATATGAAAATAAAATCAGAGTCAGAAAAAAAAGGGAGGGAAAAATCTCTCAGCTCTTGCTCTCCTTATAAAAAACTAAACAAATTTATTGCAACATATTGGAAAGAAAGTTGTGTTTGGCTTTGTTTTAAAGTCTGATTTCAAGTTCTAATCTTAGCATACATACTTCAAATGCTGATGCCTAAAAGTTACATCCAAAATGGACCCAGGGAGTGGGAAATGAAGGTTGATTTTGGCAATGAGGTCTAAAAAAGTAAATCTTCATACAGTTATTTTGGGATGCGGAGCCAATTCTTTTTCATGTTCACTGGTGTAAGACCAGAAGAAAAGCACTATAAATCAATGAAATCCCTACAGATTTACTAGAGCAGAGAATAAAATATGAGCTGAAGAATACTACTCACATTCCTAAGCAGAACTCCTGTTTCACTTGCACAGTACCAAAAGCCACATTTAGAAAGTACTGTTTGTTCATTTCACTGACTAATGGAGAAACTATACTTTTGTAAACAGAGAAGCTCAAAAACTTTATCATCCAGTCTGAATGTGAAGGAGATCCAAAACTATACATGTCGGTGCTCCCTATATCCCTGGGGTGAATCATCATTCAGTGGGGATGCAGTCTGGGAACACCTTTGGAAAAATCTCAGTTCACACAGAGATGCAGAGCTGACAAGCCATAGCATGGAAGAGTGGGCAGAACTTGAAAATTTAGAAATATCCATTACTGGATGGATATTAGCATTAGTATCTAGGCCTGTTTATGCTAAAAGCTCAATTCTTGCTCCAGTTTCCAGTATTGGTAGTTGCACCAAGTGTGTGTGTATGTGCACATGCACACACATATTCACACACATTCCTGCAGGGAAGCATCCCAGAGAACCAACTTGCTTCTGAAATATTTACAGCTTCTGAACTCTTACCTCTCTTCCTTACTGAGATGGGCCAGTTTTCCAGCCTTTCTGCTAAGAATGAAACTGAAAAGAAAAAAAATGGCATATAAATATCACGCAGTGTCAGCTCCCCAGCTGATTTGCAAGCTCTTGCCTGAAATGACTCTAAAAAAAGGATGTGCTTGACGTTTTGTCATCATACCTTGGCACTTAATAATTGCAGGTCACACAGGTGAAAAGGCCTGTGCAGGGTACCCTGGGGAGTTAATTGAAAGGGAGAGTTTGAATTCCCAGAGGGCAGATGTGCAGGGCTGCCTGGCAGCTAGCAGATGAGAAAGCTGCAGATTGCAAGTGTTCTCAAAGCTGCCAACACTGGCCTCGTTTTGCTCTGTGGGAATGAACTCTCTGTCCCCACTGATTCAGGACAGCAAAGTTGTACCCAAAGTGGGCAGAGACACGGCAGTGTCCAGCAAACTAGGCCTGCATTGCCTACCCTCTTATATTTAGGTCTCATCCAAAAAGACTGAGACCCCAAGTTTTCTTGAGCTTCAGAAGTCTAGCGGGCAGCTGAACACACCACTGCCTGTGTCACCTGGTGTTAGTAAGTGATGAAAGCCTGCTGCTCTGACAAGCTCTGCAGAGTGTCATGGACCAGTCCTGGAAGAACTGAGATTATTGTTTGTTCATTTTGAAGGAAACAGATTTGGCAATTAGTTCATCTGACCTTAGTGGAGGTACCCAGGGGATGAAGTATGTTCCTGCACTCTTTTAGAAAGTTGTATAAATCCACAAGGAAAAAGAAAGCAGGAAACCTTTTGCTTTATGGGGTTTGTGGGAGGCTTACTGCTCTCAGGTCATGGAAGTTTTAAAGCCTTGAACATGGCCATAAACATGTACAGTTCAGTAAAAGTGGTAAGCTTTCCCTGTCAGACACTTAGGGAGTACTTGCCTGATGTTTATATTGGCCTTTTCTTGGCAGTCTTACCTCAGATTACAGTGGAAACATTTGTAAAGATTGTTTGTTCATTTGGTTTCACCTCTTAAAAGCCAGTCAATGTTGCCACATATTTTCCCATCTGTTTGTCCAAACTGTAACTTTTTTACTTGTCAATTACTTCAGAATCCTGATTTCTTCACTGCACAGCTGCTGCCCTGCTCAGCCACCAGCTGGGGTGGTTGTCCTGACTCAGCTCAACAGTGAGAGGAAGCAAATGAGGATTCCTTGGACCACTGCACTGCCATTTTGGCCCAGGCACTAAACAAAGCCCAATATAAACCAAATACAGGCTCATACAGCTAGGTAAGGAAGGGATTTATTTCTAAATCCAATCCTCAGCAAAAAAAAACCCCATGAACTGAATGCCTAAAATGGACTACAGCTGAATTGAGCAACTCCTTCCCAACTATATCCTTTGGAGAGGCTGTTTGTAGCAGAACCTTTACCAAAAAGCTTATATGGGCTAGAGAGGCACAAGAGGCTTGTCAGAAGTGCTCTCCTCCATGTATGCAGACTGTAGGAGTGGGCAACACTGATGTAGCCTGGTCCTTTCACCTCTTTCTTTCACTCACTCATACAACATGAAATACATGTCTGTAAGGACGGGCTAGAAGCTTTTACCCCATAATGGCAGGGAAAGATCCATCAGGTTTCGTGTCATCTATGGTTATTCCAATTGGAGACTCTTCATCCTCAATGATGAAGCAACCACAGTAACCTAAGAGGAAAAAAACCCCAGAGGACTGTCAGAGAAACTTGTTGATGATCATTGTTTCTGATAGTAACGAGCAAGGAACATTATCCATAAAAGGAATTGTACAGTAATTCCTTTGTCGCCAATAATATCTACATGCCTGAAATGTTTCTGTAACAGTCTCTCTACTCTCTTCTCTCAAACTCTGAGAAATTTTGTACACAGACTTAAATTCCATTTAAGTACACAGTCTTTTAAATTCCATTAGTACTTAGCAAGGAATTCCTGTGGATTGCTACAGGCCCAGGCAAAAAACATTAAAAATAAACTGATCTAGCAAGAACTACAGTGATTCATTCCATGAACAACTTTGGCCTAAACAAAACGCAGTGTAATCACATCTGGTCACTGTGGGCTAAAATTTACACTCAGTATTGATTTTGCTGATGATAAAATTGTTAGGAAAGTTGTCCCATAATAACAGTAATGCAGTGGAAACATGGACTGTGTAATACAGTATTACATTAGGACATGTTTCAGATGAACATGCAAAAAATCTCATACAGAAAAATGTATAAATCTGACTATATTTCTGACTAATCTCAATGGCCAGTTTATGCCCTGAAACATGCAAAAATTATATTACTTTGATTAAGAAATATTCTCTCCACTCTCAGCATTGTTACAAAGGAAGTGGAAACTAATCTGTTCACACAAATAATTCTGCAAATGGTATCAGCCAAAGCTGAGAAAAACATGATATTGCAGCACGGAAAAAATGTCTTGAGTTGAACAAAAAGCTAACCTACTTTTCCCAGTCCTCTGAGATATCAAGCCTGCAGAACAGAGGATTAAAACCAGGGAAAGGTCTTGCTTACACCTTAAGCTCTGCTTGTCATCTGCTGCAAATTCTCTTTGGCTGACTTAACTCTGTCCCTCCTCACAGGGAGAAGCAGGCAGCTGTTGCTGCAGGTCCACTTCTTCTGTGCATGCAGGTTTCAGCAATGCTTCCCAGGAAATCTTGCTTGTTTTCTTGGTCACCTCACCTCAGCAACAACGAGACTCGGGATTGTATTTGGCTCTGGACTCATCTTTGGGGCAAGGCAGGCATTCAAGCTCAGAGAAAGAGTACCCCTTTCTAAGGAGCTTTACTTTTCATTTTTCTGTGTGTTTTGTTTTGGGGTTTGGCACATTTAACCCTCTCTTGGGTTTATTTCCTGATTGATAGACAGCAGAGCTTTGAAATTCGCGTAGCATGGGGCTCCCAAGCCCTTCACTTTCCCCACCTACCCTTCCTTGTCCAGAAGGCTTCCTTGTAGTACATCATGCATTTTATGACAGACCCCATAGGCAAACGCTGAATTAACTGGTTTCTCTTTGGTGGCAGCTCTGGTTTGTAGTGAATCTTTGTTGTCAGGATTGGAGGGATGGCACTGATCACATACTTGGCCTGCAACATAGAACACAGTCAGCACGGACAAGGTGCTGCCTTGAAAGACACTCTTAATGGTTGTTAATATCTCTCCCACACCTGACTCTGCTATGTGGTTTTCCCACACAGATATTTCCAGGGGATCAAAATAACTCTGCCATTTCAGAAAAAAAAAAAAAAAAAGGAGCCGGAACAAACAGACCAGAGTTGAAACTTGGCTGATAACAGGTGGGAAAATGGGACAGGAGAGATCTTATGGCATAGGTAAAACTGCCTTTTATCATCCCCAGGAAAATACAACCCACATTTGTCCAAATCATAAGATGCTAAAAAAAAATCATGTTTGTGCATGTTCACAGGACACTACTTCAGGACAAGCTATACTGAGGGTGATTTCAGGTTTCCTGAACAGGCTCCATCCCTCTTGCATGTCCTATATCTGACTGGAGTAAGGAAGGACGCTCTGCTTCAGGGCTCAGGGTGACACTATATCATAACACTGCTGCTCTCAGGCTGGTGGAGCTGCTGAGTGCAGGAAGCCTATCTCCTCTAACTTGACTGTCAGTCAGTCACAATGGAGGCAGACAGCAGTTTAACTCCTGGGCTTAAAAATCCCTGGGGAAAGGAGAGTCCCTCCTCCAGGACATCCTTGGACCAGCTGCCTGTCAAACAGCCCTTCCCTTTCTGGTAGCATTCCCTAAATATCCTCCAAACACTGTCACCAGTGAGACAGGGGCTTGCAGATCCTGACTATCCTATGGCATGCTGGGCACTGCATGCAGAGGAGCTGCTGCCCCATGGGTGCCATGGGTGATGATGTGCTGATGGAGCACGTCACAGCACCCCTGCACAGAGGTAAAATCTTACTCAAGGTATTTGAAATGTCTTCTTTTTTGTTGTGCTGCAAACCACAAACTTAGAAATAGGAAGGTTATTTTCCCTTGCTTCGAACTGGTTGTAATGCAGAACTAAAATGTAAAAATATATGAAAGTTACGGCAGAAAAAGTCAGAGTAATGACAGGAACTAAGTAGCAGAACACCAAGAAGAGACCCAGTCACAAACGAATCTGTAAAGCAGGTTTCACAGAGTGTCAGCATAGTCCAAGAAATAGACACACAAATGGGTACTTCCTGATTACATCTGGCTTAGAGCTACAGCAGATGTATTCCCCTACTAAATGCATACTCTACTTTTATTCTGATCGAATTACCTCATATATCTCGTGGTTTAGAGTCTCCACAAGGACATTATCACCTGTCTGATCAATACTGATCACAGGTCTCTCCAGTTTAACTCTGCCTTTGAGGCGTTCCATTATTTTCTCCGATATCTGACCAGAACCCCCTTTAAACTTCCTCTCCTAAAAAAAAAGAACAAACAGAAAACAAACACAACCAAAAAAATCAACAGCATTAATCACAACAATGTTGAATATGACTTCTGCTCACCATCATGAAACTCCAGGCCAAATCTGCAAGAATTAAGGGTGCATAAAGAGACCCAGACTTTCAGAAGAGTGAGGGCATAAACCTGAGCCTCAGTGTCTATTGCTGACTAAACCACTTTTGCAATGGATTCCCTAATGATCTGGCTTAAAGGCTCTTGAAACCTAGAGAACACACACATCTAATGTAGGTATTCTAGCTAGCATAAATATATCACTTCATTCAAAAGAGGTTTTTAATATTTTACCCATCACGGTGCTACCAAAACCCTCATGTCTGACAAAGAAACCAACTTGCATTCGTGCAGTGAAAGACTGCAGCAGCCCAGAAGCAAGACAGATATTTAACTGGGTCTGGTCTCAAGTGCAAGAGGCAATGGGCTTTATCTGTCCCTGGGAAGACACAAAGACAGTGCTATCTGGAAAAAAGCACAGTCTGTGACACATTTCCCTGTGATGTCTGTGCAGAGGCTCAGGGGAAGCACTAAATGCTCTTTTATCTATGAGCCACCAGTGTTAAGCAGCTCACTTTTACATGTAAGATGCTGGTACTGGCAGGGAGGAAAAGGTCCATGAAGTCTTGTGCTGAAAAACTGAAATGGCTGCCTAAGGATATTTTATAAGGCTTGTCATGGCCACTAAGTCAGAAACTCAGTGTTTTTACTCAACTGGTATTAGTTGGGGTGAAGGAAGAGGGAAACCTTATAGAAACAACCTAGGCACAAAGAGAAGGAAGTATTCTTCCCAGGCTAGCTTGCTCCTCTCCACGTCTTGTTTAGCTATGAGTATCCTGGGACTAATTTTCTTTTTAATTCTTGCTGCAATCTCTAGCCACTGCTGATGTGGGACAGCAAACATGATTGAGGGGCTTCTGAGGAGTAAGACTCTTAGGTCTGGTTTCTTACCCCAGCAGGCAGATGTAGACAGAGACTGCCTCTCTCCAGGCAATTTCTCTTAATGTCTTCCTATCCCAGGACACTTGGAAGGGTATGGTGCTGTCTCCACTCTTCCAGCTGGTAGCTTAAGTCTGAAATGCTGCACATGCTTTCTGAGGCTGTGTTAACTGAGGTAGGAGGCTAATAAAGGGTGCCAACATAACACATCCAAATTACTTGGACAAACCTCTCCTCCCTTTTCTGAAATTTCATCTACAACAATCACGTGGAAACCACGATGTTCTCCAGGCAGCCAGACACCTGCCATGATCAAGGAACAGTCTGAAGTAGCTCATAAAACATATTGCCATGTGAGATGACCCAAAAATGAAGGGCTTTTTGCTATCTACCTCCAACTCTTGTCATTAGAGGCTTCAACACCGAAAACCCACCCTATTTCACTTTGAAATACACTTACTTTGAACTCTTGAAAACATTCAAATGTGCCAAGTAACCATAGAAAATAAATTGGCAAAAAAGCACCACGACAGTAACAAGAGTATTGTGCTGAAGTGAATGCAGAACCCCCCCTAGCTGTTTAAATAGTCCCAATTTATCCCAAAGCCTAGCTAATAAAATTATTCATTAAACAGGGTTAGTTGACAAGGGCTGTATCACCCCATGAGAACACAACTGTCTCCAGTGCCAAATGCTCTTGTCTTTTCATTAATTGCAGGGCTTTGATGGGTACAACACTCTACTTGCTCCCTATAGCTTCAAGAGAAGAGGAAGAATATGAAACATTTTGTACCTGGCCCCCATTGGTGATAGAGAAGATCCTGGATGTGCCCCCACACTGCCTGACATACCACAGGAACCAGAGAGCGGACACTTCATGAGGCTCAGATGTGACGTTGACGTTCACAAAGGTGGTGGCAAAATCTCTAACAGCTCTGCATCAGACACAGGAGCAGAAAAAGACAGTGAGAAAACGTGACTTCCTGACTGCTTTCAGGATTTTTTTGTTATTCTCAATAAGGACTGCTTTTCCAAAGTCAGAAAAGTCAAGATGATTTATATGTCTTTGATTTTTCAGTCTGCAGTGAGACTTTTTAAAAAGGTTTCTACCAGCACGTCCTTCCCAAAGTATTTACCCATTCAATTTGAAATCCCACTGATTTCACCTCACTTATGTCTTTAAATAGTTTCCCAGCTGCTACTTCTTTCATCACAGCAAATATTTCTCTCAAGAGGAGAATACATTTGGTAATCAGTTCTGGAAACTTTTCTGCATTTCTCCTCCATGGGGAGCTCACTGGGTAGATCAGTTCCAAGGTCTGAAGGGTCCTGAGGGCCTGAACTAGCCAAGACACTCCCCATCTCCCACGCAGCACTGCTGCAGAGATCTTTTGTGAAACCAAGAATCAGACAGAGAAACCAAACTGGCAATCACTGCCATATATATAAGGAAAGGGTCACCACAGCAAGTCCTCTGAACATAAACAGAGATACAACAGCAGGAATTGAAGGTCTGACTGTTCGCATTTCTCTTATTTCTGGCTACAGATTACTAAAGAAACTGAGATAATTTTGCAAAGAAGGTAAAAAGACTTCGACTTGGATGAAGTTTCATAAAACAACATGAATTTAATATCTTCTGATAAAGGAAGGAACTTTGCAAGTTATCTGGGCTAAAATATGTAACTTATAAACTTTTATAACCTCATTTCCCTCAGTATGAAGTCCAGTCACCCCTATTTCATTAGCCAGGATATGAAAACGTCCTGCACACAAGAACCCTCTGCCACAATCCCAAAAGCACCAAGACACTAAGCAGTTGTAGCAGGTTCAGGCCTAAGAAAGATGAAGGTAGTCTCCAGGATCAGAAGATGCTGATCTGTAACACATGGCAAACAAATCTTCTTTTATAATCTGGGCCCAAGTCACACAGAGAACGCTGTGGGAGGGCTTTTCTGTTTAAGCACTTTGTTTTTTAATTATGTGTATCAAAATGTGGCTTGGCTTGAAGATCTAAAATGTTTTTTTACTGAGTTTTTGAATGTGTTTGAGCTGAGCACATGCATTAAAACTGCCACAAAACCACTGGCAGTAGAAGCTGCCTTGCAGAGAAGCCTGTTACAGGAGAGATCACTATAAACACAGTTCTGCTTGTACTCCACCAACTCCCTGACTAAGAGGAACACTAAAAACTAGAAGAGGAAGAGCCAGTGCACTTGCTACAGTAAGGGTACTTCAAAGTAACCGAGTTTGGAGGCAAAAGGCTCATAAAACTGATTGTAAAGAAAACTACAGTGCCACAGAGAGCAAGTCCAAATGGCCACACCACATATCACATGGAGCTGGAGCAGGATTTAAGCCATCAAAATAAATTTCAAATGGAAAGTTTTGGTCAGGCAGCTGCAGGCACAGCACTAAACTGCAGTCAGAATGAAAGGGTGAACAGAGCACAGCCACACAAATAAAAGACAGTGAATATGAGGGAGGAGAGTGTTACAGAACAGCACAGGGGCCGGCAGAGCAAACAAGGATATGAGGGCTCATATGGGCACACTTCTCTTTGCCTTATAACGAGAACTGATGGAAATAGGGAAGGAATAAAAGAGAATTTCCAGTTGTTGTCACCTCAATTTATTGAACATTGTTCCTTTTGTTATTTATAAAATGTGGTCTCTCACAGACACATAAAACACACTGGCCGTTTTACAGGTGATACAACACTTTAGCTCTCTTCCTGCCAACTGGGGTTGATGGTCCATTGGACCTGCTACTCACAAACAAGGAGGACCTGTTGGATGATGCACAGGTGAGGGGCAGCCTTGGCTGCAGTGGCCATGAGACTGTGGAGTTTAAGATCCTGAGAGAAGTAAGACAAACAGCAGAATTGCAGCCTTGGAATTTGGAAGAGCAGATTTCATCCTCCTCGAGCACCTGCTTGGCAGTGTCCCACAGGAAATTATCCTGTAGGGCAAAGAGCCCCAGGAGAGCTGGCTGGTCCCTCCTGCTGGCTTTATTTATACCTCAAGTTACGTAAAGGAATAGCATGGAATACTTCCGTGATCACTTTCCTAGTTCCTTCCTGGTTATAAGCTGGTCTCCAGGAAGGCCTAGAGTGAAACCATCACAGGCACACACCATGCAGCTCACACAATAAAAGCAGACGCACATGATACTGTGTAGGAGCTGAGAATCAGAGGACATCACTCCTCAGCTCCCAGCCTGACATGGGACTAGGGAAGTACCCTCACCTGCCTCCATTTCTGTGCCTGCAAGTGACCTTTATTTGTCTACAAAGTGGAGTTTTATTTACATGCTGATTTTCCCGACGTCAAAGGCACACACTCTCCAATGGTTTGAAGTAAAAGCGTGGTGGGAAGAGCCCACCCTGTCACTCCTGTGTGCACAGGCCTGCTGAAGCAAACCCCAGGCTTCCCCAGTACCTTTAATGCCATCTGCCAGCCAACCCAAACCTCACCTCAAGCACCCCCTGATCTCTCAGTGCCTGTACCCCTGCTGAACTCAGCTGTATCAGAATTTACCAGAAAGCCACTATCATTCTGCAGCTGGAGTTCAAAGTGGATAGAGTTACATACTTGGTCCAGCAAATCTTATTTATCAGGTCTTTCATGGTCATTTTGTCCCATTCTTCAGCATGCAGAGAATCCCATGGTGCATCAACAGGAATCTGGAGACAGAGGTGAAATATTCAAGAAATTATTCAGAACTTAATCATTGCCTTGACATAGTTAGTAGCACAGATTTGACTGATATGTTGGCCAGGAGTTAATTTTGTCCCCTGCACACGGATATCCATTTGGAATAAATTCACCAAATGGAATAGTTTCCATTCACACCTTTGTGCATGAATTGTACCATGACCACAAAATATGTCTTTGTCTGAACAATGAACTATATCCTTATGATGGGACTCATCTGGCCTTTAGTTCTCCAGAAGTGAGGTGTCTACTCCAATTTAGTTGTCTTGAGTTGAGGGGGAAATTCTTTCCCCAGTAGAGATTCAGTCAGTTCCAAGATGGGTATCCAAAGGCCCCTATGTCTCTCTGTTAACTACAGAGCAAAAAAAATATGTCTAGATACTACTGAATTATTTTTAGACAAGTAAATTCTTAATAATAGTTCTTTGCGTGTAAGTACCATGACATGTGAGGACACTACCATATATATGAATCTTTAAAAAAAATGTATTATTTTACAAAAAATGTATAATATCATACACGAATTTGACTCTGCAAAACCAGATAAACCCAATGAACTTCACAGGAATACAGTTAGTTATGCCTGAAGGTTCTGACAAGGTAGAGTCCTTGGTTTGTAGATAGATTATAAGGTAACTGATGAATATTTGAAAGACAGTATAATGCTCCAGGGGCTGCAGTCATACTGCTTAAATTTTGAATTTTAAAAATAAAATTACTGTGAAGTCAAACTGAAGCCCAGCTTAGGCAGCTACAAAAAAGAATCATCTTTACTCAAGAAGGTTGCCACAAGGGAAGGGAAAAAAACCCCTTCTCATCTCAGCTCATGGAATGGTTTTCCCTGTCATGAGAAAGTACATACATTGAGCTCAATCTCATTTTTTTTTTCAGATATCTTAGACACCTCCAGATCTTTCTGTCTCCTCTCAAAGAATCATAGTATAGTTTGGGTTGGAAGGGACCTTTAAAAGTCACCTAGTCCAACTCCCTCTCAGTGAGGAAGACCTACTATTTCTGACAGTTCCTAGCAATACAGATATCTTTCCTGATGGATGTTTCTTTTCTGTTTTATTGTTGAGGAGTTTTTTTATATTAAAGAAGCAATAAAAAAACATGCCAGGAACCAAACCAAACCAAACCAAAACTGATTTATTCATGGTGGCCTGAACATTGTAGGAAGCATGCAATTTCCACAGCCTACCTCTTTTCCCATCTTGTCAATGGTTCTCCAGAAGTTATTGTAATCCAGATAAACTAAGGGGTTGCATGTTGAAGGGCAAATACCCGTGAAATTGCGCGACTTTCCCTAAAATACACATAAAAACACAAACAAATTAAATAAAACAAAACATACCTTCATTACCAAAGGACAGAAAATTCTCAAAGTTGTGACATGGTTTTAGCTAAGTAGGAGGGGAAAAAACAGCTGGACTGATATCAAAAAGGACAATAACACCTTTTTTATTATTATTGTTATTCAGAAGGGATGGGGAGGGGTACATTTGAGCAGGTTGTCAAATTCTGGGCTAAGGAGACTCAAGTAATGGCCAAAGAGGCAATATTCCTTGTTCCTGAACATTCTTCATTATTACATTTGAATGAATCTAATACTTGCCTGCCTGCTGAAACATGTATCCTAAAATCTGCATGGATCCAAAACTGCATGCATTTGAAACTATTTAAGCTCCTTTATGGTACACTTCACCTACAAAACCAAACATACCTTTTTATTATGCCATGTCCCTTGGGAGAAATCTAGCCTAAAAAAATTTACCAAAAATAAAGTTTCTGGCTGCAGGAAGAAAAATACCCTACGCTTGCAAAAATGGTGTCAGAATTTACAATGTGTATGACATGGAGCTGCAACAGTGACTGAAACTGTTATAATCTCAAATTGACTGTTTCAGATAATCTTGTGATATAATGATAAGCAAAACAATCTAACAGCAGCTGCTTCTTTCTGATAACTTTAATCTGACAGAGGACTGGATGAACAGATAACATCTTCTCTTATTGAATTGCTTTGAACCTTCTCCCATGTAAGTCAAATTTCTCATCAGCCCTCTCTATTGTTTCCTCTTCCAGATGTGCCAGAAGTTTGTGTAAGGATGCAGTGAATATGATGGACCATGACAGGTAGGACCTGGGGTGCTGAGCAGTTTGTCACCTGCTTTTCAGTGCAGTGTACACCGTGACAGCCCACCACACCTGGCAGGTGGGAGCCACAGTCCAAGCGAGAGGCTGCAGTGCTGCAAAGGCATGAGATGGTGACCCAGGGACAGGGAACACGAAGCAGGAGCCAAATGCACCTTCCTCCCACTTGTCAAGACAGAACTTATTGGTCTTCTCTCTGATAATTGTGTGTGTGTGTGTGTGTGTGTGTACCTACTTATGGATTTCTGATGTTCTTAGAACAGTTTTCTGCAAAGATCATTACAAAGACAAAAGGCGCAAGATGAAACTCAGAGACCATAGTCAGCTTTCAGACTTGGCAAAAGCAGTAAAATATCCAAATTCCTACATTTTGGTCAACTTTTGTCAGCTCCAGGACAGGTGCAATAGAAGAGACAAGTGTATGTGGGCAAGGGGCCATAACAAGACTTGGCCAACACTGCTTGGTCCCTCTGTCCTCAGAAGAGGGCTACAGTGGTGCCCCAACTCTGGAGTCTGCCAGGGCCAGTCTGTGCTGTTCCTCCTCATCATCTTCAGTGAGGGGAGCAGCAAAGCCACTCTCCTGTTCCACCTAGACACAATAATCTCTGCTCTGGGTCAGAAAAGCACCAGGCTGTGATCTCAGCACTCAGTTCAGCTTGAGATGCAAGTGCTTAAGGGGCTTTTTTTTTTCAAATTTCCAACAAACACTGAGCTTTCAAGTCACCAGGATGACTCTGGAGGTGGCTGGTTACCCCTGGATTTCTGGGTATGCAATCTTAACCTTATGTACCATATACTTTTTTCTCTCTTTTATCTCCATTTCATGCTGGTTTAGAGATTTAGACTGGAGGAAGGTGTAGGGGGGGATGCTGCTGCTTCAGCCTTCTCCAGGTGCACATGTGCATGCAAAACACTTCTGCCATGGCAAGAGCAGACAAACTTCTCCCGTGAACCACCAGCAGGGGACTCCTTCACAGGATGCTGCCTTTTCCTTTCCCTTAAGGAAAATTTCTCGCTGCCAGTTTGGAGCACTGTGTGTTCAACCACAGAAAAGAGGACTAAAAAATATATGCAAAGGGGTGTACTGCATGTTACAGCTTTTGCTGTCATAAACCAATTCTGTATCAAACAAGGATATCCTGATACAAAGCAGTAATATACTGCTAATAGTTTTCTTCTTAATACACATAAAAACATTTAGTTTTTAAAAAAGATCATCAAATATCACTCCTTCAAAGTTCATTTATTGCAAAACTTTTTATTCTGGTTGGGAACACAGGTGCCATCCATGTGTCTTCCTTAACATGGTTTAACACCAATAATCCTGCCTTTAAGCAATGCTGTCGGGCCACCCTAATCCAGGTGAAGATAAATTATTACTGAAGTTCTGTCATGTCAATACTGCAAGGGGGCAAAGGGAAAAGATAAGCCTGCCAATCAGGAGAAGCAGTGAAAACTTCCCCGTTTTTCACTGTTCAGTGACACCTCCTTTCACAACAGGCTTCTTGATAAGTGATTGTGCTTATACGGAGTGGTGTAACTTGCAAACCCTCCTCCTATTCTTAGCTTACTTAACTTAAAACAAGAAGCACTTCTTTAAAAAGAAAGTAAAAAGTTAACTTCCTCTAAGGCTCCTCTCCTCCTCTTGCTTTCAGCCAAACCTAGTCCTTATACTGCTGGAAAAAAACAGCCCAAGAAAAGTCTCTCTCAGAAACTCTATGATGAGATTTGCATCAAAACAGCTTTTCCAACCCCCAGCATAAACTCCAGTGAGTTCAACAGCTACAGGTTGAGAAATTTCCAGACTGTCCTGATAGATATGGCAACTGATGAGAGAACTTGCCCACTGTCTGGCTAGCTAGTATTTTTCTCCAACTTTTCCACTCTATACTAGCATTAGACCACCATGACCACAAACTGCTCCGGATTGATCAAGAAATCTTACCATCCTGGCCACTGGTATGACATGTACCACATGTCATATTCAACTATCTGCTATTTGAAAAAAGAACAACCCTTTCATTGCTGATTTGAAAATATTATTAGTCCCACATCTTTGGTCAATGGCATAGCCCAGGGAGATCAATGGGAAAACATAGTTTATCCACTGAGAACTAATAAATGCCAGCTGGTAATTAACAGTCTAAAGTTGTATTATTTGTATAATTTTAGTAAGTCTGGAGAGCAATGGCAGGAAAAGCTGGAAAAATTCAACAGTGTTAACAGACCTGGAAGAGGCTAAGACCAAATTCAGAGAGCCTGAAATAGTTCACAGACACACTAACCCCTTGTGAGATGGGGCTGCACCTACCAGACATGGGAGCTGATCAAGGGAAAGCCCAATTCTAACAAATCTCAGGAAAGAAATTCCCATTGCCCATCATACAGCGCAAGGCAAACAGCCTTAGACACATCAGTTTTTCAACTTTCTCTCTTGCACAAGTATCTCCACAGCAGGGAATAAATCTAGCCCAAGTGACCTGGGGCTGGTAAGTTATTAATTTGTTTTTAATATTGTCTCCCTGCTAGGGAGAGAAGCTCTGGCTGCATGTTTCACAGAGGAGCTCACTGCAAACAGGCAAGATCTTGCAATATTCTGGTTTTAAACACGTTTATGGTGTTCTGGATGTACTATTTTGAGAACAACTGTTTTCTTAACTGAAAGGCAAATAACCTACTGGCTTTTTTCCCACGCTAACACATGGCTGCTTGACTGACCCACAGAGTTTATCTAACTATCTTTTCTCATTTCCTAGTGCGTCGAACGCTTTCCTACAGAGCTCAGATTTGAGTCCTGCTGCCTGCTTGGATTAGTTACCTCACACCAATCCAAAGGAAACAAGGTCCTCAAGCACCATACTTCAGTGGTTAGAAAGAAGGCAGCAGAGGAAGATGAGCTCTGCAAGATCTGTCTTTTCCCTGCCCAGGGCTACTCTGGAGCTTGTAGCCATAACTACGAGAATTAATCCCAAGTCACCCCAGCTGTGACACCACCTCAAGTTTCAATTTGTGCCAGAGGAGCTGACAATTTTTGCAGTCTTGAGAAAGGCAAGTCTGGCTCCTGCCTGCTGTGCAGGGGATGAGGTACACATCAGGAAGCTCAGGAAGAGCATCCCTTGTGCCCCAGAGCAGGAGTTGTTATTGCCTTGGGCCATGCACAGCACACACAGGCAGAGCAGTGGCTCTGGGCAGTGTGAGGCCTCAGCTCCTCCTCTGCTCAGCATCTGCAGCAGGTCCAACCCTGAGAGCATTGCAATGCCTGGGACTGTCTGTGGTTTCTTGTGTCTGAACTGTAGATTTATGGTGATCTGCACAGACTTACCTGCTGCACCCTAAGCTTAAGGCAAGATGTTGGAAAGAAAAGACTTGATGTCCAGCGTGAATCATTGCATAGAAATGCTGATCTTTTTTCAAGTGCTACCTTGCTCTGAGAATCATAAGCAAAAAATAATCACAATCAGTCCTTATTTACTAATGTTCTATACACTGGAGCTGGGTACTACTGCCAGATCTGAGAGGACTGCAATTATATGAGAAGCTTAACACCACGCCAAGCCCTAATACCTTTACTTTATAGGGTCTTCCTCTAAAAAGAAGGTGAAAAGGACAGAGTGACCTTCAAGGACCTCTGTAAAAATAAAATGCTGTCTGCCTCTTCAGGGAAGGGAAAACTCCAGCACATCTGCCTTTTCTCAGTCCTAAAGCATTCTTGGTGAATTACAGGACAGTAGCCACAAAGAAATTCTGATGGAAAGAAAGTCTGGGGCTCATAACAAACACTGCAGTTTGAAGTTACAAATTTGCAACAACAGGATACAAAAAAATTCCTGATTAACACCAAAGCAGTTCATGTTACCACGCTAAATCATGGGAAAGAATGAACAAATAAAAAGAAAAAAGATAAACAACAGTTGCATATTTAGATTTTCAAATAAACTGTAACTACAAAGGAAACCTGCACAAATGAAGCAACGTGGTTTTTAAAGCTTGCAGTACATGGAGTTTTTCCACACACATATGGGAAAAATTCCTTTCAGAGAAAAGAAGCTCATTAAATCCCTCCAGGGATTTCCACTTTCTCTTGGCTGCTTCCGTTGCTAGGATAAACCACTTTACCACTTTCCCCTAACTCAATCCAAGCAGTACCCTGGAAATCTTCTGAAAAAGCCAAACTGAACTGATTGCTGTGGTAAACAGGAGATCAAAAATCTCTTAATCTGCAGGTGCTGGAAATGGCGTATAGTTGTATGACTGTCACAACAAAATCTAAAGCCGTGCTTAGTCAGTGCTCAAAACACTCTCTGTTGCCTCTGACAAACCACACAACATTGCAGACTTTGAAGAAAGCCCTCGGGAAGACACCTTCCTGTCTGGCCCTGGCTACAGACTCCTGGACAGCCACCAGCTGACAGAAATAACAGATGAGACACAAGGAGGAAAGTTTGAAAGGTCTAACTAAAGCCTGAAAGGCAGCAGCTGGCCCACAGTTGATGGTGTCTTAGCCCAACATGTCCATCTTTCAGATTAATATTTAATTTCTGGGGCAATGATCCTTTAATATCAAATCACGTCTTCTCTAACATTTTCTGTCATTTAGGAAATACCACAGATGCTCGTGTTCCTGCAGAATCTTTAAGGAATATGAAGGGCACATTTACAGCTAGGAGAGCACAAATCCCTACCTGGCCAACTCACTATCCAGCATGATAACAGTGTGCAGCAGGTAAAATGTACAATCCCTTGGAGCCCTGGGCACTGACCCACCCAGCCAACAGCCAGGACTGCACAGATGGTGTTGTAGAAGTGGGATGTAAGACAGAGTTCAACATCACATCCCTAAATCAAAGGGCATGGTGGCTACACAAACTACACAATGTCTCAAGGAAAGAGTGAGGAGAAGCAGCTGTGGAAAACCTTAGGAAAAGAAAATAAAAGACAAACCCTACAATTCATGGGAAGGGGATGGGTGAGAAATGAGACCTACTGGAGGAAAAGCATCATTATGATTTGTCCAGTGCTTAAGTCTGTCCATGGTGGCAGACCTTAAAGCCCCTTTGCTGTCCAACAACTACAGCTCACTTGGGACCCTGATTAGCTCAGCAGGACCACAGTGCCAAATCCAGAATTGATCCATAGCCTGTGATCTGGCTGAATAGCTCATAATGCTGCCTCTTGCTTAGAAACATGCTTTCACTTCAAAGAAATCGTACAAAATTACATGGTCATTAGCAAGGACGTGCATAATGCAGTGTGGGACAATAAAAAGCTGCAGCTTCAGTGTCAAAATGGATTAAAGGCTCAAATTCATGTAACCCATTAGAGCTTTTTATTTAACATAAAGAAGATAAGGGCCTTTTAGGATGCTAAGAGATCCATGCCCGAGCTTAAATTAAATAGAGTGGGACAAACATTCAGCTGGTACAAATCAGCCCAGCCCTCTTGCTGTAGAATTACACTGATTTTACATGAAGGCATGAAAAATAAATTTTTTACTATTGTGGAGTGACTATGCAATTATTTAACATGTGACTATTTTATAAGCATGGCACCAATCTGCCCAGTAAGAGGTGCTTGCAGAACCAGATGATAAAACTTTGGAGCATGAATACATTGCTCTAATTCTTGGAAGAAAAAGTGGGAAGGTAATAGAAATGAAACCAATTAAGGATCCATCACATAGCCTTGACCTTATCAAGTATGTCAACTCTTACTCAAGTCTTGTTCTGCCAGAGCCTGCTAAGTACCAAAACTAAAGGAAAAAAAAAAGTTGAAAATTTGGTCTTTGGAAACTAAAATAGTTTGTGAGTTGTGGAGACAGACAGTTGTATCTCATACCTATGAATCTTAAGCCCTTTTTTGTCTCTCCCTACTGTTCTCACTCTGCACTTGTTCTGGCAGTAGGTTCTGATTAGGACCTGAGCAGAAAAACAGTGGTTAAAAGATCTCAGACAAGGGCTGGAATTGTGATCTGAAGACAGGTTTCATTCTAGTTTGTTTTAGACACACCAGTACCTACTCAAGACCAGCCACCTGGACTCACATCTCAGACATGAAGCTTATGGTAAGCCTTGGTAGGGGCTTGCTCGGAGATAATGTGCCAAATGTATCCCAAATTTTTTAACTCCCCTCAGTTCCATTTTCTGAAATCTTTTGAAAATAGTATAAGAACCATTGATCCCAGTAAGTTAAAACAGAATAACAACACTTAAAACAGCTGCTTTCTGGATTATTAAATATGAGCTTCAAATGAAAACCTGTTAATGACTGTCAGCAACTTCCAAAGCTCCTGGATACCATTGGTTATCTCAACGTGGAAGATGCAATACTTACCCCCTTATGATGGAACATATGGCCCTCAACATTCACTTTGTAGGTCTCAACACCCAGCTCTTTTGCCAGCCGGAGAATCCGGTTCTGGGTAGGTCCCACATAGGCTCCACCAACATCTACGTAACCAACGTGTTCATTCTGTCAAAAGAACACAGGAATCAGAAGCTGAGCAGGAAGGTCCTCAATACGAGCATCTAGAAGTAGAAGAAATTATCCCTCGCTGAAATGTGCATGGAATCTATATGTAAGACATTTGGGAAGAATTTCTTTGTGGTAATGGTGGTCAGGCATTGGAATGACAAGGTGGTGATTGGCCAAAGATTGGGCTTGAAGATATTAGAGGTCTTTTCCAACCTAAATGATTCTGTGACTGTGATTCTGTGTATTTACTGACTTAAAAGTAGGCAGCATTGAGCTCTGTAATGACAGACACACAGAGCTCACAGTGCCTTCACTTTGTGACACACAAGTGTGCAATTGGGTTTAACTCTCTTTTAAATTTCACTAGTTTTCAGTATTTGGCTTTTTAGTTTCACAAAAGACATGAGATATGAAGAAATATCCAACCCCATCAATACTTTGGTTAAATCTAACTGAATTTTTTCAGAATTCATGTTACTTTTCTTGTTACTGCAAAACACTTCACAAATCGAAACCATCTCCAGCACCAAGGCTTGTTTTCTTTCTGCAGACACCTGCTTAGACTTAATACTGCAGGTGCTGAGCACTGCACCGCAGTTTTCAAGGAGATTAATCTCCTTTCCAGCACTGCACACCTTGGAGCCATCTGGCCAGCAGCCTCCAGCCATGCCTGTCATCAAAGGTGCTCAATGCACCTCTCAGTCCAGCATTGCACTCCCTTGGGAAGCAAGAAGAAAGCAGGAAGTTTCAGGGATGCATACTATTGCAGAAGGTTGATTTCCCAGGACAGTAACTCTTTTTAACACTGTTTACAGTGAGTATTTTAAGCCAGGCATTCTCAGTGTCACAGAAGGATGGTGTTTATACTTCATGTTTCACACACAGTGATTTCTGCTGGAACACCACTGTTTATCTCTGGTTGCCCAGCAATGGGATCTCACATAATTTAAACCTCTCTCACTTCCAGGGTGGGAAACAGAGGTAATGTCTGTATTACATTACCCTGTGCCACAGGTGACTCTCCATTTATTTCATTTGCTTTTTAATGGCAATCAAGATGCAGTTTGTTTTTGGAGGAAGGAGTGTTATTTTGGATAATTTTAAGACGCCTTAAAATGTATGTCTGAGCTGTAATGATGTCTGGTCCTGCTCAGCCTTCTTCTTATAGGGCTCTAAGTTATCATGCCTGTTACAGCACAAAAAGTGAGATGGGAATAAGAGGAGAAGTTCTCTGACACTCATGTTCTCAGATGATGGTTGCCCTGTGTAATGTGAAAAGGAAAGCAGATCCCGCCTTGGACACAGGCTAAGGACTGTGAGGGTGGAATTCACCTTAATATAGATGTTTAACACCATTTTAGACAATCCAAGCTATCCAAGACTTCTCTGTGAGAGAAGTCATGATCCAAAGAAGATCTGCAGCTGGATGCCAGGCAAGGGTTATCCTAGGGCAGCTAAAATGGAACTATACACTTCTGGTTAGGCACACAAATCCCACTGGATGGCTCTGAAAGTGGCTTCCAGGTCCAATTTTAAAGCATCTCCTATAAAGAGAAGTCCACTGGCATATATTGCAGTGCAACCTGTCCAAACAGAGCTCTGTCACTTTGACAAAAGTGATGGTACCACTGATCACCATTGTCTGGAGTAAGCTGCTCAGCCAGTTTTCAGTCCATCTCACTGTCTGCTCTACCAACCCATACTACATCAGTTTATCTGTGAGGATCTTATGGGAGCCAGTGCTGAATTATAGAAGTCTAGGTAGACAATATTCACTGTCCTTCCCTCATCTCCCAAGCCAGTCACTGCCTCTTAGAAGGCTGTCAGGTTGATTGAGCATGAATTCCCCTTGGTGAACTCATTCTGACTGATGACCTTCAGATTAGTTGCACTGTCATCTTCTGAGGATTGAATTGAGGCTGTAGTTCCCTTGGGTCAAAAGAATTGGTCTTTTCAAAGATGGGAGTAATTTTTGCCACATCATAGACCAGCACAAGTGAGGGTCCAGCATCTCAAGAAGCACTTACCCTGATAGTGAATGTCCTTCCTCCAACTCTGTCCCGGGCCTCAAGGACCACTACGCTGACCCCAGACTCAGACAGCAATTTGGCAGCTGACAAACCTACCAGAAAAAGAGAAAGCACATTAAAGCAATTGGCAGCAATCAGCCACATTAATGGTAAAAAACTGAACCAAAGCTTCAACCAGAGATTTCAATAAACTGCTGTCAAAAATTCCTGAGAGAAATTAGAAGCTTTTCCTGGTGTCTCACCACAGAAATCATGTGGCTGCTCCTTAGTTGCCTGTTATAACCATCTCCATAGGCAGTGTTCACAGACTGGTTTCCCCTTTGGATCAGCACTGCGTCATTTTAAAAGCAGTAAAATCTCAATTAATAAGAGACAGAAATCTTACTCTTAATTTGTGCAATGCATAGAAAGGCAGCACCCAGGCTGTGGGATTTGCAGTGCTAAAGTGACAAAAATAGTAATGTTGCAGCAAGAAAGTCTTCCAATGCCTTCTCTCACACATAACTCTCCACTCCTATCCACCCTTGTTCACATGCAGAAGGGAAGTCTGCTTCACTGTCAGGATTCATTTTCAGCAATGGAGTTTGACCATGACAATCAAAGAGGCTGTATGTAGACACTTTATAAAAGGAATTATGGTCTCAGCAAAAATCATCTAATTATGGGACTTTGTGATGGAGCCACTAGAGACAACTGAAAATTCAATAGGACAGGAGAGCTCTTTGCTTTTGACAAATGGGATCTGAAATTGTAAAAAGCAATCATGAGTTGGTGAAATCAGATTGTCCCGTTGCCCTGCAGGCTGGTTTGGCACTGAAGCATTGTTTCTTTGAAGTTGTTTCCCCTCCTTAAGTACACAAAAGCCAGCCTTATTGATCAGAACTTCCAAGATACCCTACAGGAAGGAATAATGATATTATACTCATGTTTATTACACTAACTCTAAATTTGATTAAAATCAACGGTGAGTCTACAAAGAATGCATGTCTGAAAGGACCAGAAGAGAGGAATCATTTATTCTAAGGACAATATGTACTCATTTATTCTAAGGACAATACAGAATAGACTATAAACTTCCGTGCACATAATCTTTTAATGGGGAAGTGAACGCTGTTCACTGGAAACCAGAACTGAGGAAGTTCAAATGTCTGACATAGGCAGAAATTATACATACAACTTTCATACTCATCTGAAAATAACTTTACATCCTTGCAACACATTCTTTAGATTGCTGCTGGGGCAGAACTATACTTAATTCTTCCATTTGCCTGATATTCTAATTTTTAAAAATGCAAACCACTTGTCAGTGGAGTGGATATCTTATAAATTGATCTAATTTATTTCAGTAGTTTTGATAATTTTTTTTTCCTCCAAGAAAGTCTAGAGAAATATATTACAATTTTTTTAAAGTTGATTCTTTAATTCTTTCAGTGATGCCATTCATGTCTTCCTCAACATAGAAACCATGAGTTTATAATGTTGGAAACACAAAGAGCAGTATTTTCTTACCAATATTTATATTTTTTATATGAGCAAAAGTGATTTTTCAAAATATATAGCAGGTTTTATCACCAAATAATGGATTTCCTACATGCATAAAATAAAAGGTTGAATTCTCTATTCTGTGTGAATACCACCAGACACTCAGGCCTGAGTGGGTAATTCTTTTGTAAGAAAGTTTACTGTAGATATACATCTTGAAAAAAGTGCATAGTGCATTTATGTGTAATCCTATGGAACATAAAGCAATAAAAAATCTGGCCTAGGTATGAAAAAAGGTTGTATGAAAATCCTCAGTGCCTAAGACCATCATTTCATGATGTATTCAATAGCTATATTGCTGCCACAGTTGTTTGGAAATAATAATGGTTGCACTGGACTGAGTTGGTAGTTAAGCATACTACTGGATTATAGCTTAATTACGTGATATATCCAAATAAAGAAGGTCTGCTAAAGGATGGCGAACGTGTTGTAATGTGGCCAAGGTTCTCTAACCTGTTTGCCTGTTAAACTGCACTTCTTGCAATCCAGACTTACAGGTTGTCCATTTCATTATTGTTAACTCAAGTGTCACCTTAGAGACTTGTCCAAAAAGAAAAAATGCTTCAGAGTTAAAAAAAAATGGGAAAGAGAAGGAAATACATTGGGACACCAGAGAGCGACTGTTTGATCGATGGGGTGAGAATGAGAGAGGAAGGAATGAGACCTCCTCTCCAGCTCCCTGCCCCATCTCCTCCTGCTCAGCTCCCCTCAGCTGGTCTCTCATGTCCCCTCCATCATCTCCGGTACTTCCCCAGAGTTCACAGTGCACCTTCAGGAACTGCCAAGGGAGAGGGCAGCAGTGGATGTCCATCCCTGAAAGCACTGAAGGCCAGGTTGGACGGGGCTTTGAGCAACCTGGCCTAGTGGAAGATGTGCCTGCTCACAGCAGGGAGTTGGAGTGGGATGGTCTTTAAGGTCCCTTCCAACCCAAACCATTCTATGTGAACACACCATATCGAGCTGAACCCAGAACTGAGCTGAGACCTCTTGGGTCACAGTCAAGACCCAGGTGAGGCAATTAAAACACACTGGTGTGTGTTGGTGTGACTGCAGCACAGACGTGCCTGTCACAGCCAAGGCTGTGTCTGTGCCCCAGTGACATCTCCAGCTCCTCCAAGTGTAGCCTTGAGATAAAGCTGCAAACCTCCCCGAATGACTGGCTGCACTCCTTCCAGATATCACTCTAATTCTATGAATTAGAAATATACTACTTGCCTCAGCAAGATGGAAGGAGCCTGCCAAAACCATGCCTCATCTGCAGTATCTGGCTGTAGAAATTCACTTACTGTTAAATGAGAATAAACAAGGCGAGACATCCTCCACAAGGGTTTCTATGGCAATCTCACCAGCAGCTCCCCCGTCTGAAGATGCCACGCAGGAAACCTCTGTTCCTATTGATTTTGCAGCACTATTAAGGGACTCAGAATTACTGCTGCTACAAATCATAGTGCTGCCACTTTCATTTCAGAAAATTGTCATAATCATAGCAAGCAAAGCTCTTACAAGTTCATCAAAACACTGGATATACAGCTAAAAAACCCCAAAAACTTAAGGTGAACTGATGCCAATCTGCAGGCTACAAAACATACCTCATGGCTGAAACACACTGAACAACACTGAATTTTGTATGTAGCCTGATGAAAAATACAACAAAGGCCATATTTTACCTCATAGGAGAGAAAAGTTTAACTCTACAGGTACTGCACAACACTGGAACTTAACAGACCGAACCTTGATCATCAGACAAGTCCTGCAATGTGGGAAAGGGTTCCCCATTTTGTAGGGAAGCATTTATAAGGGTAGACTTATGAGAATAATTCCAAGTTGCCTTGATACTGGGGTTGATACAGGGCATATGAGCAGATATGAGTTCTGTAGCACAAACAGTGTGAGTTTTTAAAAAGTTACTTTATTGGACATTTGATAGTAACTCTATACTAATAAACAGTAATTCTACTTTTCAAAACCTAGGCTTTGCAAATCCACAGCACCAAGCAGATTCACTGACTTCCCACAGTCAGAAGCAAAAATCACCAGCACCTTTCCCTCCTAAGAGACAGCACTTCTCACATGGTCTATGCTGAACCTCTACAAAACACTCAAGGGCAGTGGAGTGATGACAGTCTGATACCATTAAACTTTTAACCTTTCAAACTGAGGCCACTCTCTATGTGCCATATGGAGCACACCAAGATGAAGGCAGAGAAAGTTACCTGTTACTATTGGAAAGGAAACTGCTGGTTTTCTAGACGTGTTGTTTACCTGTTTGCTACCTTCTTTGACAAAGTGCACTTGCCTTTGCTGGATCCACTATCAAGCTGAAAGTGTACCAACCCAACCTATTAAAGCATTCCTTCATAAAATCCTTGTTAATTCACCCTACTATACATAGCGTGGGATAATTATATTGTGTGGAAGAAGACTAGCTTATTACTGTAGTGTTCTAGAGAGCTTTAATTGAGTAGCATGTGGGAAAAAAAAATCTTCCTGGAAAATCCTTACATTTTTCTGATCTTAAGCAGGGAAATAATTTTAAGACTTTTCTGCTCATTATTCTAATAGACATCATTAAAGTGAGAGAATTAGCAATATATCCTTATTGAAGTTCCAAAATAATGGTATCCTAATGCTGTGATTACTTTTACTGTTTCACTGATGGAAAACCTAACTTTTCCCAAACACAACTGAGTAATTAAATCTGGCAGTGGCCACCTTAGAATCAGCTCTCATTTTTTCAGCCAGAAGTCTTTTTGCCAAGTAAACATGTCATGAGAGAAGCAAAATATTTCTGCCATGACCACAGGGTAAAATACCCCCTCCTCACCTCTCTCTTCTCCTTCTCCCTCATCCCTGATTTTAGTGTCATTGGAATTTTTGCGCACATCATAGTATTTAAAGAAGTTTCCAAATGCAGTTAAAATGTGCTCAGTTACATCAGACTGACCAGAGAAGTCAACAATGGGCAAAAAAATACAGAAGGCTGAAAATGAAAGAACTATTTCCTTTCACAGACTAAAGATTTGAAGATTTTTAATTGCCACTGAAAATATAAACCACCCCCAACAACACTATTAATTAAGTTACCGCCTCTTAAATTCACAGAACAAAAATACACAGTGTGAATCACAAGTTTACATTTATTTCTTCTTCAATATTGCTTAATACCCTAACATCATCAATTTTCTGTTTGTCAGGAACTGTGTTTTATCTTTCTATATTTTTTCCCACATCCTTTCTTATAGAATACTTGACACTGGAGTCAGACTGGGTTCATGTATTTTGTAATTTTCAGGTAAATGTTTTTAATTTCTTTTTCATCAATTATTTTTTTCCCTTCTAGGAATAAAATACAAACAAATGAAAAAAACCACCCAAAACCCACAACTAAAAAAACAAACAAAAAAACATACCCCCCCCCGAAACAAAACCACACGATTCAGTAAAGATTTTAAGCAAAAGAAAATAAATATTTTCTATTACACAGTACATTGCCCAACTGAGACCAAGCCACTTAGTGGTTTCAATGGCACTACTGTCTAAATGCTTTCTACAGATGCAAGCCTTGTTCTGAAGAGCACAAAGACAGTTTCTCATGGACAGTTTTAACAGAAACACAGTGGGCAGGAAGAGGGAATTGTACCCTGGGGATGAATCCACTTTCCATATACTCCCACTGAGATTTTCATGTCGAAAACCCATTGAAGTAAACATCTCTTCCCCAAAGTAATGCCCTCCTCCCAAAACAAAGGTAGAAAAATTTACCAAGTATAAGCATTATTAGTCAGAAATGTAGCACCTTTACACATTAAAATGAATAGCACCAGTTAAGACAACAATGGTTTGATGCCACCTGATTAATGGAAACATCTAAGGTAATTATCCACATTTTACAACTATTGATCATTTTTTTAGTCTATGCAGAATAAATTGCTGTTAGCTAAAAGTGATCTTCAACTAAATAAGTACATGAAAAAATGTTGCTGCTGAGTTATGATCAATGTCACTGCCACAAATTTCAAGAACACAATCACTGGTATTCCCAGGAAAGACATAATGCCTGTCCCATGCCTGTTTTTGTTATGCTGGGATGTTTTGGGATCTGTCCTAACTACCTGGCTATTTCTTTTCCTCCTTGAGGTAAATAACACTTGTAAGATTTCAGACCTACCCAGCTAACAGGAGTATTCTTTCCTACCTTTCAATACCTTTCTCCTAAGCTCGAGGCATGGTGCAAAATCTGCTCCTCAAGGACAAGCCATAACTTAACAGCACCCTCTTTAGAGCTCTGAATTTGCTAACCTATGAATCATGCTTGTGTACACTTTCTTTTTGCCAAAACCAAACATGACACATTCTTCACCCAGGAACAGAACCAGCTGTCAGTACTCAGATTATCCCCTAGGTTAGGAAATGTTTATAAATGAGGCATTTACCATAGAAATTCAAGTGAAAGATATGATGAAAAGGGAATATTTAAATTATATTATCTACTAATATGATACAGAATATATATATATATATATATATATATGAATTATCTAATGAACACATCACAACCATATTTTGGCCAAAACTAAATACATAGCACTGGGCATAACACAAAGGAGTGTGTTAATCAAAACCCATGCCCAACATCATAAGGTTTTGCATCTTTAGCAGCAAAACATTAGAACACATTATGAAGAAGGAGGCAAATGGAAACTGGTTCTTCTGCTTATTTGCAAGTATTCTATAAAACATCCATTACACTTTATATGGGTTCCCTGCTGTAAATTTTTGTCATAATGACAGTTTTCTAGCAGTACAATGGGAATTGAGAGCTCTATGAAACCTTCCCATTTATTTCTGCATCCCAAAAAATGGTCTTTAGGAATCTCTGGTTCTAGATGACAATATATCACTGACGATAAGCTTTCCAGCTGGATCCAGAGAGAAAGCTGGAAGGAACTGAGTAGACAGAGCCCAGCACTGGGGAAATGCAAAGAGACAAACAGAGGATACATTTTAGGAACCAGCTGTCCTACAGGTCAAATCTCAGGCAAATTCAGAAGTAACAGTAGAAAGAAAAATCTACTGGAAACTACTCCAGATTTATACAAGTGGGAATGATTCTATCTTACACCAGCAACTGTGTGTTTGACAGTTTATCTGACACCACCACCCACCAGCAGCTTGGCATGCTGTCAAAACAAACAGAGCAGTATACAACATAAGTTGTGCTGCCATGATAGCCAGCAAGGAAAATCTGCATTTCCTCATTATTGTCTTTCACTCAGAGAACGCAGCCAAGGCGTAGGTAGCTCTAGTGGTAAAGTTGTCCATCACACACTGTGGAGATGGAGTTGCCAACACAGTTTTTTTTCCATGGACGGGGGAAAAAAGTTTTAATAATATATCATATGTTTTATTTCAATACAAAGGCTAATCACCACTATTTTTACATCCCAGATTTTCCTACAATTTGTGGCCCTTGGACTCCTCCGTAAGTGCAATAGAAAACAGTTCTGTTTCCTGGCTGGAAAAATCTAAGCAACCATTTTGTATAATCACGCAATCTCCTTGTTTCTAGATAAGAACAAACGTCTTTTTATCTGGCAATAATAACTATCCATGTCATAGAGTTATAATCTTAAGTGTAAGTTTCAATTACGCCTGGTTTTCCCTTGTGCTTTGTACTTGTAACACGATGTGCTGAAATTTCTTCCAAAAGATATTAGCACACAAGTTTTCTTGGACTTGCCTGCTTCTGGACATACTTCTCCATAGCTGAGGCCTCTCTGGTTTGCATTATGCAGACAAACATTATTAATTCTCCATGACATCTCCTGATAAACTTGGCTTCCATGGAAGGTGAGGCTGGCACATGAATCCACCCCAAACTTCCCACAGAAAAAAGCTGGAGTATTTTGCTTACACTCTTTCCTTTTGACAAATTTGGAGCTCTTTCAGCTTGAATTTTCAGGCTGTGTTTATCAGGCTGATTCTTTTCTGCTGGAAAATCTTGGTCAAAATTGACTGGCTATTTCTAAACATCTAGGGGGAAAAGTATTCTTTGATTCTGAAAACTCGTGGGTTTGTTTTTTTTTTATTCCTGTTTTGGAAGTTCTTGCAGCAACTTGAAATTTGGCAAGGAGGTAGCCTTTGAGTCAACAGCACATTTTGTTATCCATGTGAAAATATGCCCTGATAAGGTCATTAGAAAGTTTTGAGAAATTACAGGTCACACGTAGGCAGCAGCCAGTTTCCAGAACTGACAAGCTGAAATATATGAGGTTTAAGTCAAAACTCTGAGCACTTAGTGCTGTCCAGTTGTTAATGAGCAGTCCCCAAGCAGTGGCTGAGCATCCAGGACCTCCTTACAACCCATCTTATATCTCAGAGTACCTGGGCGTGCTGTATCCAAGGGCTATGAGCCAAAATCTGAATCTCCCTGTAATTGTGGCCTTTCCTTGTAGAGAGGTAATGTAGCTGGGATGAGGACAGTGTGTTGGGAGAGATATGGCAGTGATATGCTGCATAAAAGGGACAACTTCTGGAAGCTGTCAACACAGTAGTTTAGTCCACAACAACGCCAACAAGTGTCCTCACCCTTAAACCAGGCAGCAGAGGACTCTCTGGTGGGATGTCAGGGTTATGATCCTGACAATCACACACTCATCCATGACACATCATGTGTCATCAGCTTGCTGTGTTTCAACAGAAGAGGGAATAGCATGGCCTAGACCAAAACGCACAAGGAAAAGGTCAAAATCAATCCAAACCAGCACACACTCTTCAGTTCAGTAGAAAACCCCATAAATAGGAAATGGGAGCAATATTCAAGACATATAAATAAAAACTCCCTGTGGGTATGGGCAAAGTCTTTAATTTCAGGCATCAGTTTATTTATTATGCTTTGGAATAAAATGCTATAATTAATATTAATTGTATTACAGGGGACATTATCTATTAAGAGTGACATAATAAATGTGCTTGAGGCTTTTACTGGCCACAATCCACATTTTTAACATGCAAGTCTGTGTGAAAAGAGGAATCTAGCCCAGGCTCTGCAGATCCCTCTCTGTAGGGGTCCAAACGCACTTACTGATGAAGTTTGGACAGTTTCAACATTATTCCATGGGGTACAGAAGGAAAATCTCAGCAGTAGAGGCCACTAGAGCTGAGTTCTTCTTCCAAGAGCTTCCCCACTGAGCATCACTCTTTGCAGAAGCTCCCTCCACCCCTAGATTGCAGCTTCCTACAGGCAGAGTCAGCTCTGTGTCACTGGGAGTGACCACATACGGACGTGTGGATACACAGGCCAAGAGCAAGGATGAGAAGAGTGTGTTAGGCTGTTCAGAACTTGGCCTTCAGGACCATGCTTTGCTTTTAGGAATAGACAACTCCAGATGTGCCAGTTAGGATTTGAGCTTAGTTTCATAAATACCGTACAAATATTTTTAAAAGTCATAACCTCACCACTGGGAAGCTCACACTCAATATAACAAGCACCTTGCTTGTATCTCACACACATCTCTATTTCTAGTAAATAATTAGTTTATTCCAAAGTTTCCCATCCTTTCTTGCAAGCACCAGGTAATGAGTATTTAAATACAGAAGAAGGAAAGAAGACAGATGAGTTAACTGCAAATTTAACTTCAAAGACAGAAACAGCAAGTCAAGATTGGAGTCAGAGAGATGTTGAGAGGAAATCCTGTCCATACTGGAGCATGTTTTACTATGTATCCCACCAGAAGTAAAGTTCTAGATACAGATTCCCTTTTTTTTTTTAAGACCAGAAAGCAGCACTGTCTAACCTCCTGCAGAAGTGAGGTGTAGGTGTATTGGTACATGAATGGTAGTGACAGAGAAGCTGTGCAAAAAGCAAAACAGACCAGAAGCTGATCAGAGTTATAATCCTCACCTGTGAATGGCACTGTAGAGTAAAGATGGATTAATTATTAAATAAGGCATTTATCGTCTATTTTTCAAAGGCTGCTTTCTTAAAACAATGTTCTAATTCATAACAAGCAAACACCAATTTCTGTGCCACTAATGAAGGGTTTCCACTGACATGAAAAATGTTCCTGTACCCCATGAGTGCTGTGACGTGTTTATTTGTCTTCCTCATGCCACTGACAAATTTTCAGGGACTGTGAAAATGCCTTGAAATTTCCTACTTGGCTCCATTTCAGTCCCCACACTAGGTTTTGGTCCAAGGCATAAGTGTTGTG
This sequence comes from Pseudopipra pipra, assembly GCF_036250125.1. Lineage (NCBI taxonomy): Eukaryota > Metazoa > Chordata > Aves > Passeriformes > Pipridae > Pseudopipra > Pseudopipra pipra. The sequence continues at coordinate 112,592,388 of NC_087550.1, read as the reverse complement.
AAGCAGCTTACTGATTCTTGTGCTAGTGAGGCAAAATACCACTTAGAAATGCTCGATGCATTTTCCAAAACAATGCAACAGGCTGGAAAGCTGGAAGAGTAAGGCACCCTGAAGGGAATGAGAGCTTCTCAGAGCCCTAAAACACCATATCAAGATGACATTGCCATCAGCTGCACACAGAATGGGTGGTAATTCCCTAAGGACACTCTGTGCATTACAGGAACCTTAAGGATGAAGACCAAATGTCTCTTTCTAGCAGGAAAATTACCAGGCATCTGGTAAAACTAAAAAGCAAGAAAATCTAGGTCCAAACTTTTTCCTTCTGTTCGATGAAACTACAGATTATTTGCACAATTACATGCTCACAAATAATTATTTAAACAATTGCCATTCTTTTAGTAAATGAAATAATGTAATTAAGTAAACCATTTGCTGTTTCACACATTAATTCACTGCAGATTAAGGAAAGGAAAGCCTCTGACTCCTTCACAGTACTAATAAAATCTAACTTTACCTACAGCAATAATGGCTGTAGTAGAGCTGAAGTCACACAGTCACAAAACTCACCTTTTTGGAACCATTAGTGGAGCAAGGACTGTCTGAAAACTGAAACCTGGCTGATGCTGCCAACGCAGTATTGACTTGACAGACAGACTAAATATGGATTTTTCTCCAACATAAAAACATTCTTATCTTAGGTATCATAAGAATAATTAATTATTGGGGTTTTGTAAAGCAAAGGATGAGGGGCCACCATGCACTTGCTAGTGTCAAAGTAGATCTGAAGAGTATTTTGGGAAGTGGTGCCTAGTAAAGTCTGAGGAGGAAACTGGGCTGCCTGTAATTGGCACAGCTCTTTTCACAGCGACAAACCCCAGATATTCCCAGATGTTTTTCTGCAGTATTTATCAAAAGAAAACACCTGCCAGCTCAGCAAGAGCAACCTAAAAAACCCTCAGTGTCAAAAAGCAATCTGTCTTGGGCCGCAACAACCCCAGCCTGTATCCCTGCATTCTCCCGCACCTGTGGACCCCGCAAAGTCAGTTTTCCTACAGGCTCCCTCCGGCTGAGCACGAAGTACAAACCAACGCAACGAGCAGCAATTTCGCCCTAAAACAGCTATTTGGATCATTTCTCTCTTTCTCTTCCCCAAGCGCACCTGAAGCCCCTGGAGACCTGACACTCTCGTTATCCACCGGCGTTATCCATCGTTATCCACCGCCATTCCCGCCGCCCCCAGACTCACTGCACCGGTGGCGCAGGACGCGCTCCGGGACCGCGCCCGCAGGGAGGGCCGGCGGGTGATCCCCCCGAGACCCACCTGAGATGCCGCCCCCGATCACGACCACGTCGTATTTTTCTGCCATGGCTGTTTCCCCGCGGTCCCTCTCCCAGCTCCGGCGGCGGCGACTCCGTCCAGGCTCTGGCGCCGGGATCGGGACAGCGCCGTCCCGCCCGCCCCGGTCACGCCCCTGGGCGGGGCCAGACGGCACATCCACCAATGGGAGCGCTCAGAGGGCGGGGTCTCGCCTTGCCAGGCCCCGCCCCCGGTCCGGCCCGATGGGGTGGGAGCGGGACCGGGAGTGCTCGTGGTGGGATCGGGAATGCTGCATCCCATGGGCACGCCTCGGAACCGGCTCGGTGTCCACCAGTCCAGGAGGTTTAACAAGACCAAGTGGCGGGTCCTGCACTTTGGCCGCAACAACCCCGTGCAGCGCTACAGGCTGGGGACAGAGTGGCTGGAGAGCAGCCAGGCAGAAAGGGACCTGGGAGTTCTGCTTGACAGGAAGATGTACACGGAATCCTGGCCTGTATCAGGAATAGTGTGACCAGCAACACTAGAGAAGTGATTTTCCCCCTGTATATGGCACTGGTGAGGCTGCACCTCGAGTGCTGTGTCCAGTTAGGGGCCCCTCAATTTAGGAAGGACATTGAGGTGTTGGAGCATGTCCAACGAAAGGCAAAAAGGCTGGTGAAGGGATTGGAGCACAAGTCCCATGAGAAGCAACTGAGGGAGCTGGGGGTGTTCAGCCTGGAGAAGAGGAGGCTCAGGGGAGACCTCATCACTCTCCACAACTCCCTGGCAGGAGGGTGTAGCTGGGTGGGTATCACTCTCTTCTCCAAGGCAGACAGCAATAGGACAAGAGGACACAGTCTTAACCTGAGCTAGAGGAGTTGGACATTAAGAAGTTCTTCACAGAAAGAGTGATTGGGCATTGGAACAGGCTGCCCAGGGAGGTGGTGGAGTCACTGTCCTGGAGGCATTTAAGGAAAGTCTGGATGTGTCACTGAGTGTCATGGTCTAGTAGACAAGGTGGTGTTAGGTCAAAGGCTGGACTTGATGACCTCAGAGGTCTTTTCCAACCTAATAGATTCTGTGATTCAGGAGGGATGGCAGCAGGCAGGTGGCAGCATGCCTGTTGCAGGATGCAGCACATGGAACAGCCTGTGCTCACTTAACCCCATGTTAGTAACTCACAGTGAGTGTGGGAGAGGAGGACATCCACAGAGCCGAAGGTTACAGCAGCACACAATCCTCATCTCCTACCAGAATCAAACTGTGCTCCATCCATGAGCCAGGGAACTAAGGGTTAACCTCTCCATGAAAGTGTCTTCCCAAAGACAATGCCTGAAGTAATAACTGGTTGTCAAAATTCGTAGTAGTTAGTCCTTAGCTACTATTCCTGCTCTGGAATACCTGATGGTTGTGATTTTTTTTTTTTTTCCGTGCGTTTTACAGCTTGTAGAGTTTTTATTGATAAAGTGCAAATGTCATCTCTGTGAAGTGAGTAAAAAAAGCAGAGAGCCTGTCCATCCATCCCCTTCCAAGTAAGCACAGAAGACCTTTAAAATTCACACAATTACAGAAAATCCTAATGCTGTTTCATGTTAAATATTGATATAAGTTCTGAGTTGCCCGATTCTGCAGTCATATTCCATGCCTGGGTGTGACCAAAGAATCGAATGAGACTGCAATACTAAATTGTGCCAAATGAGTGAGATGTAGACGTGTTGGAGTGAATCCAGAGGAGGGCTACAAAAAAGGTCTGGAGCACCTCTGCTATGAGGAACATTTGAAAGAGTTCTGTTTGTTCAGCCCGAAGAGAAGACTCCAGAGAGAGTCTCTGAGTGCTTAAAGAGGGACTATGAGAAAGATGAGGACAGAATTTTTAGCAGGGCCTGTTACGACAGGACAGGAGTAATGGTTTTAAACTAAAAGAGAGCTGATTTGGGTTAGATACAAGGAAGAAATTTTTTACAATGAGGGTGGCGAAACACTGTATCAGGTTGCCCAGAGAGGTAAGGGATGTCCCATCCCTGCAAACGCTCAGGGTCAGATTCCTCCGAGCAACATGGTGTAGTTGAAAATGTCCCTGCCCATTGCAGGGGAGGAGGACTGGGTGAGTTTTAAAGGTCCTTTTCAACCCAAACAATTCTATGATTTCTGACAGCAGTGACTAAATGCAGAAACATCTATAAAATCACTAAGCAACAGTATGAGAGACAGAATAATGGATCTTCTAAGAACAGGTACTTTACAAAGTAAAGCAGACACAGAAGTGCCAGACACTGTACCAAGTAAGAACAACACAATCCCTGCTGCTCTGAGAGTTCATCTGCTGACACAGAAGCTCATTATCACTGAGATTGCTGCAGCTCCCATGCCAGAGCAAAGTGAGCAAAAAGGGGACAGAACAAGACTGTAGAGTGGTATGTGTTCTGAAACAGAAAATGCAACATACCAACAGCTGTTTGTGCTTACTGGGGAAAGAAAAGTCTTTGTTTCTTGTGGGTGACATGGATACCCACTCCCACAGCTCTGCAGGCTCCAGTGAGAAGGTCACAGGGAATCTGATGAATAAAAAGCTCCACCAAAGGACGCCTCCCTCAGAATCTAGAAGCCAAGTTTGGAGGAAAGCAGCAAAAACATCCTTTGTGATAACAACAGGAAACTTGTGTGTATCTAGATAACTTGCTGACAGATAAGCCTGCCAGCAAATTTCTAATGCTAAAAGGAGCCGTAGCAGCCTTGGTAAAGAGCAATGGAGGCTGAAGTGGTTTTACCCAGAGCAGCTCTAATGATGAGAGATGATATAAAAGTGTGAATTTTACACATTGTTGCTGGCTCAACCCTTGCAGTAAGGAATGAAAAAATTCCTAGGACGTTACCAGGGTTTGGCAGAGGTAACAATGGCTGTCAGAACGGCGCAACTGCTTAGTCCTTGGTGTTTGTATGAAACAAATAAAAGACCTCAGAATAATTCTACCTCAACTCACATAGACCTGCAGACACCTAGGATTTGGAAAAAACAAAAGAAGCAGATGATGAAGCCTGGCTTGAGAGCAGGAGGATGAGTCCAATTGATTTGCTGAAAATGCAAGAAGCCTGGAAGGAAGAAGATGATTTGTTGTGTTGAGAGTGATTCTCCTTTCCTAAATGTGATAACCATGCTTTCAAAGAGAAATTTAAAAGTTGTCAGAAATCAGCAGAAATTAAAGGGGTGGCAAACTTTACAGTAAAGGAAATCTTATTCCAAGCAGATAAAATGTTATTTGAAAATATGTCAATTTTTGCTCAGAACAGAGAGTTGAACAGTAAGGAAATGATTGCTAATGGGCCCTTTTCGTTATGCACTATAAAAACCAGGGAACAACACTGAAGGGTGAACACGGAAGCTTCTATTGTTGAAACCATTTGCTAGGAATCTCTCTGGTTGATTTAAGTTGCTTCAGTGAGTGAGTTGTAGCAATAATTGCTGAGCTTGCAGAATGTTCGTGATCATTAATGTGAAGGTGTAGAAAGTCACAGGACTGGCACAGACTTTCAAATTTACCAGGGAGAAAACACTGAAAGTTGCTGAGAAGTACAGTGGAATACCCTGAGAAAGGCTTTCACTAGAGATCACAGCCATGTCAGAAAAACCAAAAATTGTCAAGTAGCCCCAAGAATGGACAAAAATAGATCAATGATCAAAGAACATGAAGAAAATATCCAAAGGTAAAAGTGGCATCACCAAGTCCTTTATTATACTACAATTGTTTTGCTTTTAGTTTTACCAGCTACTGATGTAAGTAAGTCAAACTTCTCAGGTCATGCCATCAGGAGTCACAGTTACATGTTTTATTTTATATCTGCTTGGTAGCTCAAATGATGAGTTAAATCAGTCATAATCATTGCCAAAGACACATATGTCTTTCATTCCTTCCTGATTTCACTGTTACTTATTTTGCTGATGCATTTGAAAATTGGAACACAAATGAAGGGAAAATCCCTAACATTAAAATAAAATGCTTTTGTAAAAATAAAAAAAAATATTATCTGTTATACATACATGCATGTACACACATTTAAATACAGGTATGTACATACATGTACATACTGTATCCAGTACAGACTTTTTAGTTATTTATTTGTTTTATGAATGTATTTTGAGAGGTAAATAGAACCTATTTTCTGTAAGGCAAGAATGCATTATCACCAGAAGACTGATTGTAATTTTTAAGGTCATAATTACCACCACTTAGCCACATCTAAAGTCACATAGTTCCTGTATCTTAATGATATCAACAGAGCTTCTCTAAAATACTGTAGAGCATGTCATCTTAAGTGTTCCTGTCAGCTGAAATTTTTGCCATTAACTCATCATCTGTGTTGATTAGCACTCCACTCTGCAGGCACAAAGATGAGCTTTCCAGAGAGTACCAGACCCTTTTGCAAGGCTTGAATCACATAAATTTACTTTTGCACACATTTTAATTCTCATAATTATATGGTTACAACTCTGGGTTGCATCAAGCTGAAATATGAAAAACTGTGAAAAACAACCCAAACACTCCCAGATATCAGACTCAGTAGTTCATTTTTGGAGCAGTCCATTTGTGGGGCACGAGTGCACATGGTATAGACTAATTTCAAACCTCAGCTGTAGGTGATACTGTATTTTCTAAGAACAATTTTCTATTTTGGAACAGTATCTTCAACTATCTAAGGCTGAATTTAGGGTCAACAGTTAATTTACACTGCTAATGGTGGTTTCCCTTTTGTTCCCCCCTCCATGTCCATGGCTTTATCAATAATCGAAATGATAAAATACCGTGTAGCACATGGAAATAGACAATGTTGCACATCATAAGTAGGAAAAAAAAGGGAAACTTGCTATAAAATGTTTCAGGTTTCAGAGAGCTTTCCTCTGAAACAAATTCCAAACAACCAAACCCAGATCAAAGTATCTCCAAGGATTGCACAAAAGAGGAAAGAGGGAAAACACATACTCCCAAGCAGCAGGGAAGGGGGAGTCCAACCTCCTGCTCAAAGCAGATTCAGGACTTTTCTAGTTAGAATACATTGAAGGATGGAATTTCCATATCCTCTGCGAGCTTCAAGGTCTGACCACCTTCAGAGTGAATCCTTTTTTCCCTCCTATTGGGTTAGGATTGCCTGTGTCTCCAGGTTGTGCTTGTTGCCTCTTTTACATCACAGGGTACTCTGGGTTCTTCCTGTTTTGAAACCTCTTCAGTTGGAGGTATTTCCAAAAGCATTAAACCCATGACAGTACACAGTAGGTCTTGAATGTAAAACATCATGATCCCATGTCCTCAGTGAGTCCCTTAGGGAATACTGTAATCTCTCCACCTCTCTCTAGTCCACTGAACAGGTGGGTATCTAGAGCAATGGAATGGTACCAGCTGGGGATTCATAAAGAGATTGTGCAACATATTGGTAAAAATTGGCAAGAATCAGATTGGTAGGCTGTGAATGGCATTGTAGAGTATTAATTTTTATAGACTAGGATGTATATTCTTAGGTTTCAAGATCACTTTCTTCCTTAGATGTGTATTCAAAACCATCAAGAAACAATCACCAGCCTGATATTGTAAAGCAGCCTTCACTAGTATGAAAATTGCTTTTGCACACAAAGGTGGCTGTGGCATATTTATTCACCTCTGTTCACTTTTACTGGTGTATTTTCAACAGCTGTAGTGACTTCATGCTTCCTGACTAGCTCTATTTCAGGCACTGTGCTAAACTTTAATCAATGAATAAGCACCTTGAAGCAAATAATCTTCACTCATGGCTATTAACATTTGATTAGTTCATCTTGATCTATAATCACAACCAGGATTCTTCTGGAATATAAGCACAGGCAATAAAAATTCACTGCTCACCCTCTCCTTGACTCATCTTTCCCACTCTCTCAATTACTGAGAATCCGACAAACCTTCTGGTGTGGTGCCTGTCCCACGTGCAAGAAGGTGGCAGTGGGACATGGAAGGGTATGTGGGGAGTGGGATGATCTGGGCCAGCCCCCATCACTGGCAGAGCTTCTGCTCTTCAGTGACCAATTGACACCAGACCTTCTTACTCACTTTCCATCCCCTGTGTCACTCCTGAGACCTTGGTCCCCTCCACAGCCCTGGATGCAGACGTCATCATTCATGTGACTGCACTGCATTTAGGGGTGTGGAAATTTTGGGTATGGGAAAAACAGGCAATTACATGTAAGGAGTCTTCTTAAAGCCATGAAGAAAAAGCCAACTACATCTATACAACTGTGACAGTGGCAGGACTTGAAAAGATGCCATGAAGCTGCATTGGTGGATGTTTAGGTTGGATATCGAGAACAAGTTGTTCACCCAGAGGGTGGTTGGGCACTGGAACAAGCTTCCCAGGGAATTTGTCACAGCCCCAGGCCTGACAAAGTTCAAGAAGAATTTGGACAACACTCTCAGGCACATGGTGTGATTCTTGGGGTGCCCTGTGCAGGGCCAGGAGATGGATTCAGTGATCTTGATGGGTCCCTTCCAACTCAGCATATTCTGTGATTCTGTGATTCTATGATTCTGTGATAATGTCCCTACGTAAATCTACTAAAATATATTTAAAACATTCATCCAGATTTCAAAGTGCTCGTCTACACCTGGGAAGAGAAAAACAAAATTCAAGTTGAGACTTACTCCCTAAAGGGGAATTTTCTGTTGTGAACTGTGAATTTTTCTGTTTCCCCAGAGAAACATGTTATGTATTCACCAGATATAGTCTCACTACCTCAAAACACCAAAAGATATTTTGACTCTACCGTAACGAGGAATAAAATTTTAAGTACTTTTTAGCCACCGAGGAATTAGGTAAATCTTTTCTTTTTGTGATAGGAGATCATCAATAATTTAATTTTGTAAAATATTTCTGGCTCTTTATTTCATTTTATAATATAACATACTTAGGCATGCAGGGTACAATAATTCAGAAGATAATTTGAGAAGAAGACTGAATTACCTCATTAAAATTTTTAAAGTAACTTCTCTGCATAATTGTGCAGTCTGACTAAAAGAGTTATTGATCTTTTAACAGCATTAAATGCTGCTCTTTGTCTAAGTCTCAGAATTATCAAATACTTTTAAATTAAAATAATTTTTCAATTATCTTGAAAATTTGAGCATCATATTGATGAACATTAGGCAAGCTTCATCAGTGGCTGAAATAAAGCACAAACCTCTAGGTACTAGAAGCCAGATATGTTCAGGCAGAGTGAGGAGAGTTTGCTTCCTGCTATCAGAATATATATACACAGCACTTCAGGAAGAAATACGTGAAGTGCCAGAAGCCTACTTTTTCTCCAGACTCAGACTTCTCCCCTACACAGCTTTTCTGAAAGAAAACAATGATTTTTAGAGATCTGGGTAATTTCATAGCAAGTAAAGTTCCATTACAGTGGCACCAACAGATTCTAGACCACCTCTTGATAAACATCTCCTGGGGGCTGTACCAGATGATCACAAAATATTATTGTTGCCTTTAAAAATATACAAGCCCTCTGCATGCAAGTGGGGTTTTTTTACAGAATATGTGAATGAAAAATAGCTTTGGATACATCTGTTGCTAATAAAATAAATAGAGGTAATTCAAGTTAAAGTTAGAATGCGTGACTAAAAAGATTATGCTGGTAACTCATTTTTAATCTCTTTAGCTCACGATTTTTTGTCTTTAATTATGTGTGTTAGTTCAAATGCCAGTGTTAAGACAGACATGAAGCCTTTCCCTTTCTCTCTAATTTATCTTCATGACTCATTTGCCTATAAAGGGAGTTGATTGTAATAACTGTGAGATAAAACACATTCACTGACTGCAGTAATGAGGATTTAAGAAATATGTATATGTCTTTATTTGCTTTCAAGTAAAAGAAGCCTTGAAATTATTTCAACAAGCTTAAATTAAATAAATCCTTCAGGAACCTTAGTTTAGCTAACACTTTCAGCTTCAACAGAAGGTCAGTATGAAGTCAATAAGGGAAAGACTGCAAGGAAGGTCTAGAAAAAGGGCTCCAGGTACTCCTCAAACCTCTGGAGCTCATCCCATCTTGATGGGGGAAGACCTTGCTGGCAGCACACATGGTGTTTTCATTGCACAGCAGGAGCAAGCTGGAGGCAAAGTGGCCGTGCAAACAGTTCAGAGCAGGGCCTCCCTTTTGAAAGGAGCTGCCCAAATAGCTGCCAGCAGATATCTGCAAGTTTTTTGGCCAAAAGTCGTGCAAAGACCCCAAGCAGATGCATAGACAATAACAAGGAACAGCCATGGCAGAGCAGCCTCAGCCTCTGGAAATGGGGAAAAATTGCTGTGTCTTCCCTCCTGGACTCAACCCCTGAGCAGTCATGGGTTTAACGTTCGATCTGTGCATTTCAGGCCTCTGTCACTGTGTACCAGACTCACCCTGTGGTATTTCTGAAGGCCTATTAAATTGACTTAATTCGATTCTTAGTTTAGCAGCTCCTGTTAGTTTGCCCAGACTCGCTTTTCAGGCTTTAGACACCATATGAGTGCAAGTGCCTTCTGACCTTTGGAGGGGAAAGGGTTGGTATTACACAACAAATGCCCCAGCTAGTGAATAGGACTTTATGTGAAGGCCTGAACTTTGCTCATGTTCTTTAAAGCACATGAAGCAGATTTATACTGTGCAGTGCCATTGCTGCTATCAAGTTTTCTCTGTGCCCTTCACCACCATCCCACTATTAGATAATTTTTATGCATCAGATTTTAAAATGCACTTTCACTGGTATTTACTAAATGGTCCTTTAATTACCAGCTCCATAAAAAAGTGATTTGTATATAGCTCATGGATTGCTGATATCATTTGAGGTAAGATCAGAGTTTGTATAAGAGATAACAATCTGAATGTGATAGAGAACATTGGTTATAGATCACAAAGCCTGGTTGTAGTTGGAACAGGCTTTTAAAAGTATAGCTGCCATTAAAGGAATATGGAGACATCAGTGGAGATCATTAGTGAAGACATCTAAATGCTAAAGAAGTACAATCAGATTTGATCTCGGAGCAAGAAAAAGCCCGGTGGAAACACCGGCAGGAATAAATAATGCACTTAGAGCCATCAAACTTCAGCCTTTGATACAATAACCAAAGACATCAAAAAGCTTGGTTATAACTAGATCAGAGAAATTTGTCATGCCCTCTCACTGTCTATCAGGTAAAACAGCATTGGGAGCCTACAGAAAGCATCCAAAGAAATAAAGGGTTTTCTCTGCAAATCCTGTACAGGGTGCAGTGAACTGAAGTCCTGTGCACAGCTCCATCTCTCTTCTAGGTTATTGAGTACTTTACTGAACACCTAAACCCCTCAGTGCTCCTCCTGAGAAGCAAATTTACTGCAGGGGTTTGGGAGATGAACAAACCTGTCTGCCAACCCTCCTCTGACTGTGCAGTGACCTGGCACTTGGCAATCAGACTCAACCCTAAGTTCCATCAGGTAGAAATCAGACACATACCCCCATCCCTGTCAGATAGATGAACTGAGGACAGAAGGGCTCATTTTCAAGGTGCCATTTCTTCTTTTCTTTAAACTCCTTCACTGGAAGTCACCCTGTAGATTTAGCACACTTTCTATTGTGACCCAAGGAACCACGTTCTTGCAATTAAAAAAAAAAAAAAGTTAATTACCTGTTTTTCCTTTCGCAAATCTAAATAGAACACCTGAGATCCTAAGACTGACTCAGAGAGAAGTGCATCCTTCTTCCTCTTACAATTACTCAAATTTGGACAATTATTAGAAATTGGCCAGGGCAATGACTTAGCAGATTTTGTGATCTGCTAAACTCTAAATAAAGAACTCTAAATAAATTGGTTACAATTAAAATAATGAGAATTGCTAGTAATTTCGTTGACCTCTGACGTAACTATACTGTCTCAGCAGTGTTTATGATAGTCATTATTGCTTATCTGGTGATATCAAACATTCTCTAGAATACTATTGATTACTTCTGCTTTATACAACTTAGTAACATATTAAACTTTTTGACTGCTTCAGAGAAAAAATGTCTTCATCTGGATCTAGATTTAAAAAACCCCAAAATCCTCAAACTGAAAATAATCTCTGATCAATGTAAGTCACATCATAGCTCTGTTTAACAGTAGTCACCACCAGCTTCAAAAAGATTGTTCCAGACAGTCCCAGAAGGCAAATGCAAATCCCTGCCTACAGACACCTCCTTGATTAATAAACACATATGCAGCCCTGCTGCATTCAACTGCACACAGCAAGCAGTGTGAGCCTGCAGGGCCTCACAGGGTTATACATGATACGGGCTGAGCAAAGCAATCAGAGTTCAATTTGTAGTGTCAGGGAAACAGAGAGGAAGGACAGGAGAGCTGTTCTGAAATGTGAGCTGCTTGCTGCTTGCCTCAGTGGTGCTGATTTACCTCTAGCCAAAATACCAAGTACAGATGTAATTGTGATTTACAGCAGTGGGAGGCAGCTGTATTTATATTCTGCTTACACCTTTGGCACACACTCGAGTACAGTGCTGTACTTCTACTGCCAGTGCAGGTGCCCAGGCAGGGTGGCAAAGTCCTCACTGTCACCAGACCATGAAGCTGCTCATTCCTCCATTGAGGTGGAAATGAGGGGAGCAGCAGCAGGCAGGTTTGCAGGCACCTTGTAATTAGGAAAATGCATTGTCTGTTGTCTATTTTCTTAATGGGTCATTTAAGAGACAGGGCGATTGGGTGCAATTTTCTGAATATTTTCAGGTGTTTCTTAGGGGACTGTAAAAGTGGTTTTAAGTCTTGTGAGTAGTGTTATGAGCTACAGGCATCATTATGAGTTCAATCTTCATCTTACACTTGTGAGAAGAGGACTGAGGGAAAAACCACACATGGGAGTGTACGTTTACTTTGTGTTCACAGTGAGAAAGAAGAAGTTACCTGATGCTAGTCTGGACAGGCATGTGCATGGCTCCATCAGCAGGGTCCACCAGGGCTAATTCTCACCATGAAACCCCTCTGCCCACCGGGCTGGATAGCCAGTGCCAGAGGAGGCAGCAGGGACAGGGGACAGCATCATCAGTCTGGGGTGACATGATGCCTACTCTAGGATTTGGAAGCGGAGGCTTGGGGCTGAGAGGAGACATTCACAACACCTTCCCTTGTGTGTTTGCAACACATTAAAAGGAAACTAGAAGAAAAATGGTGCCTCCAAATGCTGACTTCTGCCCCTTCTGAGGAAGCTTGTGACTTCTCCACCTGTTGCAGGGTCTGGGGAGGACAGCACAGGCTGAAGTGCCCAGACAAGCCACAAGGTGCAAGAACCATCAGCAGGAACTCTGACTGTGGATCTCACTTCATATTTTTCTGCATCCTAATTTCCCTTTCTGGACTTTTTCTCTTGTCTACATGACACAGCCACCTGAGACAAGTTCCTGCAGCTTCCCCAGCCTCTAGTAAGTGCTTGCCTTACCTAATGCCTCACTGTAAAGACTATTTCTGTGTATCAATGTACAGTGCTTAAGTAAGCAAATATCCTATTTGGTGCTCTTTGGATTTTGAGTTCTGGCAGATCTGAGTTTTACTATCTTGAATGCCATAGAGCCATCAAAAGCAGCCTAGAGCAATAAACAATTCATTGTGTTTGCTCTCTAGTGTGAAAGTACACTTTCTGAACTTGATGTGTTATATCTGCCTGGACTTTTTATCTGCAGGACATTTTGTTTGCAGGCGTTGAAGTTTACACAGTGGTGAATCATAGAGTCTTTTGAAAGTATAATTCTATCTCCTCTGCAGTTTGACTGCTTTCAAATATATTTCTAAAGAAATAATACCCAGTTATAATTTCTTTTTCCTGAGAAAGCAATTCTGTGGTAAGGGAATGACTATTGACAGGAGATTCTGGGAGATCAAATGAATAAACAAAGTTACAATAAAGTATTAGATGTGCAATTCCTGTGCATTTGTGGGCTAGGACATAGGTATTGGTGTGAACCACTCCCAAAACACTCTGTTATATGTTTTTCCACGCCTTTTTAAACCACCAGCTTGTGAAAGAGCTGTGCTTGTTTTAATTTTAATAGCTATTCTTTTCTAGTTTATGTTTGCCATTCCCTCAGAGTCCTTGTTTGTGTAAGGTGTGCTGATCACATTCAGATCCCTAAGTGACTAACCTGAGGGGAAATGATCCTATTTATTAAATATTCTTCTAGATCTTTTTATCTTATTTTCCACAGAAGAAAAATATCTGTTATTATGCCATGTAATTCAGATACTTATGGAGTAAAGCATATTGATTATCTGTGTTTTTTAAAATTTTTATATATATATATCATCATGCTATGCAATACAGTAGAAAATCCCTCTTGTTACAAATGCTGTGGTTATCCTGACTGCTGCAGTCAGTGGTCAGGGCACATGTGGATCTGGCAGGTTAATATTGTCCAAGAACAAATGTCCATTTGGATGCAGCAGCCTTGGAATTTGGGACACACGTTGCAGTGATCACCCACAGCCATGGCACAGGAAGGGGGGATTCTGGCTGTCCAGGACAGCTTTACAGGGAGACTTGAGCAGAGAAGCAACTTCCAGATGCAAGGGTTGATGGCCTCCTCATGGCCTTGCCCCAGGCATGGTGTGGTGTTTCTGGTCCTCCTGGTTGAGTGTCTGGGCAGCTGAGCCACTTGCTCCCAGTCAACTTGCTGCAGGCTTAGAGACATTTAGTGACAGATCCCATGGAGCTGCTGTGACATGGAGGTGACAATCTGGTAGCCCATGTCTGTACCACCTCCCCTCAGTTGTGTCTCCTGCCAGCACCACACTAACACCCCCGTAGGAAGGTCCCAGGTCTTAAGCCCAAACTTCAATCCATAATTAACATGGGCCTTTCCCTCTCTTGGGAAAAAAAGCTGCAGTCTAGGGGCCAATGGCAAGCTAAACAGGTTGCAGGCAAGTGTGAGAGTTGTTCCTAACAGAGTAGATCCCGACCTGCAGGGCGTGCTGGCTGCCTGGCTCCTGCCTCCAAACCTGGAGAAGAAGTTGGATCTCTTGCTTGCACGGCTTTTGCTTAATCACCCAGGTGGACTGCACAGTTTCAAGCCTCCTGCAGGTGAAAAGACGTTACTGCATTATTTCCGAGACACCCATAACCAAAAGCATCCCTTATTGTCAGGCCAAATAAGGAGACAGTGGCTCTGAGTACAACACTTCTCTCCTGCTTGACCTAATGAGAAGGCATCTAGGTTGTCTGTATAGTTCAGAGAGAGGGGGATGTATTTCACAGGCACAATTTATTCTGCCCAAATAGTACTTACAGGTAAATGTGTGGCAGTGGTAGGCAATATAAAAACCCCCAGAAAAACAGAACTTTCCTTTGGTGACAACTAGAACTGGAAAGGAAATGCCATGGACCAGATGAGTTCCTTCACAGCAGGTCGGGATGCTGCCTCTAGGTTCACTGTCACTTTGGGCACATAGAATGATGAGATGCCTGAGCACAAGACACAGTATCAGGGCTCCCACTTATATTTTTGCACACTTCAGTGCTTCTTTGGCATGGCCGAGACTGGAAAAAGAATTGTTGAGATCCCAAGAGAAAACTGTCCCATTTTGTCATCCCCAAGACAGATGTGCTGACTTTATGTGTTCCCTCTGGGAAATTTCTTATTAAACCCATCACCAAGTTTGCCTAAATATACAAAGACCATCTGGATTTTAGTTTGAAATATGTGGACAGCTCAGGTAATATCCAGATTTCATGCTTCTAGTTTGACCTGCATTTTGACAGCTGCCAGCCACCAACCTGCTGATATTGCAGCACAAAATCTGTCAGATGAGTATGTTTAGCAAGCTCTTGACAGTGATGACTGTAGCCAAAATCTCATTCTTGTTCCCAGATCCTTTAACAGAGGAATTGTGTATGTATAATATTTTTTATTAATACATATATGTGTACACATGAGCATACAAAGTTCTGAAGGTTCAGGCACACATTACCCTCTACTCATTAGAAATCTAATATAAACAAGGTCCACGTGCTAAGATCAGTTCCACAATCCATTACACTAGAAGCTGACAAAGCCTTTGAAAATGAAAATGCCAATTCAGAGAAGGAGAAACCTATTAAAAATAAACCATTGCATTAACAAACAGAATATTTAGGAAGTTGAAAAATGTGTTTTCTGGCTCTCTAGAAGAAATCCATTCCAAAAGGCAGCAGGTATTTTTAAACACCTGTGAAAGAAAAGAAGAAAAAGAGTGAGGATATTTTTCTCTTGTGTAGGATTGTACCTGTGAATGTAGAAAACAGCAAAGTCCTGGAGTATCTGTTAAATATGAACTGATGATTTAATTTCCTAAAAGTAATTTCTGAATTTTCTGATTTTTTTTTTAGCAGCTGTAGAATATTTTTTTTTACAGCTAATACAGCAGTTTGCTGAACTTTTTTTTCTTTTCATATATAGCAGGTAGGTGCCTGCAACACTCACTGCAAAAGCAGGCAAGCAAGATAAAAATATTTTTCTTAAACCTTTCTGGTTTCTGAAAATTGCGTAGGATAGGCAGAGGGTTAAGGTTAAGGTTAGACTCTGTGATGATTTCAGCCTTCATGGTTAATAAAGGCCATAGTTCTCCCTGATTGCTTTGCACTTTCATGCATCTCTGGCCACTCTCCATCTGATTAGGACAGGATATAAAAGCTGAGATACTGGAAAGATGGCTCTTCTCACGAGAGTCAGCATTCACTTTTCCTCCCAGAGTCTTAGCAGCTCCAAAAAATGGGTTTAGTCCCACTGTGTGCTGTGAAGGAGAAGGGAGGTGACCATCAAAGACCTCAAGCCCCAGAGAGAGACTCTGCAGAGAGACTCTTGTACCTCCCTCTCACCATGGTCTGGAAGTGCTGCCAGGAGCATTTTTGAAGCCCAGCAGTCTGCGTATGTGGCAATCTCCTTGCACAACTACTCCAGTCCATCTGACTTGTTAGAAATGACCTCTCCATGGCTAAGCACTCCCTCTCCAGTTATCTGTGAAGGCAAAACTGAAGGCACCTGCTGATGTACAATTCCTGATGACCAGAGGTGTAGGCAGGTGACCGAAGGGAACAACATGGGCAGTGGTTACCTCCAAATCATGGTGTACACTTGGTTTCATTCTCACAGTTCCCAGGATGGAGGGTGGCATATATCCAAGCACCATCAGACAGGCCCTATAAAAAAGGGAAATGGGCTTAAAACTCTTTGGAACAAAGGAAAACACTAGAAGGAAAAGGGGTATTTCTACTATTTCTTTTGCATGGTTAGCTTATACTGAAGTTACAGGTGCAGCTTCTTCCCTGCAGATATGAACAGCAGAAATGTGCTTCTTTAATAACAACACAGTCCCAGATTTGTATATCATCTTAAGAACCTGGAATGCAAAGCTTTAATGACAAATTCTCATAACCATGAGGTGTTTGGCAGAGGCAGAAGAATGGGCAGTGCTTGTTGTGCATCTCAGTTGTATGGAAAATCCAACAGTTGTAGTAACTTTAAGAAAAGCCTGGAAATTTTTGGCATGGCTCTAGGAAGAATAATCCTGAGCTTTCAATGGTTGTTTTCTTTATTCTTGTTTCTCTACAGTCAGCCCTGAGGCAGCTGGTACAAAAATACAGCATTTCCAATAGTGTAATTATCATTTCTGTCCAAGCATAATGATTTATATAAAAATGTATGGCACCTTCAGGAACAAGCTTGTGGAGACAAGATGTTTTATGACAATTAGAAATACAGATGTCCTTCCATACCTATGTAGTACTTGTACTAATACTCTTCTGTAATAAATATTTTCCTTCTTTCTTTCCACACCAAAACACAGGCTGGATTATAAATGAAATATTTGTACAACATTTGCAAATATGTTATGCAAAATCCAGTTAATGTACAGTGTTGGCACTGTAAAATGTAATATAGATCAGGTGTTGCTTTCCTGGCAGGGACAGACACAGTTGGCACAACAAATGGCAGCTTATCTCCCAGGGACTGCAGCAAGACCAGGCTTCCAGGCTGCCTGGACACTGAATATGTCACTTCCTCAGGGTGCTCCAGCGTTCAGGACAGAGGCAGTGGCCCAGGCGTAGGACAAGTGCTACTGAGGAAAGTGAGTCAGAGGTGGAGTTCCATATCTGTTTCTGTTTGAATTCATTGAATGCTAAGAGCCACAGAAGCGGAACAAGCTTTCTGAGGCTGCTGATCTCACCAGCAGCACTGCACTTTGCTGGTCTTTTGCAAAAGTCGTCAATTGAAATAGTGATGCTCAACTCCTTCGCTTCAGCAGCATTTAACAGAGACATTTTGCAAACATGGCAATGAGCAGGAGTGCGATAGACTCCATATTCTTAAACATGCCAGAAGGGGTTGTCTTTGCAAAGATTTAGCCCAGATCATGATGCTTCCTGAGGGAGTCTACAATCTCAGTTGTAGTTGGAGAGAGAACAGGGTATGTGCTTCTGTGACAGCTACCATTACAACGGAGTCCAGTAGCTTATATGTAGATATTTAGAGATAAAACCATAAGCTGACTAAGCTTACCCTAAAGAATTAACATCAGGGGCTGTAGGTGCTCCCTGTGACAGACCTGGAATAGTGGATTACAGATATCTCACAGGCTAACAAATGTAACATTGCTGTGGTCCAACATAGCTGGTTTGAATTAATTCTCCTGCTTCCAGAACATTAATAAAAATCTCAGCAGTAAACCCTAGCCACCAATTAAAAGTAAGGAAGATATTTAAGCTTAAACTGTGACAATACAAAGTCACTCTACTGCCTCTTTCTTTCCAACTTCTTGTACTTGACTCCCACATTCAGAGACAGACTTTTTAGCAGGGCCTGTTGTGATAGGACGAGGGGTAATGGTTTTAAACTAAAAGAGGGTAGATTCAGATCAGATATAAGGAAAATATTTCTTATGATGAGGGTGGTGAACACTGGAACAGAGAGGTGGTGGATACCCCATCCCTGGAATATTCAAAGTAAGGTTGGACAGGGATCTGAGCAACCTGACCTAATTACAGATGTCTCTTCTCCTTCCAGGGGGTTGGACTAGATGGCCTGTAACAATCCCTTCCAGCCCAAACCATTCTGTCATGAGGCTGGACTGTGATTTACAGCTTGGTGGCTACTAAGTCATGTCCTAGGATTGCCCTGCTTGCCCAGGAGTAAACATGCAAAGTAGATGCCACTCTGTTAACACTGGATACCTGTGGAGCAGTAAAAATACACTGTCTGTTTCTCAAAGTCAGGTGATTCCTTTTCAAAGGTAGTAAATGAAAGGAAAAAAGGCAGTCTGGGAAAGCAAAGGATAAAGTTTCTTGGTTGCAACTTTATTTTGGTTGAGAATTTCTCTCTCTGGGAGAGGCCTCTGAGGTACAAAATGGAAAGACAGTATTTTAGATTGTTTCCCCAGCCTTGGAGCTTGTCTGACCATGTCTTCTTATTGACCAGAGCTTCTTTCTGTCTTAGCCTGTCTGCCATTTGTAATGGACTTACTCCCCTTCAGCAGGGTAAGTGCTGTACCTGCAGCTCAGCAACCTCCCCTCCCACCCTGACAGTTGCTCTTCCTTCCCAGAGACACCTGCATCATGTTCACAATGACTCCTCTGGTAACAGCATGTTTGGACATCTCCCCTTCTCTCTACCTCTTCCCTCCTCACGTGCTTTTTGTCAGTTTGATTTTGGGGTGGGGTGTTTCCTGACTAGTTTTCGGCAATGTGTGTCTTCACAAACTGGATCAGCGATGGATTAGATCATTTCCACTCCTCCTGAGCAGACTCCTTGGGATGCACACACCATAGGGATTTTATTTGTTGAGAGGTGAGTAAGCTGTGAGTAAGGAGGGCACTGTTCCAAATAGCAGGGCAGCTCTTGGGGTGCCCCGGACACTCTGCCTCCAAACCACATGGGAAAGCCTCTCCAAGGAAAGCAGCTGAGTTGGGTCTGGGGGACTGCCTCCTGCAGCACCCAGGTGCAGAGCAGGCTGTGACCTGGCTCCATGCCACCTCTGACAGGCTGACTGGAAAAGCCAAGGCATTTGCTTTTCCAATGGGTCACTTCTCAACTGTGAAAATATCCTCCAGCACAGGAGCACATGGCCCCTTGCCTGACGGATAAGGAAGGGGGCTTTATAATGAGGCTTTTAAAAAACCTTGCAACACTCTGCTGTTGCAAAACCCTTTGTTACCCATCATCTTGTGTTTCAGGTTTTCAGGAGATAAAGTATGATTCTCTAAAAGCTTCAGAAATAGTGAAGCTTCAGTAAAGGCACCAGCATCTTTCTTCATGCTTGGCTGCCTGCCAGAAAAGCAAAACTCCAGAGCTGTACTGGATCTTTAACAACACTCCTGGACTTTAGGCTCACATTAAGATTTTAGACATTAACAGAAATAATGTTTTTTTTCTTTGCTTCCTTTTTTCCCCATGCAATTATAATGTTAACACATTCAAACTCCCCGACTGAGCTCCTGCTCGAAGCCAAATCATATGAAAAATATTGAAACACAAAATGGCATCATTTCTTAAAAGATGTCACAACTTCTAATGCCACAAGAACTTTGGAAGTGTTTGTGTCTTTTGAAAGATCTGGTGATCTTTTCTCTCTTGGACAGTTTCTGGGAACTTGTATTTTCAAGGCTCCTACTGGACAACTCTCTATAGGGACAGCAAAAACCACTCTGGTAGCATTTCTTACTCCTGAGTCCCACATATCTGTGACCTGCAGCACCCTGAAGCAGAGTATTCTTTTAGAGGCTGGGCCTGACCAGCCTCCAATATCATTAACTCAGACCCACTCTAAGTTAATTGAGTGGTTAATTCCTGTAGATAAACAAAAAAATGTTGTTTCTGCATTGGACATTATTTTACCACTTTGATACGCTCTGAGATAAACCCTGTGCAGTGTGTTTAATATTGCTAGAGATTGTCTGGGGATATTTTAGGCCGATGCAGTGAGATTTGTACACTCCCACTAACTGATACTGCAGGACCATGAATGCTGCAGACAAGAAGCAATTAGCTGGGTTTGGCTGGAGCTGAGCTCTGGCCCTGAACCTCAACACTCCCACTTGCCAGGGAAAACATGGATCTGGACAGGGCACCTGGCATGGCCAAGCTCCAGCTGCTGCAGGGCTGCAGAGCCGAGGGCGGGGCACGAGGAAGGAGTGGAGAGAGAGAGAGAGAGACAAGAGGAAGGAGAAAGGTCTGGAGAAAGAGTTATGGGCAGGGACAGGAAGCTGCCTGGTCATTTCTGCCTGGTTATCTTTCAGCACTGAGAGAAATTAGTGGTTCCCCTCGGGAGGGAACAAAGAAATTCATTACACAGGTAGCTTTCTGTATTTCATGCACAGTCAGTTAAAGTAGTCTAATCTTATGTTTTGAGGTTCTTGGTAATGTTTGCTTTGTGGGAAGAGCTCTATTTGAGATTGCTGTGTATAACCACAACAAATGGGCATTTTTCTAACAAATATTTTATGGTCTGATCTGTGTACTGCTTGAGAGGGGCCAGCTAAGTACACCAGGCTATGCTGAATCAAGCTTCTCACTAACTGAAAATAAGCATGGTGTGAAACAAAATTAAGGTCCAGATTTCCAACAGAGCAAGGTGTTCATTCAAGAAGACAGCAACATGCACAGGGGTTAAAGATGCATTCTTGCTTAAAGTACAGGAAAGGGAAGAGGTGAAGAAAAGCACTGGCACGTTATCTGGTGTGCACATCTCAAATGCTTCAGCACCGTTGAAACATTTTGAGAAATAGTCGCTCTCATATCTGTTGAACTGGAGAAAAGATGAGTCCTCTCATCTTCTTAGTTTTGACACTGGGCATGAAAATTAGGCTGTGCTGACCTATGAGTTTGGAGGGACACATCTTCTGAAGATCAAAGCCCAGCCAGGCATCTGCACTGGGTCACAGTGTGGGGACACAGTAAACCTTAGGATGCCTGGGGTTACTTACTAGCTCAGGAGAGCCCAAGGAAATGCAGAAGAGAACAAGGAAAGGCATGTCCAGGATGCTCTGGATTAGATGTAGTTCTCATCAATGAGCAAAGTGGTGTTTGCATGGCAATTCTCTCATTAATGCAGGATCAGGTTCTTGTGCCTACCCTCTTCTCCTCAGCTCCTCTGGTTTGTGCTCACACAGAGACCAGTCTCTACCTGTGCTGTCAGAGTAGTTTGATGAGTTGTTTGGCAGCCTGCACTGAAAGTTAACTGATTGCTGTAGTGAAGAACACCTGATGTCCCACATGCTGTATGCTAATTGTTGCTAATGAATTGCTGAACAAAAAGGGCTTAAACTTCATGATTTGGTTCAATGTCCACTGTTCATTCATCAGTGGACACTACCAATAATTTCAAGCTTCATTAAGCAACCAATTACACTGAAACCCCTATTTCTCATGCGTGACTTGGATTACCAAGGAAAGGGAGTAATGTAAAAAACACCAAAGCCTCTGACTGACTTTGCCCAAAGCCAAAATATCTGTGTGGAAAATGAATGCAGGGGTCAATATAATATTCAACTTGTGATAAAAGCTTTCACTTTGGTACAGTCCTGACAGGCCTGTTGGGAAGGAGCATCCAGTGGATACCAAAAGGAGTCTGAAGAATATCTGAAGCAATCCCCACCATCCCTTCTCAAATACCGATAAGAATAAAGCTGTATGGGGGTTTAGAGAGAGAGAAAATTAGTGGGGAAAAATTAAGCACTCATCTGAGAAGAGGCACTGGACCAGATTTAGGTGCCATTGCCTGGGCCTGGCTGTAGAGAAGTGATGCTCACTGAGACTACAGCCTCAGCTGAGAATTCAGCTGAGAATATGGCCCCAAACCTGCAACCTCCTGACAGAGCAACAATGTGAGTACCTCTCATTGCAGTCTGCTCCCAGTGTTGGAAACTATGCCTCTGAATAAGTCATTTTAGGATTACATCCTTACAAAGAAGAGCCAGGTTTATCACTCAGGCTTTATTTTTATAGAACCATAGAATCTTTGAGGTTGGGAAAGACCACTAAGGTCATCAAGGCTAAATGTCAACGCAGCTCCACCTCCATGTTCACCATGAGTTCACTAGCACCTCAAGTGCCATATCCACATGTTTTTGGAACACTTCAACAGATGGTGACTGCACCCCTTCCCTGCGCAATCTGTACCAATGCTTTAAAACCCCTTCAATGAAAACAATTTTCCTAATATCTAATTTAAACCTCCCCTTGCACAACTTTAGGTAATTTCCTCTCATCCTGTCAAATAATGGCAAATTGATAAACATGCTATGGACTTTCTATTGGTTTATGGTTTTGTTCTTCTTATTTACCACAAATGCTCTGTTTCAATGGGGTATGTCTCATGTGGATGGGTCCAATCAGAGACCACTGCCAAGCTGGGGCCTAAGACACCAGCAAAAGTACTAACAATCAAGATTACTTTTTTAATTGATTGAGCATTGTAATAACCAGAAACTCCAACAAAAATTGCATATAATAATAGTACACCTCCCCACTCAGAGCTCTCAGGAAAAATTTTCAAGGTAAGTTATTTAGGGAGTCTTAGAGATAACAGTTAAAAATTGTTTTTCTTTCTGAAAATGCGCCTAACTTTGCCATTACTTTCTTGAAATCGAAATAACATGTGTAAACTGAAACCAGTTGGCTGCACTGAGCCTATTAAAGGAATCACAAAATGTCCAGGTCTACTTCATTGTATCAAGCAGCAGAAAGGGAAACCAATAATGAGCACCAAAGAGACTGAGATGGAGCAAACGTAAAGGTTCATATAGACGTGATTAGTAGCCTACTGCTCCCTCTGTTCATCCAGAAAATATGAAATCTACAGATATTTACCAAATTCTGCATGCATTTGCTGTCTTTCATTTCCCAAAGATACCAAAGTGTGCTAACAAATAAGAATATATATCAATAATTACTTCCACAGTGGGCTGGAAATCAGGAACCTTTTACCTCACATGACAATAAAGCTGCAGTGGAAATTTCACTTTGGAGGCAGGATGGGGCAGGGCACAGAACCGTGTCATGATTTATCCTACCTTTGTAAAGAAGAATAATTGATTATTTCATGGCCACAGATGCTCAGCACATCCCTTCTATTTTTTTTTTTTTGTCCAAAATCTTTCCCCTTTTGTATAGTTTGGATCCCTTTCTCTAAAATATATGCAACCCAGATGCACCCAAAGGTTCTCTGGACCAGACAAAACAAGATGTTGGTGCTTTTCAACTTGGTAGAAAACAAACAATCCTGCTGTCTTTTGAGATTTGGGAGCTTGAGAAGCAACACTCAGAAGCCCCCGAAAGAGTCTTAGAGAAATCACATTATGCAATGGGAAACCTGTCTGCACAAGACTACCTGTTTATTTATTTATGCAAATACACAATTTATAGCCACACTGGTGATTTGTTGTTCCGCCGTGACTGGTTGTACAAAGATTAGGCAGAGCAATAGATTTTAACCAGAGTGTCAGCTTGGGTCTTTCATACCTCTGTTTAGCTATTATATCTAACAGTGAAGACACTGAAATAAATTGTTATTGCCCATGATAAGCAATAAAGTCCTTGGGAAGAGCCTCTGCACTTGAGGAGGTTTTCCAGCACTGGTGAGTGTTTGTACTGGAGCTGTTTCTGTGGTGCCTTCATTTGGAGGAAAATAACTCAGTGTAAAATGCCTACAGATCCCTCTAGTGCCATGGCTATATTCTCCAAGATCTTTTGTACTAATGCTCAGTTTTTTGGCTGCCCTCCTTCCAAGACCAGCAGCTCTGCAGTGCTGTTTCCTCATGGTGCCCAAACTGCTGTCAAGCTCCAGGGTACAGCTGCACAGATGTGCTGAGACCTGGAAAGCTGGGCTCTACTGATTCCAGAGGACTGTTAATGATAACAAACAAATAGGATTTGCTCTTAGAATCATAGAATCACAGAATCAACTGGGTTGGAAAAGACCTCTCAGATCATCAGATCCAACCCTTGATCCAACACTGCCGTGGTTACCAGACCATGGCACTGATGCCACGTCCAGTCTCATCTTAAAAACCTCCAGGGATGGTGAATCCACCACCTACCTGGGCAGCGCATTCCAGTGTCTGATTACTCTCTCTGTAAAAAATTTCTTCCTAATATTTAATCTAAACCTCCCCTGGCACAGCTTAAGACCATGCCCTCCTGTCCTACTGATAGCTGCCTGGGAGAAGAGACCAATGCCCACCTGGCTACACCGTCCTGTCAGGTAGTTGTACAGAGTGATGAGGAAAATAACTCAGGCTCCTCTTCTCCAACCCTAGCTCCCTCAGCCTCTCCTCACAGGACTTGTGCTCCAGTCCCTTCACCAGCTCTTCTCTGGACCTGCTCCAGCACCTCAATATCCTTTCTGAACTGAGGGGCCCAGAGCTGGACACAGCACTTCAGGTGTGGTTTTACCAGCACTGAGTACAGGAGAAGAGGTGAAGTCTTGGGAGCTCTTGCTCTCCTTTTCCATGGAAATATTAATTTAGTGGAAAAATATTGTCCACTCTCCTAGCTATTCCATGGTCCCTGGCAGCCTGGGCCCAGGTGGGGTGCAAGTGTGGGCTTCCTTGTTACTGCTAATTTGCAGCCTTTCCTGTGGCTGTAGCCCTAAAGAAATGCCACTAGATCACAACAGCCTGGAAACATCTCAGACCACAGAGTGTTAGAGCTGTAGGGATATGCACACCCAGCTTACAAATAATCACTGAATGGAGCTGATATTTAGCCCTGATTCTTATGGACCATATTTGGCCAGGTGAGTCAAGAAGATGCAAACCCTCCTTTCTAGTGCAAACTCACCTGTTGTTCCTGAGAGGGTGACATGGTGCAGCCAGGGCCTGGTTGGCAGGGTGTTTTCTTCTGAAGACACTTCCGCTGAGAAGCTTAAAGTTTTGTTTTTACAGCCCCTGTCTCACACTGGCTGAGTCCCCTCTCTCTTTCCCATACATGCAAGCAGAACAGGGAGGCACAATCTTACCTATTTTTCAGGGCAAGAACCTGAGCCCCCCAGCTCAGCATTTCAGAAGTGTCCAGGCACCCAGGTAAAGTCCCAGCAACATGGACTTGCCTGAGGTGACAGGAAAAATCTTTGGCAGGACAGGGACACCATCAGCCTTTGTAGCTTTGAGCAGACGAGATCACAAGATTTAAAGCAGTGTCTGAAATCTCAGACTGATTTCAGGTTGCCTTTCTTGGAGACTTGCTACCAAAGGGGTAATTTCTTTCTCATAAGAACCACTAAACACATGCAGTTTGAGTCTGCAGGGCAGCTTTTGTGTTTTGTGTTTTTTTTGATGTCTGAAACAAAAAAAGAGCTTTGGTGACAAAGAGCTCTCATGGGAGAGCTCTCACACACAGTGCTTTCTCCAGCAAGCTGCCTGGGAGACCCAGTACCTGTGAGTGTTGGGTTTGAAGGGAGAGTGTGCTTGCTTCTGCAGACCCCTAATCAGTACAGCAGAACCAGGGTCAGTCTGCCATGGCTGTTTGCCTCCCCCAGGAGCTTTCTGCCCGTGAGAGCAGTTGGAATGGCACCCGCGTATCCCAGCGCTGGGAGGCGCACACGAATAGACCCATAAATACCTAAGTAAACGTATAACGAGGAAAAGAAGGAAAAAACCCTAAAGAGCGCTGTTTCTGCCATTTCTACCTGCGTGCGCCCTGCCTTTGGAAAGGTCGGTGTTTGTCTGGAGAGCAGAGGGGAGCCCGGATTTCCACCCCCCCCTCTCCCCCCATAGGAATAAGGTTTCCTGGAGCTCCCCAGCGCCGGCTGCCGATCCCGGAGCCCGCGAGAGGGCGGCATCGGCTCGGGAAAGCTGCGGGTAGCACTGCCGCACCCGGGGATGGGACCGGGGCCGGGCTGTCCGCGGCAGCTCCGCGCCGCTCCGCCCGCTCCCGCACCCCCGAGCATCCCTGCCAGGCACCGAGCGACGGCTATTGCAGAGCCCTTCGCACGCAGCGTACGCTCAAATGATAAAGAGGACACTGTATCCCCCCCGGTCTCCCCCCCCACCCAAAAAAAAAAAAAATCTAGCGGGGCAGAAGGTAATTGCAGGGCTGAGTCGTCGGTCCTCCCTCCAATAAACATGGAGGGCTCCCAAATTTGCGGAGAACAGGTCCGCACGGCTGTAAGGACAGAGCACTGGCGGACAGATGTGGTGCTGATGCGAGGGAAAAGCATCCGCGCTCCCATGGCAACCGCGGCTCCTGCGCCGGGAGGATGCTCCGCCGCGGAGCGGAAGGACCTCGGCACCCTCTGTTTTGCACATCCTTTGGGTTCTTTGAGTTGCGGCAGGGTTTGCTTACAGCTGGACTCCTCCGGCTGGTGTGTTATATTTAGTTTCACCCAGCTGCACTGTGAGCTAATTGCAAAGCCAAACCTGTAAATTTACCGTAGTATGAAAGAAAGTCAAATTATGTTTCCTCTGTGCCTTTTTCACTTAGGAATACCCAATGTTGGATTGCAATTTTTTTTTATCCCTCTCCTGTGGCAAGGAAAAAGAAACGGAATTATCCCCATTTTGTTGTTCCTTCAGGGAAGACAATGGGAACCATTTGCTTTTCCACAGACATTTGCCCCTTGATGGTTCTGTCTTTACAAGGAAAGAGCTCCAGTTTCAGCTAATTCCTTCTAAAAACCCACTAAGTGAAAGGCAATTCACTTTCTTTTTTTTTCTGATTTAGAAGGTTAAAGACAAAATCCCACAGATCTTTCATCATTTCTGATTGTTCTGTGTACAAGAACAATAGCTTGGTCTGCCTGACTCAAGACCCCACTGCTTAGAGGCTTGTTTTTTTTTAAATGGCAGTAGAATGTCTCCCTCTCTCTTGCAAAGTAGCTGCCTGAATCTGTGTGCTGTGGTCCTGACACAGGGACCCAATTCTTTTTCTTTTCTCGCTGTGGCTGTGCCATTTCTCCCATTTCCATAAGCTTATAGCATTTCCAGTGCACCCCTTGGAAGTGCAGCCCTTCTGTATCAATTCAGCAGCATGTAACTTTATTTTAGCTTCCAGACTTTCTATATTTCTATAACACATATATTCTAAAATTTTTACATTGCTTCCTTTCTTTGTCTTCTGGTCTCATCCCTGACCAAATCAAGCATAAAAAAAGCTTGACCTCCTAGTTTAGCTGGTGAACTGTGTCACCCTTCTGAAAAGAATCCCTGTGGCACCTCTGTGTGCACACATCCATGCACCCACTTCAGGTCACTTTTACACACTCTACTTTGCATGTTTTAGGAAGCAAATGGTGCACTGGCCTAGGAATTACGTTTTATAGTCTTTTGTATCTATGGGAAATCAGTGATATGTAAATAAAAAATACAGAGAAGTCAATGCCAGGGAAAACCCTGAATTGGAAACCATGTCCAAAGAGTAGAAAAACATCCATGGATTTTTACACCATTTTCCATTTTTGTTGAGAAACACAGAAGTTTTTTAATGAGTCATCTGATATTCTCATAAGATCCCCATGTCCAACATTGGCACACACAGATAGAAACAGTTTTCTTTGGTTTAGTACAACATTATACTTAGATAAATGGCTCACAAGACTTGGTTTGCTGCACCCAGCTGCATTACACCAGAGGACTAGATGAGTCTCCTTTGAGGACTAAAGAAGGCCATATGTTCCTTTAATTGAAATTGCCCTTCTGAAATGGCACAAACAACTAGAGAATGAACACAGAAATGTTCAATTTCTGTTGCATAGCAGAAAAAAATGCACTGCTTTTCTAAAATGTTGTAACTGATACTACTTAATGCCGTATCCCTTTCTTGTCCAGTTTACAGAAGAGTATTCTAACACAGCAGCTCTAAGATCTAAGGTCAATTATTTTTTGGGCAGAAATTTATGACTTTCATAATTTTTAATTTATACAGTTAATATCCGTTCTTTTGGAAGAAATTTCATTTTTCCATGGAAAGGCTCTGACATTAGGGTTTCATGCCGTTAAAGTCTGTGATTGATTTCAAGGAACTGCAGCTATTTTTATGCCTCATTAATTCAGATGTTCATTGGAGATACATACATGGTAGCAGCACCTGCCTGCCTCATCACAGGCATGCACAGTACTGTTGAGGCATCCCTGATGAAAAGCATCCAGACAGTGGGTAGCGAGGGCTAACAGGGCTCAGCATGAAGGAATTTTCTGTAAGGGTGCAAAAACTGCCATTATTACAATCTCCCAGTCCCCAGTCATTTTTTATGCATAGAATAGACAGTTGAAAAATGAAAAAGAAGGTAAAAAGCTTTAACAGTCCTTGGGCAGATCAGATCTGTGGAGTAGAAGACCAGACATCTTCAGTCATGACATTGTGAGGTTGAAAAAAGCACTTGACCCAGCTGATAAAAACATGTGGTCAATGCAATTTTTCTCATGGACTTCGAGTAGCTCATTTCTGTTGCTACATGCAATATGGAGCAGGGAATAAGGAACACAACACAGCTGGCTGGTTGAGATGGATATGTATTCAGCCTCCTCTGAAATTTCTCTTAATGGACATGTCAGACAACAGAACTTGGGACTTCAGGATCCGGTGATTCTGTGTCAATCTGTGCATTCAGACCCCAGGCTCTTGGGCTCACAGCAGGGCATTCAGGCAAAACCTCATTGCAAAATACATGGAGGAAAAATGGCTTTACCAAATGACTACTGAAAAACAATGGTTGTTTTAAGTGTTGTCTAGATAGTCCTACTGTTAGAGATCCACAAAATTGGGAAGTCTTTTCCCATGCTAGCAAAGCACATAAGCACACAGTTAATAACACACAACTTAATAGTCCCAGGGACTCCAATCAAATTAAGCCATGCACTTACAAGCTCTGCTGAACTGGAACTAGATTGCATTAGCTTGCTTTAACCTCTCCACAGATCACAAACACTAAGCTGGAAACACCTGCCTTGGAGGGCAAAAAGAAGGAGCAATGCTCTGACTGGCGCCTGCTGAGGTGGTTCAGGCTGATACCGAGCTCGGGCTGTGGCTCTGGGTTTCAGCAGACCAAAGGGGTAGTTATGGTGCTGTACTGGGATTTGGAGAAAAGAAGCCAAACTAACTAGAGATCTTGGCCAGCCTCTGTTGACTTCGATAAGGATGTTCCTGCATATGGGAAGAGGGACCTTCCGCATGTAGAAAGGGATGGTCATAAAAGGATCTGTCAGCAACACTCAGGCTTTTTATGAGAGGTGACATGAGATGAGATAAATGTAGGCTGGTTTATTGATGGAGTGGCACCCACTTCTGATGTGGGCAAATTCAGTCCTTTTTTGCCAGTTGAGCTTTGCTTGCACTAATAGGAAGCATTATTGACACTGCCTAAACTGCCTTCTGAGACCTCAATACCCTGCCATTAGCACTGCAGTTCCTCAAACGGACAATGTGAGCTTTACAAGGATTTTACTGCTAAATCCAATTCTTTTTAATTAAAGTATTATTTTTTTTTTTTTTTTTTTTTAATTTGAAATTTTTAAATCTGGGCAGTGGGTGATGTGCTGGAACCCTGTTCATTCAACACCACAGCAGAGCTCAGATGAAACACGCTGGTTTTGTCCTCTATGGATGCCCAATGACATGACCTCCTTGAGCAGTATACTTTTATGTAACTAAAATTAAACATGCTCAGCAATAGAAACCTGTCAGGGATTGCTGATGGCATCCATTTTGGAAGCCATTACAGCTGTATCTGGGACTTCACTTTCTGACAATTTGCAGGTATCTGTGGACCATGCCAAAATAGTCAGATCCAGTTTTTCATGCTTAAAGCCTTTAGCTGTGTAAGGACCTGCTTCCCCTTCAAATCATTTTTCATCAGGGTTTAGTTCCATTTCTTTTTTGAGAGACCCTTAATCATGTTCTACCTTCACTAGGAGACTGAACATTAGCTTAGGGAAACCTTGGGATGTGAAATGATTGTTCCATGGGCACCTGGTTCAAACCGAAGCTCTCCATGTAATGAATAAATATCTCTGAACATTCATTTTTCCACATTGAACCACGGTCAGTCTCAGTAGGAGCTGCTAGCATTTATTTATCAAGGCTTGCAAGAGGGCTCCTGGTGTGCAGACAATGGACACTCACAGCCAATAAAACCCATCTCCACGACCTGTAGAGGGAATTCTTAATAGTGACCAGAGCCAGCCAACTACTGACACTGGGCTTTTCTCCCATGGTGTCTGAACACTGGGGCTGCTGGAGCTGTGCAGAGCCCAGGGAAATTGTTGGAGCACTGTCAGGCAGACAGTGCCTGGGGGAGCCCAGGGATGATGGGCTCGTTCCTCCAGCCCTTCCCGTGCTGTAGCAGGGACCTGTTGCAAAGTCTGGTCTATGGAACTGTTTTACTGTGACAAATCTCCTTTTTTATGTGCAGCAGGAACCCTTGAAATGCAATTTAGTGCAAAGCAGATATTTGTGTTTTTAGTAATTGCCACAAACATTGGCAGCATAAACAGGTGCCTGTTCAGCTCACCCATAACACTTTAATACATACAGCACCAGAAACCAGAAATTAGTAGAGTATAATATAATGTAATATAATGTAATAATATTATATGAACCTTAGTGATAGAAAGGAATAAAAGAATGATCTCTGAAGACAAAGCAATAACCTGGCTCATTTTGCATAGTACAGTGAATGGCTTCTCAGCCCATCTACCCAGAAACTGGCAGAACAGAATCAGATTACTAAAGGTAACAGCACATCTGAAATTACAGTAGACATCCAATTTTACAGTTACTATACAAACTACATTAAAAGACAAATATTTTCTCTTTTAAATTTGCATATCACATCAAAGTGTCTTCTGAAAACTGTATTGTGACCAGGAAAACATAGAAAATCCCAGTGTTACTTCTTGCTTTTTTCTGGGCAGGGAAGGAGGGAGGGATAGGGCTGGTCAGACCTTTTGCATTTCTACAGTTTTCAAGGACCCCTTCAACCACTTTGCCTCGCCTCCCACACTCTAAAAGTATTTAGTGTGTTACCAGCACAACCTTCTTTAATAAAAAGCGGTGTATTTTTAAAGTTTAGTTTTGCCTGCTACTTTTTACAATGGTTGCCTGCTACTTGCAGGCTGCTCTTCAGAGCCTGTAATTTTATACAGTCCACATCATCTAAATCTATATCAGCACTGGCTCATTGAATTTCTGTTAGCATATTAAAGGAATAAAATGCAATATCAAAAGTACTTCAGGCTTTCTTTCATATGAACATTTTCTTAGATAAAAGCATCAGATGCCCTGACAAATCAGCAATAAAATTCACATCAACTTTCCTAGTGCAGAATCAGGCCCACAGAAAATCTTGAATGATTTGGTCTTCAGACTTCAGCCTATGAACATCTCACCAAACTCATCTCACAGATAATAAGGATAAAGTGTTATTTCATCAGAATATGAGAGCTGGTAGTGAAGGAAAACCATTATACAGTGAAAGTATCCAGAATGAGAATACTCCATCCAAAACCTTTTGGCATAGGTCTTCACTCTGCTTTTTTGTCCTTGGAAGTCTATGTCATTTTGATGATATTTCTTATGAAACAGTAGCTCTGCTGCCATCATTAACACATGGTTGGTGTGAACTGTCAATTATTCTCCCTCACATTAATATGGAGATCTCAGTCCCCAAAGAAAAGTCAAGGGAACTAGTTCAGATTTGACTAGACTTCTGCAAAGCAGGATTTAACAGAAGGCAAAACTATTTAAGTAAATTTTAAAATGTCTCAAAATTTTCCCAGTGAAATGACACTGATACCAGTTGTGTTCATGATAGTAGTATCCGTGTAATAAAATATAGACATATTTGATAATTCAAAATAACTTTAATACCTCCAATTTTAATCTGCTGTAGGATTATACCTTGCAGTCCTTGATAAGCAGAATTCTTGTCTTCATTTCCCATCCATCTAGATATATTTTACCAAAATTGCACAGCCATTGGGCCTGATAATACTAACAACTCTTCAAAAGTCCAGTTTACAGTCCGATAGCTTCCCAATCATCCAGAGTCTCCTACCACTAAAAACCTAATGCATTTGTGTGAAACAAAAAACCCTAAACAAACCCAAACCATTTATGTCAATTAAAGGAGGGGTTTAAAATGAAATAATTATTTTTCTTTCTGTCTAAGGTCATACGCCAAAGAAAGGTGAGCTATAGAGGTGATGAAATAGAAAGGCAGTATATGTAATTTATGTGCTTTTCTACCATTACTTTTAAAACTAAATGTGATAGAAGACTTTTAGTGCTCACATGGGACAACCCACATGGCCCACGTAGATGCAGGTGGATCCACTTATTTTTCCAGCCATTTTGAGCCTGTGCTAGTAAAACCTGACTTTCCCTGTCTGACTTTGAGCAACAGAAAACTTTTCAAAATTGTATTTCTATAATGTCTGTCAGAGAGCACAAGTCTGTTCCCTGCAGTGGGTTCACACCTGGTCTTGTTTGAGTGCTTAAGTTTTACTTTGTGTGCCTGAGATCACCCAGCAATGAAAAGCTCTCTCTTAAATTTGCCAGAGCTTGAACTGAACCTATGCCTTCCTTGTCTTAAGCTGGAACCTAGACATCAGCTGGACACATTTTTTTTTTTTTGGTGGAATTTAACTTATAGGATGCTTTATCCCTCTGCTTATGTGGGATACCCACAGACATGTAGTCCCTGTTTTGGCAGGAATGTTGATCCATTTAGCTGCTGCTTATTAAAAAATAACATACTTCTGCAGACAAATGTTTATGGGAAAGCTCTCAGAGACAGCTTCTTTGACTGTCTTCAGATCTGAGAGTTTTAAACGGAGTTATGCTGAGGAGTAGAAAAATCTTGCTGTACGAATTGGAGGCAGCAGATATATTTACCTTATAGACACAAGCAGACATATATCCCACCATTCCATTATTTCTAAGACAAACACTTCAGTGGTTTAAGCATCTTGGTGATAATTTGCAAATTATTTTGTGCTAGACTTGGTCACTAAATTCAGTTCATGCTAAGGAGCCTTCCTTATAGCAGAGCTTCCCTTCAGGCTGCAAAGGAAGATAATGAGTTCCCTTTTTTGCTTTTCACTTGCTCAGGAGTGGAGTTGCATTGGCTGCCCACAGTGTGCCCTTTGCTTTCCACCTTGTGAGTGTATGGATCTATATTTAACATTCACAGCCATGACTCTCTTCTCTCCTGGACAAGACAGTTACAGGTGCAGTGCCAGCCTTCTCCCACTGAACTCTAGAAACATTTAATGATCTGTAAAGAACAGAGTGAAAACCTGCTTCCCTTCCAGCCCTGCAAGCTGCACTCTCACTAGGCAGCACCCAGCCTGCCCAAAATTACACTAATCACTTATGACTGGCCATGGTCACACACTACCTGGAATTGGCCCAGTTATCCTTTAAACTCGAGTAAGCACTGGGAAAAGCTACTGCCTTGCATATGTTAGGTCTCAAATTATTTTGTTTAGTCAGATCATAATCAGTGCAAATTTCCTCATGCAGCTGCCAAGTAGTCTTTTGACTTATCCACAGGCAGTAGTGTTTTGAAAGCAAGCACGCCCTGCTGGGCTGCTCTTGGTGTATCCACCATAACTCTCCCATTATTCACAGAGTGGGACTTGAGCTAGAGAAGTGAGGCCCTTTGTTACAGTACAGACCCTACTCATGGGAATCATTTTACTTAAATGTAGGTGGTGCTGAAGAGTGTATGCACATACATCTTTAAGTCCTCCAGGTTCCTGCTGCAGAACCAGATCTTTGTTCCCTTTACCCCCAGCAATCCATTTGTGAAACTGTACAGCCATGGTTATTTTTACAGTA
The DNA here is from genome assembly GCF_036250125.1 of Pseudopipra pipra. Taxonomy (NCBI): domain Eukaryota; kingdom Metazoa; phylum Chordata; class Aves; order Passeriformes; family Pipridae; genus Pseudopipra; species Pseudopipra pipra. The sequence goes on along the minus strand of NC_087550.1, from coordinate 112,558,284 downwards.
TAGAAAGGCCTGGAAAATTACAGCAGTTGCTCACTTGCAGCACTTATCTTTCTTCCTGAATAGCCCCACTCCGTTCAGCAAGAGGTCACTCAGCGCGAATGAAGAGGAAGAGTTTGCCCATTAATTATTAAGCACAGCTGAGCTTGTCCCTTATAACTTTAGCTACTCTTCTAATCTGAAGATGCACAGCCGTGGACTCCATGGTGTCTGAGGCTGAAGCCGGGAGGGGTGAATTCACAGTTTGTTGACCCTGATTGGCCAGTACCATTGTTTTCACAGGCTGTTCCATCTTTGGAAAGTCACTCTGCTCAGGTCAGAAACTACGAAGAATCCTCTTTCCTTCCTGCTTACAAGTTGGCTTTTCTGGACTCCACAAATCACTGCTTCCCAAATATATAAAGAGAAATACTGATGGTAAGTTCAAATGCCCACATTAACAATGAATGGTAATGAAGTCTATATTTATGAACTCTGTCGAATTCTGATTTCATTACTTTGAACTCATTACCCTAAGGAGAAAATGTATGTACTTCTCAGCTTCAGAAGCCTGAGTTTCTACAAGACACCGGAAGAGAAGTGCAAGCATACTGGTTTGTAAACCCTTTCCCAAGCCTCAGAAGCCTTTCACATCTTTAAGTCCACTGAAGAAATGCACTGAAAAATATGTCTCCTTTTTATACAGTTTTCTTCTTTAGGAAAGAAAGACCTTTAGGTGTGCAACTGCTTAAGATCCAAGTTTACTAAACTGTCAACAGAGAGTGAAACAAATGCTGGCATGCAGTTCTTCCATACATGAAGATACGGAATTGCAAACATAAAAGGAGCAAGAAATGCTCCTGGCATGCAAACACTGCTGGTAATCAAGAGGTCTCATAATTGGGCATTATTATACTGTGAGTAAATGTGCACAGGGTCTTGGCATATTGAGAGAAGAGCTGTATCATACCTTTAGCAAGGCATAATATCTGTACAAATTATAACACACGCACACACAGAAAACAAAATAATAATTGATATGTGAGCTTCAGAGCAGCTTCTGACCCAAGAGTGGTTCTAGCAAAAATACACATTTCTCTACCTGCTCTAGCCTTAGTCACTCCCTGAAAACATTGCAGTGGACTCTGCTGAGTGCTGTTGTCACTATGTAAAACTGGATACAATAAAATTAAATACGTTTACATATGTAAATAAGCATGCATAAGATCCAATAAATTGCATAAACTATTGAAGAAATTAATTGTACAGAACATACAGTGTTGGAATGAACAATTTATGTTCTCATTTTCATATGTAGCTGAACAAGGAGGTAGAGGTGCTGAATTAATAAATCAGGCAACCTGGATACTGTTCATTGCTCCTTCACATCCTTCAAATATTCTCACAATCAAAGCACCTCCAGAGATGAACTGTCCCACTCTTAAGAAAAGTACCTGAGAGACAGGATTAGTCACCTTCAGAAGGGGTTTCTTACTATGGGGACTACAGAAGGAGCCTAAGCAAAACAAGCTTATACCAAATCCTTAACTTTCACATGGCTGAAGTCGAGATGAATTCCTCTCCTGCATTAGTCTGTGCCCGCTTGGAAAGCTGAAGATAATGACACTTCAGTCTCTCAGAGTGCTCAACTGAAGATCACTAGTGTAGGTATTGCAGTAAAAATACTGTGAAGAAGCATAGAAGTTTCTGGAGGATAAGTGTTGGAATTAAATAAGTCCACAATTTCACATGGTTTAGGGAATATATTTCAATTGGAGGAGAAACTGCAGGAATTATCCAAAAAGCATGTTTTGAACATCACTGAGGTATAAGGAAATTCATCTCTCTTAGCAAACATCTTAATGTTCAACTCTGGGAAAACAAGAGGCCTTGGCTGCAAATGCATTCAGAAGCACATCATTCATGCCAAGGTATCCAGTGTAATAAAAATATATCAAGTATTCCAGAATAATGGAAAGCACAGACTGTCATCAGTTTGTAGAGAAGTTACCAGAGTCTTGTAGGGATTCTCATCAGGCTGAAACAACTGGGCACTGTACCAACATAAATGTTTATTAGTGATAGCATTTATGGGAATATACACTTAAAAACCCCACATCACCAAGCTCATTCACAAAAGCTGTTCTTCTGCTCCTCTGGGGGTACTATAGCCCAGACTTTCTCTCCCAGTCTATGTGCAGTCCAACTTTCTTTTTCCTCCCAGCCAAAAAAGCACAGTCTGCCCCATGTGAGGTTTCACTTCCAGAAGCCATTTATCTATTTATCAAATTTATTTGACAAATCAAACAAAATGAGAAAAAAGGGCTTTGAATCTCAAGGATCATTTCAATCTACGATATTGTCAAGGCAGCCCTAGTTAGTAACAGCTTTTGAAGGCACGAGAGATTTTGCACTTAACAGGAGTACTGTCCTTGGAACATTATCCTAGCACATTTCCTGCACCTCAACAATTTAACTTCTGATTTCAAGGTCTTTTTTTTAAAAAAGTATGCTTTTCTATAGGGATAGAATGGACAAAATCCTGCAGAAAACTGCTGTATCTTTACAATAGAAATATCTCCTCTCACAAATAATACTTTAATATAATAATCAAAAGTAAAGCTTTCAAAAGGAAAACGAAATCTCTGAAACTGTCTGGGAATTCAGCAAATAGCCCTTCATCCTGAAGAGAGACAGGTGTCACATGGGGAAGGGGCAAGGTTGTCTCCATGCCAAGGTTCTGTGTTGGAGTTGACTCTGCTGGACATGGAGTGTGAGACAAGAAGAATATTCTTGACCAAATGCAGGCACATGACTGAGCTCCCTGAGTCAGCTTCTTTCAGCTCAGTCCCTCTAAATACCCCTGTGCATGTCCTTATCTTCGCCCTGCTGTGAAATAACTTCCCTTAGCCTAAACCTCACTAAGCAGAATTTAAGCCAAGGCACATGGCATTAATTTGGACACATGAAGAGCAAGTTCCAGTCAGTTACTGGGAGAAAACTGGGTCAACCACCCCCTGTTTACCAGCTTTAAAAAATTATTAAATGCTTCAAAAAACTTATGAACTCTTTGATTCTCTGTTAAGTAACCTCTGCAAGGATATGAAATGAAAGGCTTGAATCTGAGGGACCTTTGACTGTCCCTGCACACTGGAAGCAAAGGCACTCTAGGGTATGTGAATCCTTTGGGAGTATTCATCCAGTAATGCCTTTTATTTTCCATTTGTCAAATGAAGCTTTGAAAACTAATGTCCCTTTCTCACCCTTCTCTGCCCCACTCCCAAATACCTACTGTTATAGGTCAGGAAGGGCCCTTCCTGCTGGGGACTGATGATGGAAGGGCAGAAAGGAGGTTGTGGCAGGTTTTGGAACAGGGTCTCCAGGTTGTGGTTGACTCCAGCCAAGCACTCACCCCTGGAGGTGATGGAAATGTTGGGAGTTACATGTTTGATATCATAGCCAGGGGTCTCAGGGCTAGAGAGGCAGACTGGGATCTGTAACACCAGAGCACACTGCCACAGTTGGGAGTTTGGCACAGGGAAGATGAAGGGTCAGAAGCTTTGGAGCTCTCTTTGGAAAAAAAATGTATAGGAGAAGCTGTGTGGCCAACTGCCTTCTCACAGCTCAAGACCTAAAACTCTTTCATCACCTCTTAGCCCATTCCACTAATAAATTGGCTTCAAGCTACTCAGTAAGTCCTGCCAAATCATATCAAGGCCACTAGAGAGGCAAGATGGACTGGAGCTTTTACATTTGCATAGGGGCTTTCAAATGGGTAGGTTGCTAGGTCCATCAAGAAGTTCATTTGTGGTCAATTTTTTTTGTGGAAAACAATCTGTCAAGCACATCAGTCTAATTATAGGGGTTCCATTTCTGCCAAGATATAATTAACAGTCTCACAGTGATATCAAGTGCTGTGAGAGTTCATTTTGAGATGAAACTTGGCCTGAAAGACCCATCTCCAGAACTGTTATTTTTGCAAATATGCTTTATAATAGGATAATTATAATAACTGTGAACTAATATTTTAAATACATTTAAAATGAGTTCTGTATTTCTAGCAGGACTACACATTTCATAGCATGGGTTTCCATGACTTCCAGCCCTGTAATTTGGGGTGGCCACTGTTGTTTAGTCCCTTATACAAGGATCAAGGGACAGGATCAAGTGACGAAGTGTAAGTAGAGGAAATTCAGCTAAATGCAAACAGGAAATAGGATCCCTTCTCTTTGCTTGCCCTCAACTCAGTGAGCTGTAAGCGTTTAATTAAGAGCATATCTTCAAAGCCATGAGGCAGCACGACTACCCCCTGCATGACTGCCCCACCAAGGGCCATGTCAGCAGAGTGCTGGGGGGGCATCGAAATGTCATTTTGGGAGCAGGGCTGTGGGGTCAGCCATGGGCTGAAGTGCTGACACCACGGGGAACATGCCATTATATAAGCCTGTTTGTGCCTGTGAAGTGGATGGCTCAGCAGCTCAGATCCTGTTTGGTGCCTCTGTGACTAACAGTATAGTGAATGTTATGGTGATGCTGTCCTGGTTTTTGGAGCCTTGCACATGGTGCACAAAACCTCACTCTGCCCTGCACCATTGCAGTGGTACCCAGTGAGCTGAGTATCTTTCCAAACAACTGCTCAAAAACACAACAACCCAAAATGTAACATTTCTGAGAGTGGCTAAACACTGCTTCCCTTCTGCATTTCTAAGTACAAAAAAATGGGAAAATCACCTTAAGTTCCCGTTTTTCAGCCTGCAAGTAAGTGCAAACTGAGAACAATTTCAGCCCTACTTAAGGGGAGAGCTAAGGATTTCCTTTGTTGGTCGGAAATCTCTTTGTAAGTTAGAATTAAACTATATCATAGTAATTTACAAAAAGATAAACTTGGGCATTTAATTCCCTATCTGGATTACTGAACAGGGTAAAGAAGCTGAAATTAATCTGCATTTATCATCCTCTCGTATTAGGGCTGGCAGGGTAACCTGCTCTTATGTAATTGGACTAATAGCTGTGGTTTATTAACATCATTAAATCAGTGCTGTAAACTTCCCTTTTATCTCACAACACCGCCTTATCTGCCCTGAAGAAAGGGACTGGTTTCCTAGAAGTGCATTCTTCCACATCATGCGTGAATCAGGCAACAGGCACAGACACAGCCAAATCAGGATGCAGCCCTGGTCATTTTAATGAGGAAGAAGAAGCACAGATTGCTGGGTTTGATGAGCAGTGTCCCAGCTATTGCTGTGCTGCTGCACTTGAGCTGGCGATGGCTGCAAGCAATCCCTGACAGTGCAGATACCCCAAATCCACAGTAATGCTTCTTAATCTTGCAGAGAGGAAACACAGTTGTAACAAAGGAAAAGAGCAGCTTGATCTGCTTTGCCATAGGGTGTCTCAAAGCAAATGAAGATTTTGTATTTATTGGCTTCTTTGACGGTAAAGGATTACAAGGGGGAAGCACCTACTTGTGTTATGCCTCTGCCATTCCGACGAGAGTGAAGTTTGTCAGGATGCAATTTGCACAGACTGCATTATCAAAGGAGATGCTGCACTAGGAAAGAGGGCCTGGCATGCTTGGAGGCACTGGATATTGAGCAAGATGCAAGTAAATGAATAGAAAAGGGAATGAAACCCACAGGCCTGAGAAGTGCTTGCCTCACTTGGTTTGTTATTTGAGGTCTGGTGGATCACTTTTCTAACCATTCACTTTTATAATTGGAGAGAAATCTTTAGTTCCTACTGATGCTGCCTCTGTTTTCCAGCCCTAACTCTTCCACCAAGGTAGTCTCCTACATTCCCCACACCTGAAGTTTTGTTTTTTGTGATTCTTCAATATTTTCTCCCTCAGAAAGGGGTGCCATATAAAGGGCACATCAGTATGGGCAAAGGTAAAGAAGTGATAGTGTATAGAAATACAGGGGCATGAAAATCAATACAACAGCTATGCAAGCTGTAAGTAGGAGACACAAGGAGAGAAGAGAAAAACCTTACTGACTTGAAAGAAATGGAATGTATATTTTAAATAGATGGGCCTACAAAGACCCAAATCACTGGGGAAGAGGTGAAAGAGAGGAGAGGAACAGGAAACCATTCACATTTCTGAATCACACACACCTCAGACCTGTTCAAAAAAATGTGGAGGGACACCTCTGACACTGTTAAAGCAAGGTTCATCCAAAGCCTCACATAAATGTGGGATTGCTTGGAGTGGAATTCTGCTCCCCTGCATCCCTTCCCTAACCCAGCTCCACTCCCCTTGCTCCTTCCTCTGCTCAAAGATGTGTTTTTCATGAACAAGTGGGAGAAACAGGGCAGGTGTGCTGGATCCCCACTACAGCAGTATGGTTATACTAGTTAAACTAGTATGGTTAAACTAGTATGGTATCAGCAGTATGGTTATACTGATGTAGTGTTATACTGGTTATACTGGTTCCAATATATGCAGATGTATCCCAGAATGGCTGTGGTGACTGCCAGAGCTCTGTGAGGGGGATCTGCTCCTGTTCCCTCGGAGGTCATGAGCCAGCTCCCCTCTGGCTGTGGCAGCTGCATGGCAGCCTGTGCTCTCAGGCTGCAGACACCATTCCTCTCGTGGCCCTCGGGGTGTTCACAGTCATAGTCATTTTGTGCATCACTGAGGCTGCCAGTCACTAGCAAGTGTGTTTTCAGAAACAGATCCAGAAACCTTCCCCATTCTCAGTATTTAGTGTGGTGGATCGGTCAGTGGAATGATCTGGCAGTATTCTCTACAACTCCCCCTGAAAATGACACCACCAATAACTGTTTGCCAGTTTATTTGTTGTGGTTTCCTCACCAAAAGGGTTTTCAGGCATTGGAACAGACTGCCCAAGAAGTGATTGAAATACCATCCCTGGAAGTATTTAAAAAACACGTAGATGCGGCTCTTAGGGATGTGGTTAAGTGGTGAACTTAGCAGTGACTGAGTTAACAGCTGGACTCCATGATCTTAGAGGTCTTTTCCAACACAAACAATTCTATACAACTACCTGAAAGGAGGTTGTAGCCAGGTGGGGGTTGGTCTCTTCTCCCAGGCAGCTATCAGTAAGACAGGAGGGCATGATCTTAAGCTCTGCCAGGGGAGGTTTAGATTAAATATTAGGAAGAAATTCTTTACAGAGAGGATAATCAGCCCATTGGAATGGGCTGCCCAGGGAAGTGGTGGTTTCTTAATCCCTGGAGGTTTTTAAGATGAGACTGGATGTGGCATCAGTGCCATGGTCTAGTAACCACAGTGGTCGTGGATCAAGGGTTGGACTTGATGATCTCAGAGGTCCCTTCCAACCCGGCTGATTCTATGATTCTAAGATTCTACGTTTTTCTCCACCTTAACAGTGAACTCCAGGCACTAGTCAATACCTTGTTAATGTTGATGTGCATTAGACACAAAAAGCACAGTTGCATCAGTGATGTGGCTTAATAAAAAAAGTTAATGCACCATGAAGCCTTTTCTTCTGGTGACCATAATAATGACAAAGCACAGCTGTGGTCATGCCAAACAAAATGACCTTTACACCAGCCTTGTCAAAGTTTTTTTTGTCACTTACTTTGATTAAGGGTTTTTCAGTGGAATTGCTGCCAGAATTTTCATTCTCTGAAACGGCCAATATTGCTATAACGTGAAAATGCCTTTCTCTGTATGTTAATGGCCAGCTGACAATACTCTACCAGCCTGGCACTGCCAGGATTCACAGACTTTGCAAACCAGAAAGCCAGAAGAAGAGGTGGCCCAAGGTGGGAGATGAAAGTCCCAGTGGTCCTCAGTGCCCAGAACAGCTCATCCTCTCTCTTTGGTCACTGGCTCATGTTGCATCATGGACCTGATGCTGTGGTGCAGTGAAGATATTTCAGTACAGAACTATTATTTTTCAGAGTTCATGGCCTGCATCTTCAGAAGATATTAAGTTCTGTATAACATGACTTTCAATCCCCAGAACTAGACTTACCATTAGCTATGCTCTTGTATCCCGCTGGATACCCCATTAGTTTACTCTGTAAACTAATACAGAGTCAAACTCCTGGATTTGTTGTTGCAGGCTGGGACACAACAAATGTCTCAACGGTATTGTATGCCAAATTAGAAGTGGTTTAACTCCTTTTGCAGCTATTTGTTCTCCAGTGGAGAAGACCTTTTCTTTCCACACATTCTTTTCTTTAGCTATGACAGTTTCTGAGATCAGTTTTACCCGGAGAAGGATAGTTCTGTTTTAAACTAGTATCACCAATTGTTTCCCTTGCCTTGCCTTCCCTTCCTTCTCCCTGAGCATATCACTAATGGCAAATGTGTCTGTGAGCAGGTCTTTCAAGACACCTGAGAGCTGCTACAGCACTTTGAGATGCAAAGGCTGCATTTAATCAGAAGAAAATTCTCTTTATTATCGCCAGCCCCGGGGTCTCTGTGCCCATTTGTTTTTTCTTCACTCAGTGCTCTCTGTGTGCCACCTGCAGGCTAAAGCCACCGAGTGTCCCCATGGGACTGCTCCCAAGGTGCACAGTGCCAACTTCACATTTCTTTTAATTCCTGAGTATGAGCAAAGCCCAAAAGCTGCACGTGCCCTACAAATTCGGTTTCAAAACCAGTCTCCTTTTATTTCTATCTTCATCGTCTGTGTGGATAAGCTGCAGATCCTTCCTTTTCTATTACACATAGTTTTGAATTAATCCAATTTGCCTCAGGTCACACCCCAGAACAAGAATTCCAGTTTCAAGGCTGTACACATTTGCATGGCTTTGTCTTTTGTCAGAAGGGAAGGGAAGGAAGGCTGCTATTCCAATCACAAGCTGCTGTGCAATTCGCCCCACGGGATAGTTTCCACAGAGCAGTTCAGAGTGGAAAAAGCTGTCTGGCAGTGAATAATCAGGTTGTTCATTAAGGAAAGTTCTAGTGGAGAAACCTGGTGTCTAGATTTGATGAAAAGTTAATGAAACACGCACAACATCCCTGTGATCTGCAGCTCATTTTGAACAGGAACTGAACTCAGGCAGGTGCATCTGAGGTTTTTGATAAATGTTTCATAGGTATTTTTGCATGACCCTACACCTGGAAGGCAGCAGGGAAGGGAGCAGTTAAACTGCCAGGTGCACAGAGGGAACCAAGGCAATGGGGAGGAAGAAGAGTCCCTCAGTGTTTTTGAATGAGAAACAGGACGTGAATAAGAAAGTGAACATAAGGGCTTTTTAAAATCCAAAGTACCTTGGCTATCAGGTCTAAGTAAATGAGCTGATAATTAGTTGAAGGAGAGTCTAATTAAGAGGCCAAGATACACTGAAGAACATGATCCTGTTTACAGTACTGCTAGTACAAGCCTAGAATAAAATATTGGCTAATGCACTTTTTGCAATCTATTGTTTGTCTGAAAAGCTTGCTGTGGTATCCATGTTAAATCTGGCCTGTAAACAAGCCAGTGCAGTGTGGAAAGGGAATAGCTAATGTGCATCACATGGCTCAATCCTAGTTTTGACAGTAAATACACTAGAAAGTCAGTTAGATGTTATCTAGGAAGGAGGGGGGGGGGGGGGGAATCTCTAACGCTACCAAATACTTGGACACTGCAGACTTGCAGGTAATTTGTTCCAAAGCTCATACCATCATGTAACATAAGCAAAGCCAAACTGTAATGCTGAATGTTTAAGAGTTTACAATTGCTTTTTCAGCTATGTGAAAATTATGAATGCATATTTCTGTTCTGGATTACGTAGTTAATAAGACTCAGCCTGCTTGGAAATAGGCTTGTCTGTTTAGAAAGGCAGGATATGTGTGAAACACAAATGGATAACTAACAGGCTCACAGCTCTGGAAATAACACCTCCTGACAGCGCTAGGATAGAGCAGCTCTTTAACCAGGGAAAGGCAGTCAGGCTTGCTTATGCAACATAACATGCCCTGGCCACCCTAGCAAGTGAGGCCCTTTTCACTGTTTCACCAAGCCCAGTGAAAGATCCCTCCATGAGCAAAGCACTTCCCAACAGGTTCATTTCTCCCCGTATCTTACGGTTGTGCCCTATCTCAGACACGTCACGGGCATGTTTCCTCAAATACTCAGGCTGAGCAAAATTCAGTCATTTACAGGCACTAGTTAACCTGGAAACAGCACAAAACAGTGAGCTGGTGGAAAGTGAAAATGCAAACTAAAAAAACCTGCAGAAAAGTTCGTTTCCAATTTCTATGGCACACTACTTTAAAGGATGAAAGAGCGCCCTGAGTTCACGCAGGTCTTTTCTCTGCACATTATAGACACTTCCAAAATCAGATGGCCACTGATTTATGAAAGAGAGAGTCCAAGATGTAAGACAAAGACATTATGGCTGTGTATTTCTCTAGTCTATTTAAGTGCATAATTGGGTCTGGTCTTCTTGCAAGGTTCCCTCTCCACTGGTGATTCGGCTTCAATAAAAACGAAGTGGGTATGTTTAGTTCATATACATAAAGGTTAAAGAGTAAAACCCAGGAGTAATCAAAAGGTAAGATGAAGTCAGAGGTGGAAATAGAATGGACAGTTTTTGAGCATGACTGGATGTGCTCAGCAGCTACCAGCAATGGAGCTTTGCCCTGGAGATTTTCCTTTGAAATCTTCCTGCCCTGAGCACCACAGGCTACAGGATTCTCACCTGCCTCCTGGGCAGAACAGGGAGGTATCTGATTTCATGTTTTCTCTCCTAGTGTTTTTCTTTTTCTTAAAATTCTCTTTTACCTGCTGGCAATTATTTTCTGCTTTGAGATAGATTTTGTAAAGTCATGATACCACTGGGGAGTCATTGGTAGAACAGCTTCAGAAGAGTTGCTGGCCTGATTGCAAAGTATCACATTAACAAAACAGGACTTTTTTCCCTGCTTGCTGAACCTACCAGCAGAGTTCCTGCTCGATCACTCAGTGTGTGGGAGAGGAATCCAGACACTGCTGTGTTACTCACTGGCCTGAACAGAAAAAGCCCTTCCATATGTTTTTTCTAATGTGTGTATACACATTACAAACTGAACTCTTAAATCAGTTGCTCCGAATTTCTAGTAGTGAAAAAGGGATGAGAGTAGGCTGTCTCTGTCACAGAGAATGAAAATGGCTTTCTACTTACTGACATCTAATTTTATCCTTGGTTTTCATGCCAACATTTTTGATGGACACATCATCCTAAATATGCAAGATTATTTCAGCCAAGTTAGCACAAATCACAAATCTACTGGGGCTGGAAAGCATTATGGTTGTCTCTCTTCTTTCCATCCTTCATTTCAAGTACATATTATTGTAGTGTGTGTTCATGGCCTGTTTTATTCAACTGTAACACCAGATACCTGAGATTCAAATAGCATTAATCCATTCATATCTGGCTATCCTAAATACAAAACAATATTGTATTTAGGATACACTGTGCACACTAAATGAATGTGTTTAATTACCTTCAATACATTTGAATGAAGCAGTAAGAAGGAGGTAATTGCTCAAGTAAGAAAGGACCCGAGCTTTATAGGGGAAATACCTTTTTGCTGCGAAAATGAACACTGGAGAATGCCAAGAGTACATTTGATTTGAAAAGCAAAGAGAAGATATAATGATGCTGGATGACAAAGAGCCATGCTTGGGAGGGAGACATAAGGAAAGCTATTTTTTTTTCAGTGTATGGAAGACTAAAACTTGTGGTAGTCTGGCACTGATCTTGACAATGAAATGGCTTTCAAGGGATATATTTTCACTGTGCAGGGTTTAAAGGCAATACCCTAGGAAATGGAGACATTAAAAAAACATGGTTTCTGAGAGGCAATGGGTGTTTAGTGGGGTGAAAATGGGTTGTGGGATTCTAAAGGCAGTGACTCAGCTGTGTGAGCAGCTGCCAGTGCTAGGCAGGCTGAGAACACACAGGCAGAGGCTGGTGAGGGCCTCACTGCCACCCCCAGCATCACACACAGGATGGATCCATGCTCTTCTTGGTGGTGCCAAGCAACAGCACATGAGCCAACGGGCAGAAACGGATGCAAGGAAAGTTCCACCTGAACATGAGGAAGAACTTCTTTACTTTGCAGTGATCGAGCACTGGAACAGGTTGCTCAGAGAGGGTGTGGAGTCTCCCTCATCAGGGATATTCATAAACCATCTTGGTGCAATCCTGTGCTGTGTGCTCTGGGATGACTCTGCTTGCAAGGGGAGGTGGGACTAGATGACCCATTGTGGTCCCTTCCAACCTTACTCCTTCTGTGATTCTGAAAAAACCTTGTGAACCCCCAGCTTAAAAAATAGCCTCCAAATGGGCACTTGGGGGCAGTGGTTGCTCGGCTGTAAACGAAGGCAGAAACAATTCCCCAGTTGCCGGGCGGGAACTGCATGAATGCTACCTTAGGCAAATAATTGTGATGCAAAGGCAGTGCAGGCCAAACCACAAGTTCTTCAAGTCTCGAGGGCTTCAGTTTTCAGAAACACTTTAATGTTCTGTCACAGACCTAAATTATGAGATGATTCCTTTGTTTTAACTTGCCTTAATTTCTCAGGGCAGCATGAAGCCATGAAAGGGCTCAGGAGAAGAGGTAGGTGCTGTCCTTCAGAGTTTGTCCCTTCCTCTTTATCTCTTACGTATGTGTGGTTTTTTAGAGAAGGAGAGAAAAAGTCTGATTCGGAGAAGACTGCAGGTGACAGTTGTACCAGGACTCACTCCAGCTGGTGTTGGGGTGGGCATTCTGGTTTTTACCTGTCTCCACCTAAAAAAATTATTTAATACCAACTCCTTAAACACCATTAAGTGCTTTCTGGTTGAGCTCCTATATCTCCTTCAGACTGGCAAACACCAAGAAGAAGACAACATAACTCATTCACGTGTCCTGACACTCATAATAGAAGAGCCAGCAAATAGGTAGGATGACAGGGGGGTTGGAACTATATGGTCTTTAAGGTGCCTTCCAACCCAAACCAACCTACAACTCTATGATGAAAAAGGGGATGGGTTAAAACTTGCTAATAGTCTTCAGAAAGTCCCCTGAAAAGTGCATATAGCCAAGGCTGTGTTAGTTCTTGAGCATGACTTTTCCTTTCCACAGGGAAAAAGGATTCACTTGGCATGGTTTCTGTGGGCAATGAGAGGAGTGCCAGATGTGCATAGACAGATGTGACTGCCCCTACCTCCACCTCACTAGAAGTCAGCTGGAAACAGGCTATTTTTGATCCCCAAGGCCATCTGTCTGGGCAAACATCACTCACTGCCCTGGTGAAAATAGCTTTTCTTTCAGCAAGGTTTCCTTAGGAAAAGGAACAAGATGGAATGAGGGCCAACTCTACAATAAAGAGGCACGATGCATAAACAGTCAGGGATTCTTTAAAACTTTGTGAAAACACATGGTAAAGTTGTTAGGATTTTGTCACAAAGTAGTTTATGAATTATAATTTCCAGGTTCAAAAGGACAACTAAGAAAAATGTCAAGGCCCTATTTTTCAGAATTATCTGAGAAGGCAAAAGCAATCCAACGAAAATAAGCATAGATGATTTCCGTGCTCCATCTCCAACAGAAATTTAGGATTAAAATTAACACCTCAAGGTTTAGCTGAGCGAACAAATAGCAAAGAGAAGATTTACGGCATTCTATAATTTAATTTTGTTCCTTTTATTCTGTGCCAAATTGCCCAAACTCTGTGATGCATTAGGATATAAAAAAGCACAACTGTCAAAATCAAAGCACAATATGGATGAAAAAAAACCTTTAAAATTAAAATAATGAGGTCTCTTTGTCCACCTCTTCTGGCATCTCACGTTCAAAATTACAGAAGAAAAAGTGAATTAAGGCCATAAGTGCAAAACAAAATTCTCTTTTTAAGATATATTAAATTTGTCATATTTTATGCACAAATCACGGCTGCTAATTTTATGCATTATTCTTTTTTTTTAAAGTCTAGGTTTTGGCCCTCTTGGCTTGTCAGCCAGTGAGGGACTGCAGTGTTTCACATGAAAGAAACTCTGCAGAAGAAAGGCCAGAGAAGCACAGAGAAGGTCCCTTTAGGGGCCTTTCTGATGTGAGTCCTCACGGACCTTGAGCTTTCTGCTCCCAATATCCATATGACAGGAGAGCAGCTGGAGGTGTCCTGTCTCACTTCAGGGAGTACAAAAGGCAGAAGTGAAGTGCTCCAAGTAGGAGAGCTGCAGGACATGGCTCCTCCTGCAGTGTGGCTTTGATGTTGTTGTTTTATAGGAGCAGACCCAAGTGGAGAGATCTAGAGAGTTAAAAGATAACTGAATATCTAGACTATTATTTTACAGAGGCTTTGCAGCCAATTGGAGTAGGAGTCATGTTTGTTTGCTCGGATAATTCCAAGAGCTATCATTCTTGCAGGGTTAATTTTATTTTATCTTTTATAATTTCTAGATGATATTAAAAATGAGCACTTCCTTTGGTCAATCAGTTCAGCACATTTCTCAGCAGAGAACTGGATATGAAAGGTCATGGCCTAACCTCAGTAAATTCAACAGACACTCTCAACACTGGGATCAATGTTGAATCTACATACATGTTGCCAGAGGCAGATCCAGAAACTGGGTAGAAAAGCACGGAAATTTTGTAGATATTCAACTATCATCCATCACTTCTTGCTATTAAAGAAGAAAGAATGAAAGAAAAAATTATTCTGAAGTAATCCTGTTTTGTTTGCAGAAGAAAAATAGATGCATAATTAATAATACATAATGCAGAATTAACAGGTCCTTAATACCTTCCTCTGAAAATGGTAGCAAGGATCTGGGTTTCATCAGTTTTGCATTGTCCTCAGCAGATCATTTACCTGTCTGCATTGTAAAATTAACTTTTCTCAATTAATGCTAATGTCAGTTCTTTTTGTTCTAATCACTCTTCCAAAAAAGCAATGAGCAATGTGGGATTAGCATTAATAAGAAAAAAAAATAAAAAAGAAAATAAATCCAAGCATATTATGCCTGCTGGGCTTTTGCTGTTACAGTTCCACTTCCACCTCCACTATTAATAAGGCTCTGGGTAAAATTGGTTTCTTTGATGATAGAAAAAATAGTGATGTATTTCTAAAGGATTCTTTTTTCCTTACAGAAACTGTTATAAGCAGAGCAATTGCGAGGATGCAGCGGAAGGGAAATGTCGGAAACAGAGCGAGAATCTTTCCCTCTCAAATCATGCAACAATGGCAGAGCCCGCACAAATAGTCATCCAGGAGGGGTAGAAATCACAAAAACCTGACTACCATGGTAGCCTGAAATCCTTTGCTTTGTAGTACATCAGTTGCATGGAGATGTAGATAAAAGAGTCTTGAGGAGCACAGATTATGGAGTGCAAGGGCCACCTCAAATTTAACACGCACACATACACATAAACCCCCTCAGAGGCTAAAGAAGCCACTCTGAGTGTATTACAGACAATTTCTAGCTCTGGCTTTCTTTGACTGTCACAAAAGGTGTGAATTTAATCCCTTACAGGTGGCAGGGGTTTGTTGACTGGAGATGGCTTTGAGGAACAGAGCACTTGAGTGTCTTGTATGTTGATGCTTCATGCCCGGGTTAGAGAAGAGATGATAAAGCCGGTTCGGGATTTACACGCTGGATAAAATGCACTAGAGAGGTTTCATTATTACTGTTCTTCAAAAGCTCTCTGAGGTGCAGCTTCACTGAATGTGATGCATTCAAGCCATCAGGAAAGAAGAGTTGTGATATTTCACAGATAGGGTAAGGAAATGAGTAAATGAAATACCACTGAGACACCTCTCTGTATGTGAGAGGGCTCCAAATCTGCAAGAAGAACTCTACTTGAACAACTGCAAGAAGAGGGTGTGTGAAAGAAAACTTACTCAGAGGAAGGGGGAAAGGATAAGGACAGAGCCCTCTTCAACCAGAGAGCATTCAGGCACTCAAACAGCTTATCATCTCTCCTTTGCTGTGATCATCTCAGTGCTTTCCAGGCCAGGTGGCCCTTTCTTACAGTGATCAAAGGAAGACCAAACTACTGCTGTGTCTAACACCCAACCTCTCCTGCATCCCCCTCTTCTTTCAAAAAAGGAGAAAAAAAAAAAAGGAAAAGAAAAATAAGTTGTTTCAGAAAGCTAAGACATTTGTGTATTATTTCCAAAGACCAAACACTGCTTGTACAGCACAGGCAGTTCTTCCCACAGCCTTTGCTGTCCCAGCTTGGCCCCCAGACTGCAGCAGCCTACATGTGACTGAATCTGTCCCTGTAAAGGGCTGCAGTCTGGCCTTTTGCCATTCCCTAGAAAAATTAACTCTTCAAAAGGGTTGTTGCAAACAATATGATCCTGGGACTGGAGCTCTGTAAATGAGGTTTTTAAGAGGGGCATGGCATTTGTTAGTGATGTAACACAAGAACAAATGAAGCATATAAACAGTTTATTCTCATCTGTTGCGGGAGCTGCCCTACATAAAAGCCAGATCACCTTTGGTCAGAGCCAGAAGTATTTCTGCAAAAAATAATATGGACAATCCTAGGATCACTGTGTCTCTTTTTAAAAGGCATATGTGCTTATTTTTATTCCCAGATTTAGAATGAAAAAGTGGTTTGGAAATACTCACAGAACAGCTTGGTGCAAAAGTAGAATCACGTTTAGGCAAAACAGAGCATAATTAGCTGCAATTTTTGAGGTTTGTAGGTTTGATTAATCAATTCAATAGCATTCTTCCGGGGAATGAGCTCCATGCTCGCACTGTGTTGTGATTTACTACCCAAGTACAACAGATGCCTGTAGTCCAGAACACAATGGTTCACTTCCAGTGAAACAAAATCCAACACACGACTTGATGCTCTGGCTGGTGGCTCCTGAGACATTTCCTACATCACTGTTTGCCTCAAATGCTTCATGCAAGACGTATGTGACAGGGGAGAAAGATGTTCCTCTGCTCTGTCAAAGTTTGGGACCTGCATGACAGAGATAGATGAGTTGCTTGGTGCCAGCACTAAACAAATGTGACATTTGTATATCCTCTCTCACTCTCATACTGCCAAAGCATATGGCAAATGTACTAGAGGGAGTAGATTTTTCCATAAAACTTTCCAGATGTATCGTCTTTACCATTCCAGCACCAATCCTTTTGCTCTGCTGAGGCTGCACCATCAATGACATGATGTCCTCTTCCTTCTAGCCCTGTGTTTGTGTGTCTTGCACAAAAGACATACTGACAGCCTTGTTGCAAACTCAGAAATACCTGCCTAACTATGCTGGATGCTGCTGATTGATATGAAAATTAAGCAGAAAAGTTCTCCAAGTGGTTCCCAGCACAGAATGATTCCCAGGATACCCAGCGGGCCTCACTACTCTGCTCCCTCCAAGGACAGAGGTCTGTTGTTCCCCAGTCTATGACCACATTAGAGGCTGTTCAGTGAGGTGTTGCTTGTGTTGTGCTCACCAAGAGCACAGCAGATTTCAACTCAAGCTGTAGCCACAAAAGAGGGCTCCTGGTGGCCTGGATATGTAGAAGGGAGAAGGGAGCAGAAGGGATCTCTTCTGGGGGCCTCCTTGGCCTCGATGTAGCATGGGTTGTTCACTGCTTGTGCAGCTGGGCAGTGCAAAGGTGTGATGTGGTGGCGTCTTGGCATGAGCATCACTGCAGAGCCTCAGCTGTGCAAAGTGTTGGTGCAGCCAGAAAGCAGGGCAAGTGTGACAAGGGATGTGCCCAAAGGCCACCCCTTGGGGTGGGGACTGTGCCACAGGGCCCGCCTCCAGGGGAAGGCTTGTGCTGGGAGGGAGGGGAAAGAGGCAAGAGCTCAACACTGTTTATTTCTGCATTGTTTGCTTCAGGAACTTCTGTAGTGGCATCCCTAATGCATCTCTTGGTTACCTCTTGCTATTAAGTGATGTCAGTCACACGGGATCTGAGATCGTCTTATTTCTTGTCAGTATCAAGCTATTACAGCCCAAATTCTATAAAGGAATTGACACTTCAGGAATCAAATAATAATGAAATCACTGTAATAGGCAAACCCTGTTTGCATTCAGGTCATGTCTCTGAAGGTCTAGCATTGATTTTAAATTCTGCAGCCCACATCTCCTGCTTGTGCCCTGGCGGGCTGAGAGACGCTGAACTTGCTGGAAGCACCCACTGGAGACACATACGGCTGTGCCAGCGGGACTGTCTGGGAAGAGAAGAGAGGCAGCCTCCTGCAGGAGGGTGGGACAGAGCTAGTGCAGGAGCAGAAGACCTGTTCTCATCAAATGACATCGTAGTGCAGAGCAAAAGTGCCTCTCCTACAACAAAACACCATGTGAACACACTATGTGACCACAGCAAAAAGCCTTTTGTAGGACACATTTTACCAAATCACAGAAACCCTTCTAAAAACAAATTTTGATCAGCAAGGTTTTCCATAACATCTTCACTAATGAAAATTTCCTTACTTGAATGCTGGCTAGCATTTGTTCCTCCAGAATTTTGCAAATAGCAATAAAGTGGGATTTGAGGAGAGGTTGTGGACTAGCAGGGGTTTTTTTTCCTTCTTTTGTTTTACCCTGAGAGAGAAACTGCTGGTGCAGTAACCAAGGTAGTCACTAGTGTTAAGGCTGCCAGCCAATAACAGGACATTTGGCTGTCCCACAAATGATTTGAATGCTCTTATTTGAAGGGCAAATAGTCATGATTAGTTTTTTTGTAGACACAGAGAATACTTTCTGGAAGCATTTGAGTCTGCCTTTTGTGTAACCCAGGAAAAAAAGGATACAAAATGCAGGATCCCTGTAGGTACAAAAATGTTCTTTGTGTTTTAACACCATTATACTTAGAATTCAAGCTCGCTCAGCCCCGGCAGATGAACTTTAGGATTAAATAGTTCAGCACACACTGTGTCTCACCTAAAAAATCCACTGCACAGGCTCGAAGGGTAAAGACCTTTCCCAAATCTTCGTTCGCGAAGACTGGCCATGACTTAGAATTCACCTTGTTTTTCCTTTTCTAATTTTTTCACTGTTTTTTTCTCTCAGATAGCATCATGAGAGAATATATTGCTGCAAGTAAAACAAAAGCTTTTATCTAGGATTTCTTCTTCTCTAAAATTACAGTTCTATAAGCCCAAGTGATGGTTAGGTAAGGGGTTCTAATAACCAGTTAATGAGCAGTTCTTCATTAAATTCACTGCAGGAAGAGCACAAAGTTCATCTGGTTCTTCCCTGTCCTCCACAGATGAGGCCTTGAAATTTCTTTTTGAATAATTGTTCTCTTTTTTTTTATTCTAAAATGTTCTGTTGTTTTTTTTTTTTAAATTATATTTCATTTCTTATCACAGTTGGTATAGAAGAATGAGCATGGTTTTGTGGTTATGTTTTATAAATCACACAATATATATGTGACAAAAAGAAGTGGACAGTGGAACAAAGTCTAATTGGAGACCAGTAACTAGCATTGTACCCCATGGGTCAATACTGGCTTCAGTCCTGTTTAACATCTTCATTCATGATCTGGATGATGGGGCAGAGTTTTCTCTTGACGAGGATGCCAATGACTCCAGACTGGGAGCAGTGGCTGATATGGCAGAGAGTTGTGCTGCCAGGGCTGAACATGAGCCAGTCATGTGCCCTTGTGTCAAAGAAGGCACACAGTACCCTGGGCTGCATTAGGAGAGTGGTGTCAGCAGGCCAAGGGAGGGGGTTCTTCCCTTTTACTCAAGCACTGGTGAGGCCACACGTGAAGTGCTGGCCTCAGTTCTGGGCTCCCGAATACAACAGAGACCCAGACACACTGGAAAGATCCAGCAAAGGGCCACAATTAAGGGTCCGGAGTAACACTCCTGTGAGAAAATATTGAGCAAGCTGGGACTGTTCACCGTGGAGAAGGGAAGGCTCAGGACATTCCTCATCAATGAGAACAATTACGTGAAGGGAGGATGCAAAAAATTGGAGCCAGCCTCTCCTCAGTGGTGCCCAGTGACAGAACTAGAGGCACTTGGCACAAACTGAAACTGTGAAGGTCTGAGCATATGCACCTTGGATGATTAAAAGGAAATATGCTGAACTGTCTTCCAGGAAGAAGTCTGATCGTTTAGTATGATGTCATTACTGAAATTACAAGAGGAAAGCCAGAGGAGGCTCCACCTGAACGCTGACAAACACTTTTTATCTGTGAGGGTGACTAAGCACTGCCACAGGTTGCCCAGAGAGGTGATGGACTCTTGATCCTTAGATGTATTCAAAAGATCCCTGAATACAGTCTTGGGCAACCAGCAGGGAGCAGGGGGATTGGTCCAAATCCAGAGGTCTAGTTGGTTGCAGGGAGCAGGGGTATTGGTCCAAATCCAGAGGTCTCTTCCAACTTCAATCATCCTGTGATCCCATGACTGCATGTTATGAACAGGAATTGGGATTCTTAAGACACACAGTGCCTCTATTCTGATGTATTTCCAAAGCATATCAAAACTAAACCATCTTGCTATAACCATCTACTGTTCCAACACTACTGCATGGAAGTTAATAAAAAATAACAGCAGAAAGGTCTCTTAAAGTCTTCTTCATAGTCACAGAATCATAGAATAACCTGAGTGGGAAGGGACCCACAAGGATTATCTTGTGGGTTCCTTGCAGAAGTCCAACTCCTAGCTCTGTGCGGGATAGCCTCAAGAATTCTACCACGTGCCTGAGAGCACTTCCTGAATTCTGGTAGGCTTGGTGCTGTGACTGCTTCCCTGGGGAACCTGTCCTTTTACTGCTGAAGCCACCTGCCACAGGGAAGGCCTTGGCTCAAAATCACCTTGTGAACAGTTCTGCAAAGAGCAGAATTCACACTAATGGATTTACTCCTTTTCCCTTCTTCTCTCTCTCCTTGTCTCTCTCAGATTGCAGCCCAATATACTATAAGCACAGCAGAGCATTCTCAGTCAAAATCTGGATGTAAGCAGTTGTCTGGGGTCCATACCAGCTCTCCTCCAGCTCATTCTACCAAAGTCCCTCCAGCCTTTAAACTCCAGGGCAGCCACAGCCCCATATCCATCGCAGTGGAGCAGGAGATTGTGGATTGCCTTTTCATGCCTTGTATTTCTGACAACAGTGGTCCTACCCTGCTATTTAACATCTGGAGGCAGAGCTGCACTAGCAGTTTTATACTGTGTGTGTTACTGATGTGGTGCCTCTTTCCAGGAAAGTGGAAAGCGCGGAGGGAGCGGATTCGCTCTGTGAGTCACTTGGCAGGTTCCTGCTGGCCACACGAAACGTGGGGGTTTAGCTAAGAGCTGTTTTTATGGGAAATATGGAACATGACAGTTGTTTGGGTTGGAAGCTCCTTCAATGACTCGGGGCCAAGTTCACCCAGGAGTGTGCATGCTCCAAAACACTCCCTGGAAAGTGAGGCTGGAATGTTTCATGCCTTTTTGGTCAGGTGTTTGTCTGCCACAAGCTTGCTGTCTTTGGTGCCATGGGCACCCGTTTGTTTCTATCTCTCCCTCCTGCCTCTTCCTATTAACATTTTCAAAAGGTTTCATCTTTTTTCCCCGTAAGAGAGTTTGCAAGGAATGAGTAAACACTTATGTTGCCATTTTTCATCTATTTATTTGGGCTGTTTGTTTTTGCTCTGCTTTGGAGAGACTGTGGGGCATAAATAAGCTATGACCAGTCATCCCAGAGGGAGGAAATGGTAGACCGTGCATGGAAAATATTCTCTGGTTTTCGTCTTGTAATTTCAGTAATGACATCATACTAAATGATCAGACTTTTTCCTGGAAGACAGTTCAGCATATTTCCTTTTAATCATCCAAGGTGCATATGCTCAGACCTTCACAGTAAACCTGAAACCAATTTGAGATACGCATCTTTAAGTCCTTCAAGGTCTGTATCATACCCCATTTAAACAACTAATTAAGGTTTAATTTCACTGTGGTTTTCAGATACAAGGCAATCACTGTCTCCTGCTCTGCTGATAAGGACTGCAGCAATAAAGACTAACACTCCAAGTAGTAATTTAAAGATGGAGAAAGGAGGTGAAAGTAAAAGATTTCCCGCTTTGAAACCAAGTGATTATAAGCCTACAGTGACCAATTCCTGCTGTGATAACCGTTGGTAAAAAATAAATGAAATATTTTTAACCCATAGGCTTCACTGGGGTGAAATATTTTTTATTGATTTTATGTGATTCTTTTTTTCTTAGTGGTTTTTTTTTCTTTTGTCCTTGTTCTGTGTTGGGGTGGATTTTTTTCTTACTTAGGCTAATAAAGGGAAAATAGCAGCAGGGGCAACAGATACAAAACCAGAATATTCCCCCCACGCTGCCCAGTTGGTTATTTTAGCACTCACCTGTGAGCACCCTTCTCTGCAGAAGGGATGCCTTTGAGAAGCCATATATAAACCCTTCCTTGAGCATGTCGGCAGCAGAGGCTCAGCTATCAGGTTTTCAGGACTTGCAGTTAAGCAGGATGTCTGGTGTGAGATGATTTTGTGACACAGATCACTATCGGCGAGAAGCTAAGCTGAAAATTACTTATTTCGTTTCACACAAGACAGGGGATGGAGGCAGGGCTATAAATGAAGTAAAGCACTGTAGCTAAATTCAGCAAATTCAAATGGGAGTAACTTGCTGACTTCACCAGAGACTGGCTGCTGATTACAGTATTTGAACTAGACTTTCCCAACTGCGTAACACAATCGCTCCTTAGAGTCCTAAGTCAGGATTTTACTAATTAAGACTACATGTCTGAATATGCAGATGTACACGCCAATATAGGCAAAACTTGAATTTTTTCTATTGTGTTGGCTTTCCTTATTAACATTTATTGAGGGGGAAAAAAAGGAAAAGAAAAAAAAAGGAGCAGAAAGGGAGGAGACACTATAGATACATTCATAACATGCCAGACACTTACAGACATTGTCATGACACATAATAAGCTAAACACAGAAAAGTTTAGGAGGTTTGATGACATAAATACAAAGAAATTATCACAATTTCAACATTAGGTGTTTCTGGTGCATTAAAAGGTACTGCCACTGTGCTTCTCCAATGAGATTTATGTATTAGCATCTTCTTTTTCCAATACTATTTTTTTCCTTGCGTAAGCACTTATTGGAAGATCACACTGAAAAGGAGTGGAAAACTGCCCAGATGAAACTGCATATAAAGAATGTGAATCCAGTCAAGACACTCAGCCCAGGCTTCCATTTACTCTCCTTGGACACCACGTGCAGTCAGTGGAAGCTGGTCAGTACACCTGGTGTATTCATCTCACCCTAACACAGATGCTCAAGCAGAGCAAGCACATGAACTCCTCCATAACTGCACCTATTTCTTTTGTCTACAGAAAGCACTTAGTAGGTAGCTCAACAGTGGACACTGCAAGTTATATGAGATAAATCCAAGCTAAAGTGTCCATCAAACGCTCACTGAACTAAAGAGATGAGTTTTGCGTCCTCCTATCCTGTTAATTTCTAGCAGATTGTAGGTGTTGTTCGTGACAGTAGAGTGTAAAACATCTTTAGGCACATATGTGACTTAAATTGACAGCACATTTTTAATATCTGTTTTGGAATAGACTTATTCACAGTTTGCCTTGCTCCACACAGTGGATAAAAGGCAGAAGATGAAAACCCCTTCTGTTATTGATAGCATGGAAAAATATTTTCTCTGTGCTCTAAATTAAAAAGATTATGGAAAGAAAAAGAAAAGGGGGAGGGGTATGGGAAGGCCGTGTGGAAGGGTGAGGTGGTGGGGTGGGTAGAGAATAATAAGAAGAATGAAAGGATCCTGAGAAAAATTTCATCTATAGAAGCCAAACTCTGTCACTTCCTTCAGCCCCAACACTCCCACTAATGCAGTTCAAGGTCTTGTGCCTAACTGACACCCTCTTGCTGGTTTTGAAGATCAGTTTTTGGAGGAGGGTGGCTGCACTCAAACACCAGTGAGGACTTGCCAGGATCTCCAGCCTCGTGCAAAAGCAAATGCCTGGCTGCTTCCAGTCACTGCCATACAATGCTGAGTGGGCTGGGAAAGCTGGTGGATATCACGCACCAGGTCCCTGATGTGTTACAACTCTGCTCTGACTTTTCCTCATCGGTGTGAGGTTTTTGTAGGCTCAAGAGACATCCTTGGCTTTGTACAGCACATGGTGCTTTAAACCAGAGCCTGGTCTCACCTGAGGTTAGGTGTGAACTCCTGAAGAAACAGTCCTGACAAGGTTATCTTGTGCCAGGAAGGATCCCTGGTGAACCTACCCCAGTGGGGTGCATCATATTGTGCATTCTTCAGTCAGACATGTTTGCTTCTTCTCTTTGAAGTTAATGTATTATTTCCATCTCCAGAATTCACGTGTGTTTTTGGGTTTTACTAGGTAGGAGGAAGGACTACAGCTCAGACTGTGGCCAAATAGAATCACAGAATAATGGAATCATAGTCTGGCTTGGGTTGCAAGGGACCTTAAAGATCATCTACTTCCAATCCTCCCATATGGGCAGGGACACCTTCCACTAGACCAGGTTACTCATAGTCCAATCCAACCTGGTCTTGAACACTTCCAACGATGGGGCAACCATAACTTCTCTGGGCAGTTATTCCAGTGTCTCACCACCCTGACAGTAAAGAATTTCTTCCCAATACCTAAGTTTTACATAAACAGTTTACAGGAACTTGCACCTTGGAGCTGGGAAGGAGAGGAGCTTGGGGCATGATCTCTGAGCTTTCCAGGATGGCTGGAGGATCCCCAGGACCTGGCTGCCAGGAGAGGATGGGTTTTGGCAGTCTGGCTGTCTCCTGTCCTCTCACAGACAGGGCCCTGGGACACCCCCCAGCCCACCCACCTTCCAGCAGAGCCCTGCCAGTGCCACATACAGTCACACGGAGGGAGAGGCTGCACACGTAGTGGTGGGAAATCAAAGGCACCCCTGCAGAGGTTGCTGAAAGCTGTCCATGTCTAGAGCTTGGTGGTGGTCGCCGAAATGAGGTGATTTCAAGATGGGACTTGAGGGAAAAATAAATATCTTGTCAACAGCTTGTTTGTTACACCTGTGGTTGCATAAAACACATCAGGTTCAGCCAAAAATAATGTTTAAAAAAAAAAATGTTTGCTCCGAACAGGGAAAAAAAAATTACATTTCCTAATAAATTGAAAAATAAAAATGTGAGGTGACAGGGCAATTGATTCACACAAATCAGAGGGTTTAATTTTGATTGCAACCATATTTTTGTACATGCATGTGCATTCTAGTCAGCCTGAACTGCAATACTAAGGCAGTTTGGACCTCAGAAAAAAGGGTTCTGGTGACATAATTACAAGAAAATATGCATTTTCACAGTTTCAAATATTCTCTATCACTGTTCTGAGCAATTATTTGTATTGAAACCCATAATTTGGATTTAAATGAATAAGAATTTGCTGACAGGAAATATTAAATCACCAAATTCTCAGTCAGCCATAGTGCAAAGCTTAGCTGTAGCTCATTGTTCTGGTATTCATATATTAAAGACCACTATTTGACCTTCCTCTGAATCTTGGCAAATCACACCTTTAGTCAGGCGTTAAAGAAGGGAATAAGACAGGGAAAGCACACTCCATGCCTTCTTCTCCAATTTAAAACTAAACTTGTTTTTTAGAATAATAAATTTAGACTAAAATCTAAAGAGTGTATCAAGCCCTAACTGCCTATTAAGATTAATTTAAACCAAACGTATCATTTTTAAAAGTCTATTTTCTCCATTACAAAGAAAAAAAATCATACAACCACTCCATAAATAAATAAAAATTTGCTCTGGCATCATCTGAAAGAGCCCCTCCCCCAGGCTGGCCTCTTGTCACAGCCAAATGCTTAATAGGTTGTGGCTGGAAAATCCCAGGGAAAGCTGGAGATTTTTATGAGATGAGCACTGATTGTGCAGGAGCCTGCAGCTATTGCTGACCTGCCTTTTTCACAGAAAGAGGATTATTACACAAAAGAGTGCCAGAGATATTGTATGAAAAATACATTTTAATTTCTTTCTCAGCAAGAGAAGATGGGGAGAAGGGAAAAGGGAACAGCCAGAGGAGCTACTTCTGCAAGTGTTTTAGGTGGGGATTCCTTTAATATTATTATTATTATGTTGTTACTCAGAAAGATCTTTTGAGAGTCCTATATGGACGCACATGAACAGATCTCTGGTTCCACAGTCTTCCTTTATCTTCTCCAGACATATAGAGTTGTTCTTTTTCACATATAAAACCAAAATGCTCCCGTAAGTATATATATTTTTCTGGCTTTTCCCCACTGTTTCACTTCTGCTACTCCCTCCTTACCTATTAGACAGATTGAACTAAGAGAAATACACTACTTGTCTTGCTAATTACTGTGCACATGGAGATGCGTCAGCCTGGGCTTTTCTCTTAATTGTTGGCTGTCATGGGGGGACTGTTCTTGTTGTATTTAATGTCAGGGAGCTTCCTGCCTTCCCATCTTACACTGGAGAGGAGGAATGCAATGCCTTAGACTCAATATCTTTGTTAAGTGCTCTCTACTCCTGCTCCTGGTCTCTGACAGCCGCACTCACCTGGCGATAGCAGCTGTTCCAGCTCACCCATTCTCAGCCTCAGGTTTCTCCCCAGGTTTCCCCCTCCATCCTCCCATCCCCCTCCAGCCTGACGCTGATGTTGCACTTGAAGCAGCTTGTTCACCTGTATCCATGACAACCAGGATGACATCAGCGTGAGGACTCAACATCACACTGAGGACTCCAAAGCAATTAAATGCTAATAACACCTTTTTAATTGCAGTTGAAATATCTCTGGTAGCCAGAAAAAAAAAAAAAAAAGAGTGCATGGGTAAGGAGATGTAGAAGGTGAAGGAAAATCTCTCGTTCCTCTATGGCTGCCTTTGCAGTGACACCACATTTTCCCCAGGCACCTCAGCAGCCTTGGCTGCTGTCAGAAATATCCTTTCATATCCCTGAAGCAGTTTCCTGCATCCTCAGCACCACTACAACCGGCTGCAAATGTTTGGGTGTCCACTGATGTCTGATCCGCTGTTGAGATGGGCAGAGGAGTGACACCACTACTGCCCCAATTCCCGTTTAACTGGGCAGGGAAGAACACAGCTTTCCTCAGACCAAACCTCTGCCCTCACCTCCCACAAAGGGGCTGAGTAAGACCCTGGCCGTGGTGCACACCCTGCCCCTGCAGGTAAAGAGAGGAGGCATGTGTGCTGCTGGGATGTCACTTCTGTCCCCTTGCAGGAGGTTCCATACAGGCACAACCTGACCTGTCTCTGCTGCTTCTCGTGCTCACCCTGGCCAGGGAGAGCTGCCTGGAGCAGGACATCCCCACAAAGGGCCCCTCTCAGGGGCTCTGCAGTGTGGGGCTGCTGACTCGTGACAAACCTTTTGGGGCTGCAGAGCTGACAGAGATGAGCAGGGCAGAGCTGCTGCCGTTTGAGCACAGATGAGCTGTTTCTAATGCCTCATCCTCCCCCACATAGGCAACTTCTCCAAACATAGGAATTTCCTCGGCACAGAGCAGGAAGAAAAAATAACTTCCACCTAATCAGATTTGTGTACGAGCAGCCCTCCTCGCTCGCTTGCTGGCAATTGGTATTAACAATGTAGGTCAGGTCAGCGCCTGACAACCAGAGGCTCTCAGCAGCAGCCTCCCAGCAGTGGGGGAACAATCATATCCCCCAGCCCTCATCCCCCATTTCAAAACCTTCTTCTCAAGTTTCCCTTGTCACACAAAGTCAGGGAGCTTCCCTAGGCTGGCTGCCTCAGAGAAGTACCACCAGGGTCCCTGGGCTGCGTTGGTCTCTGGCATCCCTGCGTGAGGGGGGTTGCTGAGCCCACCTTACTGGTGGTGCTGGGCTCTGGGCATCGCAGAGAGCTGCTGGGTGTCTGCACCTGTGGGGCTGCACTTTATCTGCTCCCTGGGGCCTGGGGAATGGATATCTCCCTTATCAATTGCTCACTTCTCTGAAGCCCTCAGGGTGTGACTCTTTTGCACCAAGTAGGTTTTTTGAAAAGGGAAGGGTACATAATTTCATCACCTCATAACTCTGAGACATTTGAACTACAGACAACCCATTTGTCAGCCATTCATCACACCAGACATGTTTTAGCTTCAGTTCATTGCCAGCAATTCAGGCAACAAACCTACCCCTCTTGAAAAACAGTTGCTTGTGTTCTGTGATGTCCCACTATATCATACCAGGCCAGCTTCACACTATCCTAGTTCCTATCTTTCTCAGGGAGCAGATCTTTGATGTCCTACAGGACACTTTTCTCCCTGGGAAGAGGGCCTGTGAAGCTGTCAGACCCAAGGACGAGGTGAAACCAAATGCAGAGAGCAAACCTGTCTTGGCAGCTGGGGTGGGAGGTCTTGGCTCACCACCAAGAATCTCAGAAGACATCAATCTTACAGTCCTCATCTGGAAGGTGAAACCTGCTTGTTTGACAGAGCCGCCCTTGCGCTGCAACAAACAAACATCACATGGGAAAGAAAAGGTAGAGAACCAAACACAAAGAAAAGAAAGAAGAAAAGGTGGAAATTAGGATGAGAAATAGGAAGACAGACCAAAGAAAAGAGGAAAAAATTGTAATGGAAAGAATGTGTCCAGTTACACTTGAGAAGAAAGCAAGCAGTGATGCCTTAAGCCCCTAATGGTTTTTTATTTTTCTAATATTTGTAAGACTTGTAAGTTTTATAAGTAGGTTTTAAAAGTAGAAACCCCTCCCTTCTTTGTCCCTTTCCCTTTCTCCAGTACCCTTGTTTATACATTCCTTAACCCTCTTACCCCATTCTATGCTCCCCATATCAATCCTACTTCTGAATACAGCAGAGATGTTTAGTCTTTTGTCAAGGCAAGGCCTAGATTGTTGGCAGAACAGCCTAAACCACAGAATACGGTCAAGAATTAGGTAACTATGTACCCTTTGTGCTCTGATGAAGACAAAGATGGGATGAATAAGGGGTCCCGAAATACACCCCAGACCCATTTTAAGGGGGTGGACCCCGGGGCAGATCAGAGTAAAGGCCACAGGGTGGACACATCTGGGATTGGATGGATGGTGTTATAAAACGTAACCTCTCAGGCACAGCCTGCGCACGTCGTGTAACATCTACTGCCTTGGCAAATAAACCCTTTCTTATCTCACCCCTAATTAACTGCTCTGGGGATTTTTTTCAGCACCAAAATACCACGGTAACACAGGGATGAAAAAAAACTTTGAAGCTGTTCTTCAGGACTTCCCTCAGACTGTTCTGTGTGAGAAGCTCAGGTATCAAACCTTAGATTATATGGGGGGACTAGACAATTAAATCAGTTGGAAGATCAACTGCCCTACTCATTTTTAAGAAATGTAATGGTTACAGCCACTGCTAGTGATGCTGCTGGAATGTTATTTCATGGTTTGATGTAGTTATTATCATTTATCTCTATATTACCATTTATCTCTATAAAGAGCCTGGTCATCTATCACTGGTAGCTGGCACTGTGGCTAGGAGTTAGATTGCTGACAAAGACTAAGATGTTGAGCCATTTACTATTATAATAACGGACAAATTTTAGCTTAAAGAAAGCAGCTAATTCATGTAATGATCTCTGATGTTAATCCATGAGGATTTATGCTGCTTTTGTCCTATCTTATTTGTGTGAACTCCTTTCGCCTATTAGGAGTGTAACTGCACTGCCTGGCTGACAGTGGCCTTTTAGCTGAACCGTGAACTGATTTTAATTGAATATTGGACTAGTTCCCTTTGTGCTCTGTAGTCCTATAAATTGGGGAAGGTGTTTGTGGAAGACTAGTATAGACAAAACAAATGCTTAAACCCATAGCTGGTTTGACTCTTTCTCTGTAAATATTATCCCAACACCTAATTTCCAAATTTACAAATGAAAGTAAAGTACTGTAAAACAGTATCTACCCAGTGCTACAGATGGTGTTAGCAATCTTTTAGTGTGCTGAGGGAAGACAGCCAGCTAGTCTGGGCAAAAATATATGTGCCCAGTGAAAAATTAGAGGAAAATACAAAAAAGGAGATTTTATTTTTTTAATCTTCTCATATTCTCAGAAAAACCCTACTGGGCATAGCATCCCCAACCCATGATACACCATGAGTGCTAGCTGAATGGTTGAGCTGAAGGAGGGTGGATGGAATTTTGTTTTGAAAAGAACTGTACATGCTTAGTTTTAGCTGGAGAGAGGGAAGGATGACACAGTCCTTGTCCTGGAGGCAGGAGAGGAGGAGCAGTATGAATGCAGGCTCCTGCAGCAAGAGTGGAGACTTGTTTTCAAGGGCAGCTGCTTTAACTGCACGGAAGGAACTGGCTTGGGGAGAGCTGGGGACTCCGTGCTCCTCCTCGGATTGAGGTGGAAGAGAGGACAGCCAGCTCCCCTGCAGAAAAGCTGTTCTCTGTGAGCAGGAGCAAAGCTGTTTGCTCTGTATTTTCCCTTCTGTCACCTGAGGAAACACTGACCTCAGATACACCCAAAAGAGGTCCTAAGCAGGAGCTTGCAGGGTAAAGGCTGAACCTTGGGGCAGGTGTTTGTGGAAGACTAGTATAGACAAAACAAATGTTTTAATCCTTAGTTGGTTTGAATGCAGGGGCGTTCAGCTGTGCAGCTTCCAGCTCAGATCCTACCCCCAAATGTTGTGTTTTTTCCAGCTGACTGGGGCTCCAGTGCAACCCGAAGGAACAGCACTATCCCTGGACAACTGCACTGCTAGAATCACAACATCCTTCTTGCAGTGTCAGCTTCCATAATCTCACTGTTTTCCATCTATTGCTAAAGTTCACGGCAAAACTATGACCGACTTCAGCAGGGAGCAGCAGCAGAGTCTATTAGCATTCACTGCATCTGCTCGCTGACAGCGCTGTGTGTCACATTATCTCGTCACTGTAGGCATCCAGTGTGCCGTCCTGCAGGATGCATCCCATGCATTTTGAGCAGCTGGGTTCTGTATGCTAAGGCAGGAGCCTGCCAACTGCCTTTCTCTGGCAGGCTGTGTCACGGCATCCCTTCTGCATTTGCAGGGGCGTTCAGCCTGTGAAACACCGTGGATTTCCATCGGTTCACCGGCAGAAGGGCTGGATGGAGCTCATGATTTCTTCCACACAGGCAACGGCTGGAAGTGTGAGCTTAGAAATCCACCAGAGCCTTCATGTGAATTTTACAGAGCTATGCCAGGAGTTGGAAAAGTGGGTGTCTAACATCAACTCCCAAAAGCAAAAGTGAGCATCAAAATTAACAGCCTGACTTGGGGAACCGTGGACAGCTCAGACCATGTGGAACCAAGACAATTTGTTTATGCGGTTCAAAATGAGTTCAGAAGTCTAGTTTTGGTACCCAAACCTGAAAATCTCATTTTAAAACCCATCTTCATGTCTACGTACACTTAGCAATCTATTCAAGATGATGCTCACTCGAGCCATTACACAGCAATACTGGGAGTGAAATCAACCCAGCAGATGTCTTTGCTGCATTAGCACCGCAGCACACCAGTCCTTCCTGGACCACTCAAAAGAAGAAAGCTGGTAGAATAAAGAAAATGGCAGCTGGATTCTTTGAGTTTCCATATGTGTCACCTGCCCCACATGCCATACTCCAGGTCCATTCTCACTCACGGAAATCTCAAACAGCCTCAAACAGCTGATTTAAACCCCACCTTACCTGGATGCTGTGAACTACCTGCCTGGCTGCTCGACTGACTGTAGAAATGGGAGAGGACTTTGTACTTTCAAAGCTACATTTAATTTAATGAGCATTTCTGCAGGGCTGTCACATGATGGATGCCCATGGACTCTTCGCACCTCATTTCAGCCCCCCATCCACACCCAGCCCCAGTCTGGGGCTCCCTGGAGGGACAGGTGGACTCTGGGTTCCCTGGGCCCTCAGAAAAAGTACCAGTCACAGAGCTGGCTCATGCAGGCAACAGAAAGACTTTGGGGTTTTTTTGCATCATTTTCTTCAAGTAGAGACATGAATTGAGAGATTAACTAGCCTCTGTAATGGCCATGCCTGTCACATTCGACTGCTGGGAATTAGCTTGTCATTCTGTGCCTGGTTTACAAATGGAGGAAAAATGGTCTGGTCTCCATTCAGCTGTGCCACTTTTCACCCCAGAATTGCCTTTGCAGCTCATGTTTGAGCTGCAAGCATATATTTTCCTCTTTCCTCATTACACCTCCAGCTCTCTCAAATATTAAATAGCAGGTGCTCAGAATAAAACGTATTATTCTGACAAACATTTTCATCATGAGCTAAATTGGCACATAGTAACTGCTTTAAAATACTTACTGAGTAATTGAATACAGCAGCACAGGTTACTATGCAGATGTCTGTCTCTAATAGTTTACGATTACACACATTTCCCTGCTAAAGGGAGACACAGATCCACAAGTAGAAAAAAAAAAAGCAGGAATAAGAAGAGAGAGCAGGCGTGTTACCCCCACAGGATACTCTTAAAAAACAGATGGTTGTATTTTGCAGAGGTTTTTGAAGAAAACTTTAAAGAACTATGCAAATTTTTGCCATTGCTTTTTTTGGTTTGCATATTTCTCCTCAGTTTCCTTCTCTATCACACATGATTGCAAATCTGTTTCAACCTATAAATAGCTTTCTTCTTGCAAGCAAAGAGCTTTGTAACAGCAAGATATATGTTCCAGAGATGGAGATGGGGGAGGGTAATTATAATCATTATTCTTTATCTTTTAGGAAATTCTGGGTTTTTATGCTCAGTGCTTTACATTTGGTTAACGTGTCAGATCAAACCCATAATCCCTGCCCCAAGGAGTTTACAGGCTCAAAGGGACACCTTCAAACTGTAAATTACATTCCTGTCTGAAATGGCTTTACCCACCGTTTTGACAGGTAGCACTTATTGCCAAGGTGAAAAAGCAGAGGGAAAGCATGTTTCTCCGTTCTGGTACCCGGGATTGCGGCTCTGCTGGCACCCTCTGCACAGCTGGGGTCACGGCTTGGCTGCCAGCCCCTTGCCCTCCCTCTGTTGTGTGCTGAGCATGAAGGTGTCACACCTTCCCCTGCTACTTGCCCTGTGCCCATGGGCTTGTCCTTCCTTGTCACAGGGTGTGAGGCTCCACTCCAGCGAGAGTCATGGCACTGCCAGCACCGCTGGCCGAGGCGTCCCTGCCTCACGTTCAGCAGTCGCTCAGAGACAAGGAGCAGAGGCATGCTCTGGTCAGTGCCTGGGATGCCATGGCACCTCCTGCAAGTCTTTGCCCAGCACAAAAACTGCTTCCAAGTGGGGTTTCCTGAAGGCAACGCTTTCCATCAGTTTCTCTCCCTGTTAAGCATAGCAGTGATTTAAATATGTAGATGCAACATGTAGTTCCAGATCCGTTCCATGAGTGTGATGAATAAAACTTGCTCTGAGTTTCAACAGCTTCTGCATGCCCTGTGCTGCCATGTGGAAGGATTGGTCTAGTCCAGCAGTAGGTGGGTGTCACAGGGTGACCTGGGTCCCTCATCATCTGTAGTAATTACCTGGAAGAGTATGCTGCTTTTTTCTCTAGTCCTTGTCCCATGGTGTCAAATTCTTGGGAAGGGATGACCTGTGCACATGCCCAACCCCTTCTTACTTTGCGCAGTGAGAAAGACCTCAGACCTATACGCAGAGACAATTGTTTGGAATCACTCCTGAGGCCTGTACACTGCATGTACCATCATCCATCCGTGGTGGTAAGACAAACACTTGTGGGTGATCTGTGTCCTGGGGTGCAGCCAACTGTGCTTGTGGCAACTCTTGCCACATAGGATTGGGGTTGAAAGAGCAGCCCCAAACTCTTTACTTCTCTCCCTCCTGCATACCAGAAATGCTCCGCTTTACCCTTTTGGGTCATGCCCATGACCATGAATCCACCTCCTCCAGGAGCACCGCTGCTTTTGACCATGCTTCCCTGAAATATAAACAACCAGCGTCGTTTTCGTGGAGTGGTGGTGACTATAAATATCTTGGCTTTTACCTGGCTTTTGCTTTGCTTTATCTGTTGAAGACCTGTTAGATAAAGTGAATCAGACCTATTAAAGCTCTGCTTTATCTTTATATATTGGCAAATGCTGTTGAATCCCACATCAGTTTCTAACTGTGCAAACAATTTTGGTTTTGGTTTTCTGTTTAACAAAATAATCAGCCAGTGGTAGTGGTGTAGTGGTGCTGTTCTGTAATTTAGCAGCGCTAAATAGAATTCAGAAGCTGATGATTCAGCATTTTGCTCTAGGTGATTTAGTATTTTAATGCTCTTTCTGCCAGTTCTTTTTATAAGGAATAACAGGAAATGGCAGTGACATATCAGAACTTGCATTTCACCTCAAACTGCTTAAGTTAAGGGCCAGTGAAGTGTGACTAATTGCCAGATATTACTATGCCAGGTCTGTCATGTCAAGATAAAATGAATTAGATATCCATCATTACAGGATGAACCACTGACTCATTACAAAGTACTGTTTCAGTGCAAGGGACATAACAGTGTAGGACAAGCTTAGCTTGGCTTGTTTTTTCCTCCCAGTGTGTAAACAATCCATACCTGCTTTCCTCCAGAAAGGACAATTATTCTTACATGAGAAATATGGGCTGTTTGCTAGCCTGGATGAGTATTTATGGCACAAATAATCAACATTAATAAATCTCTTCTTTGTCAATACTTTAACCTTGTTAAGGTGCCTTCGATATTTAGAAGAGTTGGATGATGGGTCATGCTGCTCTATTCCATGCCTTCAGGTATCTTTTATTCTGCATAAATCTTGATGCTGTATATCAAGGAGGTCCTAGTCAGACCTAAAATACTGGCAGTGTTTGAGATCTAACAGATCAGCAGCTTCTAAGCTAAGCCTCTACATAATGCAGTCAAAACTTGTTCAATCTGCTTCCTACAAGGCTCCTGAGAAGGAGCCATTCCCTTCTCTCCTTCACACCTCAGAGCTCTCTATTGTGTTAATAAGTGACAAGTGAGAGTAATGTTTGCAGTGTGCAGAAAAAGTCTGTTTGGAAGATCTTTGGCTTATTGGTTGTTCAGCAGTACTTTAGATCAAGTGGCCACTTGTGACAACATCTTATGGCCACATGCCCATGCTTTTCTGTAGATATTAATCAGGCCATTACATCTAACTCTAGATATGAAATTGACCTTATTTTTGCAGAGCACCCATAAAGATAACAGAAATGGAAAGAGATCAACAGTTGTGAAAACTGGGTACTGTGCTCAGGTATCCAGACCTGGAGAACAATACTTGGCAACAAAGAGAGGCTGTTCTGACACCAAACATTCAGATGAGATTGCATGCAACATTCAGATCCATGAGAGGAAAATTCAGGCTATAGCTTGGACTGAATTTTTACAAAATGTGGTTTTCAGAAAGAGTCTTCTCTTACAGAAGGATAAAAGAAATCATTACCATCAGAGCAGAAGATTCTTTTTATCTGTCCTGCTCTGGCACATGCTGAGAAAAAATGTACAGGGAAACTAATTTCCCTTCTCTGGGGTATAAGTTGGCACAGATCCAGTAAAGTCTGTGATTTTTCAACAGTTGAAGAAAACCCTGTGATGTCTAGTCAGTGATGGTGAATACCCACCCAGCTCAGCATAATCAGTAATGCTCATAGGACTGAATATTATCCTTGAGAATCTGTGATTTGCTTGTAGATGCTCCCGAAAACCCAGGACACAAAAAGATAGCCTTTTTTAAAAAAAAAAAAAAAGTTTGAAGGTGGAAATAAAACAGTAAGTCTCATGACATAAGTTGTTTTAAAATAGCCCATTACAATTCATTTGAGATTAAACAGTGGAGTATGAAGCTGATCCTGCCTTGACGGAACAGGCCTGTAGGACAGTAGGGCTTCCCAGCATCTTTCAGAATAGGCTGCATAAGGAGTAACTGTGTCTTCATGTACAGGCTTTTATGCTTTTTCTGATGTCCACAGAGGCCATCAGTTGGTCTCTGCCCATTGACATCAAGCTAGTCCTAGGAGTGATGTGTTAAATCTCTCTAAGAAAAGGACAATAGAAATGGCTGTTAACATTACTGAGGGGAAATTCAATTTGGCTTGGAGCAGAAGAAGCATTGTGACCAGGCCAGATGAATTAATATCAGTGCAGTTAAAGATATATTGCTAGAGTTACAGCTGTATCAGAAAAAGAAGGAATTTTCTTGTATCAGGAATTAGAAGGTCTTTCAGAGGGCAAACAGCTTGCCTTAAGCTACTTGACGAGAAACACTGCATTCAGAATTGAACTCCCAAATATTTCCTCCAAGCCGGTCATTTAGACATTACAGTCTGTCTTTCTTGCCAGTGGATGAGTCAATAATTAATGAATATTCTCATTACCGGAGTACTTAAAGACTAAAATATCAGAGAATTAAACTAGCATTGTGAAAGAAAATATGAATAAGCTTATTCTTACCTGCAGATCCTAATACCAACTTGAACTAAATTACTCTATACTTTGATTTAAATTTCCACTGGTTCCCTCTGGAGCTGATTTACCCCACCATCCTCTGATGATGCAATGTGTTGTCCCAGCAACCTTCTAAATAAAATCGCCAAGGCTTGATTGACAAACAGCAGGATCTAGTGCTATACCAAGTATCTTAAATCATCCACTTGGCTTCCACTACTGCTGTGGAAGTCACAGGTTTCCTGGATGATCACTGTCATAACTGCTGGTCCTATGCAGATGTTTTGTATACAGCTATTTTGGTGGCAGAACTGAGTCCCTGGTGTAGTGTAATTGCACTATAGGCCATAACCAAATCCTCTTCTCTGCTCCAGCCCAAAAATTCTTGTCTCTGTCTCAGCTACTTTTGCTGCTCCTGGAAATCTTCTGGGTCTAGTGCCTTGTCAACCCATGTAACTTCTTATTGCCTAATTATCTGTTCCAGTATAATCATGAAACCTTTTAACATTTTTCTTTCTCCCCAAGGAAAATAGATCTCAATCACTAGAAAATGACCTTCAGCTTCTGTTGTGAACAATAAAACAAAAAGCTTTCTGAGCCATATCAGTTTCATCTGTACTTTTCCATTGTCATGCCTTGAAGTCTCATTAGTTGCTGGTGATTTCTTAGGGTTTTAAAGAATTTCTTTCTGTTTATCCTAATTTTCTTGGCAACGTCTGTACTCTTTATAAATTTATCTGCCTTTATCAACTCCATCTCTGCCTTCCTCCTCTGCTACTTCCATAATAATCCCAGCAATTGTTGTCATAAACCTTTGAAGATCCTTTATTCATTTGCCTGGGTCTCCTGAGGTCTCCAATGGTACGTGCAAACTCAGTACATTTCATTCCTTGGAAGGATTGTTTCATTCTCCTTCCCGTGAGGAGGAATGAAGGAGCTCGTTACATGCTGGTACGGAAAAGGCTTAAAAGGTGAAATTGGAAGTGGTGTTCCCTGCCTGTCACACAGACAGCACAGAGCAGGGTTGCTGGAGTGCAGGGGAAGCCACACAGCAAGAAGTGCCAGCGGGGAGGGATGGCCTTACCATGTCCTTTACTCGACTGCTCCCAGACGCAGCTTTCTGAGTGGTTCATTGCTTGGCTTTTTATCTCTTAGTATTAATTGGAGAGAAAATACTCCCACACTGATATAAGGCAAGGGCCCAGATCTGCAGTCTGGAGCTTTATTTTGAATTTCTGTGCTGTAGCATCTTTACTAGCAGACTGAACGTTTTTTTTCAGCACCTCATCCCAGTGATTTTCAGGGAAACTTGCTGTTTCTCCAGCTAGTTTGGGTAAAACTGCAAGAGCAGGGTCCCTTGGCTTTATAGCTGTCTGTGTCCTGCTTGCATGAGAACAGAGAGCCCTGAGGTTGTTTGCAAGACTGAGTGTTCCCTTAGGTCACAGACTGTATTATCACTTAAGCCAAATCCATCTCAGTTATTCTGATAGAAATGACCCTTAAAACTCAATTGTTTTGACTTTCTTTTGGGTTTTCACTTTTATTTAACTCCCAGGCCTAATAAAATTATAATCATGGCTTCCCAGCATTATTCCCCTTTATTCTGTATATGCTCTCTTTTAATAGTTTCTTAATTCTCTGCAGTTAAAAGTCTTCCACATTTATGTTCCTGCTCTTTATGTCTACCATTTTTCTAATTTTTACCTTCACTGTATTCCACTGAATTGTTGGATTACTTACTGTTTCATTTGGCAAGTAGGAAAATAAATAATTAAGGGTTTCAAAGGGTCACGTATTGAAAAAGGATTATGATTCAAGACAGAGTCCTGAACTAAAACTATCAAATTAAGAGTTTGTCCTTAAACATAATTTACATTTTCATTTGTTAGTTTTATTCTGACTTTCCTTTGAAACATTCAAATATGGTTTTTAAGAGAAGTCCCTGGAAAGCTCTTCTATTATAGACAGGAACTCTTTTAACAAAGTAGCTCAATTAATTCCTGTGCACCCTTCGAGTAGGACTTGCAAAGAAAAATATGTGCTGCAATGACACGTGATATAACCTCTCTGGCAAGCCCTGTACTATCAATGACAAGTAATCTCAGAGTAGCTTAGTTGTAAAACTGTCTGAAGAAAAGAAGAAAAGCATATTTTCCTTAAGGATGTTATGGCATTGTACTCTATTGTATCTAAAGAGATTTCAAAAGGTTATTTCTTAAAATAGTCAGGCATGAATCTGTGTATGTGAATTTTTCTGTAGAATTAAATTCCAGTTACACCGGGTCCATCACCCAAATGTAACTACCTTTCTAGGGCAGTGTTTACTAGTTTCTTCTGCAGACACTGAAAGCACAACTGTAGAGTTTCATACTGACTGACTGATGGACCCAATATTGCACCTTTTTATTCCTGTTCTGAAAACTTAGATGGCTTGAGGGACTTCATCAGACATTCTGAATGTGACTAAATTCACTCATTAGACCAGTCACTCTGAGGGTAAAATTTTGTACACATGAAATTAAAAACTTATTGTTTTCTCTTACTAATTTCTTCCTCTTAAATTCTTCACAGGTAATTCACAATAAACACCATACTATATACCTCCTAAGATTTAAAACACACCCTGAAGCCTGGAAACTCCACTTTCTCCTGTGGAGACAGGAGTCTGTAACCAAAGGAAAGAAAGACCCAAGATTAAAGATAAAGATCCCAGTTTCACAAAATAATTTGACTGTAGAACATACATATTTCTGTTAAGTCTGCATTGCTTCTTGTGCTTCTTCTTTCTTTCTCATTTTTAAATCAAGCTTGTTGAAGTGAGCAAGGGGAGGATATAGTATCTCAAAAATCCTATTTTCTTGAAACAGTTCAAAGTAATTGTGCATTGATTCCTTGGAGAAAAAGAAATGCCATTTATCAATTGATTTTAAAAGCTAGAAAGCAGTGGCTTGAGATCACTTGCTGGCTCAAGAAGATGGGAATTGAAAATAACAGAATAATAAACAGCCACGGCTCAGTCACACAGATGTGAGGTAGAGAGTCAATGTCCCCCAGCAGTGCAGCTTATCTGCTGATGCAGCTGTAACTGGGAATAAAACCACCTCAGCCATTAAACCAGGTCTGGGCCTTTGGAGGGATGCTACACACTCTGAAACAGAGGTTAGGACAAAAAAATGAATGACACACCTTCAGACAGTTTTCAGCTTAAAATACACATTTCTTTGCATGTTTCTTACACCCTGGACTTTTTTTGAGAAACTACTTGGATGCCTAGAGCCAGCTGTACTGCTGTGATAATGAACACAAGCTAGGGATGGTGCCTGCTGCCTTCAGCATACGAGGGAACCTGGGGAAAACACCAAGCAGAAAACTCACCTTGAGCTAAAAGCAACCTAGAAAGGAATATGTAGATTAATTTAGTCCACATGCTATGGTCTATCATGGTTTTCATCAGTAAACTCCATGGAGCACCTGTGAGACTCCATCATCATCTGGATGTTCCCAACGTTCATTTCCACTACAGGAAAGCCTGTTCACCACCCTGCTGTCCTTGGATGGCGAAGGAAACCCCAAAATGCAACTCCCTGGCCCAGAAGTAAAGCCCTTCTGCTTTTTTTGCTGCCCTGGATTGTGACACCTCGTTGTGGGGGAGGAGGAGCACATCCTGGGATGTGCACATCAAGGGGAGCAGCACCTGCTCCAGGCAGCTGCACAGGACAGTGGGCAGTGAGAGAGAGAGGAGCTTCTGCTCAAAGATTTACTCAAGGGCCCACATGATTTTCTTTTTCTTTGCTTCAGCTAGTATAACTTCAATGAGATCAGAGGTATCCACTGTTCCCAACAGCTTAGCTCCCCCAAATTCCTGGGAAGAACTGATCAAACACTGTGATTTACACAGAGCTTGCCAGTCCCACCAAGGAGCTCACTCCTTGCTATGCATGTTGGAGTTTTTGTGGCAGGCAATTGCTATGCCCAGCTAAGGAGTTGTGCTGCAATCAAGAAGATAACAGCTTGTTCACCCTCACCCCTTTCACCTAAGAGCAATATTGCTGTTGCTGTTCTTGCTCTGGGCAAACATTTTTGAAGACCTTGTTTTGTGATTAATTTGCAGAAGTAGCTCTGTGTAAGGGATTGCTGAGCTCCTGCCTTCAGCTCCCCAGGTTAGTAAATCCTCCCTAAGTTGGTCATAGACAGGTCTGTCAAATGTTTAGCATCACATAAAGATTGTTAAGCAGCACCATTTTCACAGTGACACTGTGAGATTTTCATATGAAAAGAAAAATATCTCCCTTGTGGCTACAGCATTTTGTTACCAATTCTTGGGGTTTTGGATGAAAAGAGCTATAAAGTTGATAGGAAATAACATCCAAGGGACCTGTGAAACTGCACAGTAATAATAATCAGATGGCACTGTTTTCCCCATGCGTTAAATTGTCCATTCTTGCTTTGGTAGGATTATTTTATGTGTGCCTTTTCTCTTGCTTCAAAACAGGAGTGACTGAAAGAAATAGCACCATGCAAGAGGTTGTTATTTTGTAGGTATAGTGGCAGTTTATAATTCAAGGGAAATAATTTCTACTTACAAAATAACTGCTGGGTACTAAATATCTTATCATGTACAGTTTGTAATACCATTTCATGTAAAATGTAAAGTGTATTTTCTCCACATCAATGATGTATTTCAATAAAATATTCAGACTATCATTTTTTAAAGGTTGCAGAATTACTCAGTTCTTTGCATTAAAATGTCTTTTCTTGGAACACCATATACATAGTCACTTTAAATGTGATTTTATTAAACATTACAGCAACTCTGAAAAACACACACACTCTCTTGTGGAATACATCAACTTCTCACTGAAAATCTGAAAAAAAATGAATGCTGCTGATACATGTCAAAATTCTGGTTTCCACTAAGAACTGATGGTTTTACAATTAAAGTTGTACATCTCAAGGTAAGGAAAAAAAAAGATTGAAATATATAGTTACCCACAGAAAAAGTGTAGCTAGAAAGTTTCTTTGCATCCAGTCAGGAGCTCAACTTCCCAACAACTTCAACATCTCTGGTGCAGAGTATCTGAAAAAATCCAGAGATTCAGCATAGGGTGTATCAGGTGCTGTCCTTTCCATAAAATCTGGCTGCAACTGTGAGTCCTGTCCTCAGTTGGAAATCCAGTCCATTCTTGGCAGAAAAGTCTTACTTTCAGCTGTGTGTTAATAAGTCTTAACTAAAACTGACCTTCAACATAGTTTCAGCAGCACAGCCGAAAGCTCAGCGTTAGCCTTGAACTGCTTGTTGTTGCCTTGATGAAGAACGAGAGCAGAGGATTGCACACAATCCTTGTTTTATATTTCCATGTAATCTTTGGATTCTGTTAAAAAAAAATCACACATATAACATTATATATAGACCCTGCAACAGAGCAGTGGCCTTGGATTTATCTTTGTGGGTAGATTCCTCATATGAATATGTATTTGTAAGCTGAGCATTAATCTTACACTTTCCCCACTATATCAGGTGAGTGGTTGAGAGAAGCACAGACATGTAACAGGAGCAGGGAAAATCAATGGTGTGATTTGGGCAGAAGAAATCAATGCAACAATGCAGCAAAAGAACTGAATATAGTAGTGTGGATGGAGATAATCAATAAAAATACATGTGCTTCTGTGAGGCATGGTTAGTGAACAGGTCCAAATGGAACATAAGACTAACCTGAACTTTTATGTGAATCCAATACAAACTGGATATTTGGGAAGGTCCAGCTGGGCTACTTTTATATACACAGGCAGAATTTTTTCACCTTCTTTTTCTTTCCACCCAGCCCCCCCCCCCATCCTTCTGACCCTGGGTCCCACCTAGCTACGCATGAACAAATGAAAAAATGTTCAACAGATTGAAAGAAAAAAAATAATTTCTACCATTATTACATAGATTCAGATGGTCTAGATAGATTGAATGCTGTTTATTCTGCTGGATGCTGCTATATATTTCCTGCCTGTGCACCTTCAGATGTATTGTTTTTTCTGTTTTTATAATGAAGTAAAAATCTTCCCCAACTCACTTTCCTCCCCAGAACTGGATTTCCATCTCTGGTCATTTTTTTTGTTTTGGTTACAAGTTTACCTGTAGCTTGGTAAAAAGGCAGCCTTCATATTACCTGTGAAGGAGGGGGACTATGCCTTAACCAAGCCATGAGTCGAATCCTATTTGACTGCCTGCTTTTGATGTGCTATATTTATTTTTCTGGGAACATTCCACCCAGCCTTACCTTCTGGCTTGGACTCCCTACAACATACATATTTTGTTTTTTTAGTTCTCCCTTGGACACTGCTAAAACAGGTATAACCTAAAAATTGATTTCCCCCATGAAGGAACACTTTCTACTTTTTTTTTTGGCCATATTACAACATAATTTTTATCTCTTGCACAAAACTCCTGACTTTTTTCCCTTGTTGGTTGAAAATGTTTCTTTCTGGTTTGGTAGTGGACACAGGATATTTATGTTTCAGCTCTGGTGTTAAGAGTTTCTGAAATGATAAGACACCATCCCCATAAGCTAGGCATCTGACCCCAATTCTGCTACACCTTTTAGTAAATTTAGCTCATTTCTTCTGTGTGGATTTCTGCATTTCCATTCCATGTAGACTTCATACTGCCCAAGCAGTGTTTTGCTTAACTATTACAACACAACAGCAGAAAATCTGAGCTTCCTGTTCTAAAAAGCTGCTGGCATTGCCCATCAGCAGGCAGAGCTCCTCCTGAAGTGGGTCCTTACAAAAGCCATCAGCATTCTCTCCAGCTGCTGGGGAGATCTCACAAGGCCTGATGGTGCTGAGACTCACCACGGGGCTTTGACCTTGCTGTTCTGTTTGAGTTTTCCCAGCCGTCAGCACCTCAGGCTCCTCTAAGCAACCCTGAAACAGTTGTCTCATCATCTCCTCCACGCTGGGTCATGAGAGCTGAAGCTTCCCAGAGGTCTTTGTAGCTCATGGGAGTCATCTCAACAGAATAACGCTGAGAGACATGGTGTGTCAATCGTGTTGGCTGCCAGGGATGTTACACTCCTGGTACAGATAGTTACTAGAACTTGACAGATCTGATGACCAAGGGCATTTTCCCCCCTGCGGCATAACTGTCCTGCCAGGAGGATTTAAATGTTTGTTTGCACAGAAAAACAGAAATGTGGTGTTGCTTCTGCTGTAGCTGGCGCTAATAATTGCCTCTGAACAGGCTGGTTCAGCAGATACTGCAAAAGCTAAGGAGGGGACTTGCGCCCACACTCAGGGAAAATCCCAGGACAGAAAGTGTCACAGGAGTTGTTTTTGCAATGCTGCAAATTCTCTCAACCCTAGAATTTATTTTCAAAGCTCTTAAAAAAATATTAATATCTTTTTCTGATTCAGAAAGTGCTTTGCTGTGCAGATATTTGCATCCTCAGGAAAAGAGTCTCACTCGGACGAACTGATGCCACTTCCTAATTTAAATGTGTGTTTTTTGTACTTTAGTGCATTTTCTGACCATGTTCTTAGAGCCCTGAACCACATTTGATGACTTAGCAAGGACTGGTGCAGGGTGAGGGGTAAGGAAGGGCAAAGGGACAAACAGAGAGAGTGGTGTTTAACACATGGCAATAGCAAGCAGATCTGCTAAATGGGAAATACTGGCCACAGTTTCAGGAGTTTGCACTTATGTTTGAATACATATTTTCTTTCCAGGGGAAAGTGGAAGTGTGAGAGCAAGATGCATTGCTACAGCATGCCTTGCCATGGCACTGCAACAGGCCTCAGCTTGAAGATTTGGACCTGGGAGACCTGGAGTGGAGCTGCATCCCCAACATGGAGGTGTCTGCCTAAAGCAGAGCCACCCATAAAGCCCAGTCCCACACAGGCAGCACAGGCAGGGAAGAAGGTCCTTATTCTTTCTTTCCTGCTCAGAGAACCTCAGAAGGACTGGGAAAATCAAATTCCCTGGTTTTAAACTTTGCAGTCTAACAGGCAGATGCTTTTTGAGGCTGCCTAGCAATCTGTTTACATCTTCTTCCACTGACCTCCCATGGTAGTGATGTTGTAAGTGGCACCATTTTTACAGCAAGTTGAATGCCTTTGCTGCAGCAACCAGGAGAAAAAAGTCCATTTTAATTAAAAATAACGTTTTCATTTTTGAATGCATGTTGCAGGTTAGGGAGGAAAACACTGCAGTGTTTCT
Organism: Pseudopipra pipra; assembly: GCF_036250125.1. NCBI lineage: Eukaryota > Metazoa > Chordata > Aves > Passeriformes > Pipridae > Pseudopipra > Pseudopipra pipra. The sequence continues at coordinate 112,513,821 of NC_087550.1, read as the reverse complement.
TGATGATTTGCACTTCTAGATTTCCACTCTGAGTCAAAAGCATTTGTGGGGGTTCTTCATGGATTTTGCTCATCTGTGAAGATGTGTATGATAGGGGCATAATTATAAATGTGAAAATGCAGTGCTAGGATCTGAGGGGTAATGCTAATGCTTCAAGGGATTGTGGGATAAGATCCAGATCTCATCTACTCCACAGCCAACCCAGCAAATCTCTCCCAAAGTCACTCTGACAACTTTCTCAAAATTGAAGATTTGCATCACTGTAACTGAGGACAGAATCATATCCTACAACTTTAAATCACATCTTTGGCATTAGTGCTGGAGGTCCAATTCCAAGACTGTCAGAAGAGGATTTCAGGGTTCTATTTATTGACTAGGAAAGAAGGCTGCCCTTTCAGAGAACGTCAGCCTGACTTTTCATTTATTTTCATCTTCCTTGGACATTTGCAGAAGTAAAATCGACTTAGAAACAGGGAACTGGGGAATCTTTTACCTATGGGGAACTGCTCCGAAGTGATGATCAGCCGCAAGCAACTACTGGAAATTAAATGTTTAGGTTAGGCCTGGGGGTATTTGGGCATTGCTGCAGTTTCAATATTCATGGGGTCATTGGGGAGGGTGAGTTGGGAGTGGAGTGAGAGTTTCTGTTTGTTTACTTCCATAAATCAGATGGTTTACTATTAAAAGTTTTACTTCTTTATTTAGACATTCTGTGCCAAGGACCAGATAATTGCAGCTAATTCAAAAAAGTTACCAACGTCCCACAAATACCCACTTCCTGCTGTGTATCTCCTGTGAGTCACATTCAAGTAAAGTAAATGGAGCTGTGTAATGTTGATTTTGACCCCGCATATGAATGTACGTTGTCGTGGTTTAATCTTCCCACTGGGTGTTTGTGGAAGTGGCCTGGGGATTGCTTTATATTAGCTGGGGTTCTGTCAAGGAGGGTAAGCATAATGAAAGCAAAGCAGCCGACATTCACAAACATGATATGTATACTGAAGATAGGAAATCTTTTCTCACTCTAGATTTTAAAGCACTGTATGCAATGTACATGTCACTCAGCATAGCTGAAGTTGTTATCTCAAGGGGTTATGATTTTAAACTCATTTTAAATTATTTTAAACTTGGACTGGCTGAGGGGGTTTTGTGCTGCTTTTCCTTTTAGGAAATGACATTTGCATGGAAAACTTTCTACTGAGCTTTGTTCAAGCAAAAAAAAGATCAGAGAATATTTATGTTGAGGTAAATTCTGACCTTGGTCAGATTTTATTGCAGCATTGACCTTTGGCTATTTTTGAAGTATTTATTATTTAGAAACGTGGTCTAAATTCATGGATGTTCCTGGACATTCTTCTTTTACTTCTTTCCTCTCAGGTAAATTTTGACCTCAAGGCCTTTCTGGGAAGATTTGTATTGAGAAAGAATTTCTCAGGGTAACAGGGATGAATTCTGCAGCATTTAACCTTCTACTTTGAATATCAACATGTCCTTGGTTTTGCATTTTAATAACATATACTGGTTAAAGGTGTATAGAGATATCAGGGGACTCATGGAAAAGGCTGAGATCATGTTTTAGAATTCAGCACCATGAAACACTCTCTAGTCAATTGTATTTAGGAAACCACAACAAAAGACATACGGTAAACTCTTCCTCCTTCTTTTCACTTCCTTGCCCCCCATTCCACCATCCTGATTTCTGGGCTGGCTCAGTTTAGTAAGTACCTGTGAGAGGAGGTGGGCTTCTTTCAAACCAGAAATACACATTGCAAGTGAAACAGGACTAAGTCTCACAGGAAAGGCTTCAGCTGACACATCTCCATCAAAAGATGACACATAACTTATTACCCCTGTCAGGGGAAAATTGTCAGTGCTAGGTGAAAAAAAAAAAAAGAGAGAAGAAAAGAAAAGTAGAAAACTTTTGGTACACAGGTCAAAGGTGGATGCTGTCTCTATCCACATGGATGACAAGAAGTTTATCAGTAGTCAGCATGGATTCACTTAAGTTAAATCATGCTTGACCAACCTGATCACCTTCTACAATGAAACAACTACCTGGATGGAGGAGGGGAGAGCAGTGGATATTGTCTGCATGGACTTCAGCAAGGCTTTGACACTGTCTCTCACAATGTCCTCACAGGCAAACTGAGGAAGTGTGGACTGGATGAGTGGACACTGCAGTGGATCAAGAACTTGCTACATGGCAGATCCCAGGGGATTCTAATCAGTGGCACAGGATGTAGTTGGAGGCCTGTCAGTAGTGGTGTCCCCCAAGGTTCAATACTGGGCCCAGGACTGTTTAACTTACTCATCAATGACGGATGAAGTGGGAGATGCCTCCTCAGCAACTTTGTTGGTGACACAAAGCTGGAGGAGAGGCCGATACCCCAGAGAGCTGCACAGCCCTTCAGAAGGACCTCGACAGGCTGGAGAGATGGGCAGAGAAGAACTCTCTGAAATTCAGCAAAGGCAAGTGCAGGGCCCTGTACCTGGAGAAAATAACCCCAGGCACTTGGACAGGCTGAGGGCTGACCTGTTAGAAAGCAGCTCTGTGAAGGACTAGAGGGTCCTGGTGGACAACAAGCTGTCCAGGAGCCAGCAGAGTGTCCTGGGGACCAAGAAGGCCAATGGGATCCTGGGCTGCATTAGGAAGAGCATTGCCAGCAGGTCAGGGAGGTGATCCTGCCCCTCTGCTCAACTCTGGTGAGGATCACCTGGAGTACTGTGTCCAGTTCTGGGCTCCTCAGGACAAAAGAGCAGGAGCAGGTCCAGTGGAGGGTGGCAAAGATGATCAAGGGACTGGAGCATCTCACTAATGAGGAAAGGCTGAGGGAACTGGGCCTATTCAGCCTTGAGAAGAGATGACTGAGAGGGCAACCCACCCAAATCTGCCAGTATCTGAAAAGAGGTGCCAGAGCATGAACCAGGCTCTGCTTGGTGATGCCAAGCATAAGGACAAGAGGCAACAGGCAGAAACTGATGCCCAGGAAGTTCCATCTGAACATGAAGAAGAACTTTTTTGCTGTGTGGGTGATCACTCACTGAAACAGATTGCCCAGAGAGGGTGTGGAGTCTCCCTCACTGGAGATATTCCAGAACCGTTTGGACACAATCCTGTGCCATGTGCTCTGGGACAACTCTGCTTGAGCAGGGAGGTGGGACCAGACAACCCACTGTCCCTTCCAACCTTACCCAGCCTGTGATTCAGTGGAGCTGGCTTGGCATATTTGCCAGCATAGCATTAGCTGCTACTTGGAAACAGCATGAAGACTCCACAGACCCACTTGGGCTGGCCTGAATGCCAAGTGATAGGGGGTTGAAGCATCACTATTGATTACCCTCCCTGGCTTGGTTGAAACCAGGACATTTGAGTTGGAGCAGAGAACAGGCTACAAGTGAAGCTGCAGGCACCATCCAACTGGTTCAAAAGCAGAAGCATCTGGTGAGTCCTGTCCAGCTCCTCTTCGGCAGAACATCTCTCGCTGACCTTAGTGTTGAAGAGCACACAGGTGGGGAATCAGGGAGTGTAAGCCCAGGCTCACAAACTACAAGCCTATACTTAGGAGCTCTTAAAGTGTACATCAATGCTACAGGTTTTGGAGGGGCACATCAGCCAGCTTCACTGTAAGAATCTGTGTCACTCACTGTGTCCATGGGGCCCTCTGCGAGTTACAGAACTGACTGAAACAACTGATTAAACCCTTGACAGACTATTTTTGTGCTTAGCCTTGCAGCTTCCTTGCCAGCAGTACTAAAGTGACCTAAACCAAAGCTACCTCAGGGATCTGTATGGTCCCTGCAATGGCTGGGCTACAGGGGTATCCAAACCTTGAAGGCCACACACTGTGAGAAGGTGTTGCTCCAAACTGCAACAAACGAACATGATCACGCAAAGAAGTCCCTTGCTGGCCTTGGGCTGTATCATTTCCAGAAGTAGTCTGTAACATGTACAGGCTGCTGTGGGTTTGGAGGATGGGCTGACAGTCTCCAGGCTCCTGGAGCAAATGTGCCCTCCAGGGCTACTCAACCACCTCTGTGGGGAAAAACACCTGCCAGCAGAAACCACAGTCCCAGGGGATGCCAGAGCTTTGCTGGCTGTGTGGGGGGCAAGGTGGAGGTGTGGGTTGGCAGCCCTAGAAAACATGCAATGTCATGATGCCATCAAGGGGAAGAGACATTTTAAGTGTGTCTTTGAGAAAAAATCACGATCACCTGAGGAGGCAAGTGGAAAAAAGTACCCATCACATTTGAACCATCTCTGGGGACTGCAGGGGTCTTCTGAAGGGGTGTGTTGTGTTCTGCTCCACCCATGGAGCAGCATCTGGATTCACATGAGAAAATGAGGTTTAAGTAATCTGCCATTTAAAGAAATAACTGCTAAAATAATAGCATTTTGATGGAGCAGAGGTTATCTGTTCTGGAATGGCAGATATTCCTCTGCTGATAAAAAGGTACAGCCAGCATGAGCTTTGAGAGGCTCAGGAGTGCTCACTTGCTCTTTCTCAAGCAGTCTGTTGGCTATTTATGGCATTTCCCTTATCTCCCAGAAAAATTAATTTTACCACGTACATTACATAACACGGTTTTGTCTCAGACCAAAGCTTCCCATTCTCCCTAAAATGACATCTAGTATTTGTGGTGCATGTCTGAACTGGAGGAAAACTTTGGGGAGATTCTAGCCAGAGAAGTACTGGGGAGAATATCAGAGTGTGCCCCCACCACAGCTCTCTGAGATTTACATAGCTGATTTGTGCTGCTTGTAAGTGAGGAGAGAATTTTTTTTTTTTTTGCCACGCCTGTAAACTCAGCCTTTGATCTTAAAATCAGTTGGTGTTCTTTTGCTTCTTACACCATCAGAGGTGTTTAAAAATCTGTTGCCAGAATCGTGCTGACAATTTAGCTTTAGAACATGGGAAGTTCAACCCCATTCTTTATGAAATGAAAAGCAGCTGAAGGAATGAAACACAACATACATATGTGTTTTGTTGGGTTTTTTTCTCTTTCCACTGAAATAGATAGAGGTTTTCTAAAGATGCTGTTTGGGGAAAATGTGGGAAAAAGCTCCAGAGCTTCCCTTGCATAGGAAAGTGCTGTTTTTACATGAGAAGTGAGGATTCCTCAGTGCCACCTCGGTATATTTATGCTCTAACAAGTGCATCAGGGGTATGATGGGAATGAATTATTTGCCAGAAGATCTTGACTATCAAGAATTGAGGGCAGGAGGAGAGGAGGAAGCTAATCAGATTAGCATAACTCGAAACAGTTATGAGGTTCAATTAGACACCAACATTTTTGGGTATGGGAGGGAGCATTAGATCCCTCAGACATTTCTATCTTTCCTCTATCGTTGGATTATGGATGATGATCTTGTTTATTTGAGACATCTGCAGTGTTACCAAACTGCTTGTACTTAAATCTAACACCCCTCAGAGCACCCAGCTTCCTCTGCTTTCATTATGGGAGAGGAATCACTCTTGTGTTGCCTTTACCTCATCTGCCTATAGCGCTCAGACACTCATTGAAATCACTGTTTCTTCAGTGTTTGAGTAACTCCACATACAGTACCAACACAGTGATATGCAACCAGAATAAGGACACCCCACTGTGAGTTAGTGGAATTGCTGGTGTTATACTTTCTGTTATACTATACATGTTAAAGTTCTACTCGTGGCAGGATTTAAATGATTTTCAGACTTTATGACTATCTTTAATTTTTCAGTGATCTGTGCTTTGTCTGATGGAAGAGGATTCCAGTGCTGCTAAATGCTACCCTGTTGTGGAAAGGATTCCTCTAAGATAGCTATGCAGTAGTTCTTTAAGACAGTCAGCCTCCAGATCTATCCTATGCCCCTGGGAAGGTTGTTATAAGAATAGTTTCCTGGGCTGTCACCTGCATTATCCCAAAGGAAGACAAATGCCTGTTTCAGTCAAGAACCAGTAATGAGTTACCTGGTTTCATCACACTTGGCATGTTTGTTAATGTACAGATCAACAGAAATGTAAATTTGGTGGGCAGATGTGCTTTATGCTGAAAGGTGCATATTGAGTCATCAAAGGCTGTGAAGGGATGAATCTTACCTGGTGTTGAGCCCTAGGAGTTGTTAAACTGTCACACAAGTCTTATTACAAGGTGACATGTGACACTTAAAAATAAATGAGCTGATTCTTAGCTCAGTTACAAGAGTGCCAGGACTACCCCTGTGTGAATCAGGGGCTAGTAAATACATTTCAGGGGGGAAAGCATAGATTTGCAGAGGAGATGGAAGGTTAACTGTGTCCTGATCCTTCTGAAGGCTTCAAAGATATCAGTTGTGAATCCAGCACGCTCCACTAAGAGTGGTTTCCCAGTGATTAATGAAACCTAAAGCACAAAGGAAGACAGAGTGCCTCACAAGGCATCTGTCATAAAATGTCTATAACAAGTCAGATGGATGGGGAAAGAGAGAGACATTCAAAATTTGATTTGGAGTAAATGTATTTCATGCCTTGATGTATCTTTTTTAAATACTGGTGATGACACTGTCCATCTATTTTGGATACCAAGACCAAACATTTTAATGTTCATTTTGCTGTAACTTCTTTTGAGCAAAGAGTGGTCTCAAAGTAACAAGCTGACAAGACAATCATTATCACACAACAGAGGAAATCTCTGAAATAAGGCCATGAGTTAAACACCTTTTTTCTTTAGCACATGTCTGGAATATTCAAAGACATGTCTTCACAGGAGCTGAAGGAACTTATTTGAAAACTGCTAAGAAGAAAGGGTCTTTCAGTGGCTACTCCCAACCAGGAAGGTTCTCTGACATAAAATAAGATGATCAACACCATAAACCAGAGATCTCAAAAGAGAAATCACACAACCTCTCTGAAATATTGCAAAACCTAAGCTACTTTTCATGTTGTCCAGACCTCTGGAAACATTTCTTCTTGCTCTCTGCACTATCCAAAAAGCTTTGCCAGCTATTAGAAGTGAAAAAAAAATTCCCATTGAAATATTCCCAGTAGAAAATGTCCTTTTCACAAAATCCAGAATTTACACATGCGAATTTCCAATTTCCTGCAAAACTTCAGATTCTTCATCAATAATATCAGAGTGACCTACCCTTCTCAGGAACTCTTTGAAATCACTATTTTGTTGGAAAATAACAAGGAATATTGCCAAGAATACTCTATGATGAAGAGGCTTGAAAATAAAAATGACAGTAACAAAAGTTGTGCTATAACTCTCAGACTGGAATCTTCCTCTAGTCCCTTCTCATTAAATACTTTCTGGTTTTGACTTTACGTCCAAAAGCATATCCAAAATATATATTAATTGTAAACAAGTGTTTTGGTTTGGTTTTATAAGACTGGATTTCTTTTTTCCAAACCTTTCCACTGGCTGTTTCCTTCATTCACTTCTGTGGCTATTGCTAATGGGGTTTTTTTGTCATTGGTGCCTAATGCCTGGACCTGATTTCATAATTCTGTCACTAGTCATCTGCTCATTCTCTCTTAAAACACTCTTTGCAAAAAGCTAATCTTCCCTCACAAAGGACTGAACCTAAAAATAAGAAGACCTGTGCTGCTCGCTGTGATAATACAGAGTGTGACTTTCTGCCTATAGTACAGTAATTGCTATCTTTCATTCTCATTAACCCTGCAACATATGTCCTCTTGTCTTATTTTGTCTCATTTTAGTCTAGCTTGAGTCTACAAATCTCCACTCAACCTGCAGCCCTGATGCAAGTAATTCACTGAAGCCAAACAAGAGAGAATCACTCCACTAATTAAAAATCTATGTTTTATACCACCAGACTGTTGTTTCCCCAGAGAGTGCATCAAGACTGTTTTTCAGGAAAGCACTCCACATTTTAGTGGTACTGTATAAATACTGATTTTAAGAACTGATTTTAAGCTGACTGTCACGTTATATACTCCTGTAGTGAGGAAGAAGTGCCTTTAACCATGTTGGTTGGCTCTAGCCAAGCACAGGTCTGAGCAACCAATTTTATTGTGCATGCTCAGGAGCCAGAGCTGCATTTTACAAATGGCACCTACATTAGCAAGAAACAAACTTCAAATCCTGAATAGTCCTATCCTTGATGCTTAGGGTTTCTCAGTCCAAGGCATACAAACACTTCTCTTCCAGCTTGCATCCAACAGTTAGCATTGCTACCTAGACAGCTGCTCTGCTGGCCCTTTATCTTAGAGATCAGTAAGCAAATAAACCCTCTGTACCATTTCATTTCTGAAAAAAAGTAGAACTAGATTGCTGCTGTGTTGGCATCGAGTGCTCATGGCCCCCAGGAGGGCTGGCATCCTCAGGACAGGCACAGAAAACAAGCTTTGCTGAAGCACTTCCATCCAGGACAGCTGTGATTCCATCCTCCCTCACCCCATCTCACAGATGACCATGCATCCATTTGTCACTGAGTCACAAGATCATCCACAGCAAGCAGTGTCTTCCTTATCCCAGAACAGCGTGTCACTGGGTTTGAGCATCACAAAGTACAGCCAGATCTACTAAGGAGGAAGGCTATTAAGGTAGCAAACTCAGCAGTCCAAGAAGCGACACAAGCACAAATACCCTGTCAAAACAAAGCAAAACCATCCAGCCAAACTCAGCTCTGCATCCAAACTTCCCCAGCAGCATATGAAGGCAGAAGCCTCCTGGGTGAGGGGGAAAAGCAGACACAGCAAGGGGAGGTGGGGAACATGCCACTAGTGGGGCATGAACCCAATGGAGCGAGACCAGATGGACCAAACTGAGGCCCAGCTTCCAGTGATGGCTTGAATCGGTCCAGGGAAAACTTCTGGACATGACAAAATTCACAAGCCTTTGGAAGAAGTGAGTACAAATGGACAGAGCTGGAGTCAGTCTGGGGAAACACGGCAGCTCTTTTCCTGGGACAGAAATCTGAGAAAACAGCTGGGCTGTGTCAGTGGAGTCACACAAGCATAGAGACAGCACAAGCAGGGGCAGCAGCCAGCTTCAGGACAGGGATTTACTGTGTGCTCTGGCTGAGCAGCCCCTGAGATGCAAATTGCTGCAGCTCTGATTAATTAGGCTGCTAAACCAGATTTATAGATACTGTATATTGCTATAGGAGCACAAAACAGCCAGAGACTTTCAACAACATTTCATCCTTATGGCCTGGTACACAGACAATGTTTTCTTGGTTTAACCATTGTAACCGTGCCAGGTAGGAAATGTTTCCTACCAACTCAAATAAACACAAATAAAACCTGATTGTGGGCATGGCCATCTCACATAACAGTGTGTCACAGCTATCTTTCTTATTCATTTCCCAGGCTAGTATAAGGCATTTACTAGTGCAGCTGCATTAAAATTAAAAAGGTCATACCACTTGAACGGTACTGAACTGTTTTACTGATGTAAAACAGCATTTGTATACATTCATTGAATTAAACCAATGCAGCCTCTCATCTTTAGAAAAAGTTTGAGCTGTGGCAATGCATCAGAGTTTCACACTGTTTAGCATGACCAATAAAATATAGGGTGGAATAAAGAAAAAACAGAAAGAAGAAAAAAATGAACTCCTCATGAATTTGTTTTCACTAAGTTAGAAAAATCTGCGGTTTCCATTTAGTTATGTGTTTGCTGACTTTCCCGTTGACTGCAGCTTTGAAAACATTTTTCATTCCCATCTTTATTCCCTACAAAAAAACCCCATTGTCTTCAAACAAATATCTCAGAGGGTTTATAGAACTGATTAAGTCTGATTCTGTAAGGGAAAAAAGATAATTGTGCCTGAGCCGATAAATGTTGCAGGGACAACTCTAAACAATCATGCATGAATTATGTCTTCAACAAATGTAATTACCGAACAATTCAGAAAATGTGAAAAAGCTGCTATATTTCTGTAGTTATTTCCTTTCCTGGCCTGTGTTTTGGACGGCTTTCAAGCATCCCTGATTAAATCTGGCCGGAAATCTTCTGGTGGAGCCAATTCCCGATGTGAAATGCCGATTCATCAGAACGAAACACTGCCGAGTGTGGGAACCTGTCACGTTTGGTTCAGAATGCAGGAGCTCCAAACCTTGCCTGGGCTTCAAAACTTGCCTGCTGTGCAGGTTGCTAGCAGAAGACTGCCAGATTTCCTCCTGTCCCATCTGCACCTCCCATGGCAGCCCACTGGGCAGACTCTGTGGAGGGGCCTGTAGACTTATGTCAGACGCCTCTCCAGGTTCTCCAAGGATAAAACGGATGAGGAGGTAAAAGCTATGAGACAAAAATCTTCATTCTTGAAGTAGTTGAAGGCAAAGAGGTCAGCACCTGACCCAACTTCCAGTTTCCCAATGTAGGGCCTGTACTCCAAAGGCAGACTGCAAAATCAGCATAACACAACTCTGAAAGTGTTTACAAGTGACCCCAGAAGAGATTAGCCTTTGCTTACAGAAGTACAGCAGGAAATGTGTTATAAACTCTTTAATACAGGATATTTGATAGTGTTCTGACCTATATTTCTATTTGGACACCCTGCTCTAATGCTGTGTTAATCACCAGTCCCTATTGCTAGTTCTCCATCCATGAAGCTTAGAGGGACAGTAGAGCATTGTGTGCAGTTACAGCCACTTTGCCATGTTTCCCATGTGCACAGTGGATCTGCTGGAGTGCTGCACATCCCATACCTGCCTGGGACTCACCAAGAGCAATCTTATGCTAACCTGCTGGACCTCCCATGCCGTGTTTCCCCCAGTAGATACTAGGTGGAGCCTCTGCCTCCCTTTCTGAGTGTTATCTCAGGACACTACAACGACTGCAAAGGATGAGTGACAGAGATATGTCATTGGGGAAGTGCACTCTGGCACAGTACCCTGGATTCCCAAAGGAGGAGACAGGCCTGAGGGTCTTGCCAACACAGACATCTTCTAGGAGGTATTTATTTCCTACCCACTAGGCTTAAAGATGCGGGGGGGTGCGACAGTCACAGGATAGGAAGGAAAACATTTTGCAGGTGTACTGGTACTGTCAGGAATGTTCCTTTCTGCAGCAAGATATTATTTCAGTGCCTAAAGCTCTCATGCTGTTGTTCTTGTGTGGTTATTCTCTTGGCCATGCACATACAAACCCCAATAGCGCGAGAATCGCTGCCTGGTCCCCCTTCCTTTTTCTTCCCTCACATTTTGAAGCCTTTGATTTTTAACAGAAAAAAAAAAAAAATAAAAAAGAAGTCTTAGCTGATAACCCTGTAGCTATTAGCTGATAAGTATTATCCAGTAATACTACCTGCACAAGGCTTGGCTACCCATCATCCTACAGCACTTGTACCTGATTAAAGCGTGCTGCAATCAACACCAAGAGCACCAAAAGTGGGAAAAAACAATAGAGACTGTGAGCAGGTCCCAGTGAAAAACATACAGCACTATGTTTTTCTGGCTGAGTAACAGGAAGACACAGTGGGGAAAAAATCATCCTCATTGTTTTGTTAATTTGCTGTACTGGAGAGACCAATCTCAGGGAATGCTTGTCCAGACACCCAGAAATTACCCTGGGAGAGCCTTTCCCTTTCCCATTTTATTCTGTTTCTTTCTACCCCTTGTCTTTACCAAAGGACAACTGTGTTCACTTTAGGCCACCAGCTATGGACATCATGGATAGAGCTTTGTGAATGCAGATCCGTCACAGATTGTCTGTGGGCCAGCGCTTCTAAGGACCTGTCTGAACTCATCTGAATCCAGCAACGAATATCCCAGATCTGTTGTCTGCTGTGGATCTTCAGTTATGTTGGGAAACACCATCTATTTAAGAACTTTTCTTTTAAAACAGTGAGCTGAGCTTGAGTCACAGAATGAATATTCAGGTAATTTATCTTCGAGATAAGCAGGTTTAGACAGAACTATTTTCAGTTCAGTTTCACTGAAGATGGGATCTACAGGATGAGCTCAGAAAGTTCTAAGGAAGCATTAAGCATCAGGAAACAACTTGCTTATAGCTCTTTACTTAACCCCTCGGATCAGAAAAGACCTTTCTGCATCTTGTAGGCTTGTACTTGTCCATGGTCTAAGTCTGTAGCTCACTGCTCTGTCTTTAAAATCTGTAAACACTTTCACTTGTGTTCTTAAGTCTTTCTATAAATTAAAGCTCATTTGGGCTCTGATCATGTACGACTTGAGTCAAAAGGAGTTAATGGTTAATTTAATTGGAAGCAGGATACATACCTTTTTTAGGAAAGCAGAAACAGGAAGGTGATAATTTTTACTAATTAAGTTCATTTGTTAGGAAGAAGAAACAGTGGAACTTGCATGATGCCATTAACCTTACACTAACTCAGTTTTCTAATGCTATCTGGCAATCAAAATTTCTATGACTCTGAGGATATTCATTTGCTTCTGGGACTTGGTTTCAGCTGCTGATTTCAGATTCAGAGCCACTGGAGTTAAGTGAAACATCTCTTTATTGAGTTTAGGGTAACACTACAAACATTTCAGCGAATACCCATTTGCAGATTCAAGAGTGTGCTTTCAAACAGTGTTTACAGAATGTTTTGTATTTGCTTGCATTTCTAATCCTGAATGAACCCCACAGGGACAGGTGACTGACTGCGAATTTGTTGCAGAATTTGGCATCTCTGTGTTGGATTTGGCTGTGTTCAGCCAACGAGGCTCAGGTATCATATACCTCAGATACTTAAATTTCTGATGAGCAAACTGTTCTAGGTGAAAAAACCTGCTTAAATTGTGAATGGTGAGCAGCAGATAATTGGATGTATGCATGTGTGAGGGGATGCATATCCAAAATTTAACTTTTGAACTCTCAAATAGAAGCCTGCTACTTGCTGCCCACAGGTAGTACAGACTAGTTCTGATTTTTTTTTAATTTCTGGACTGAAAAAACCCTTTATCTCCTGAGTTCTCCCATTAATGAAGACAGGAGCACCAAATAGGAGGCTGATCATGTATTGTACTTCTGCACATAAACTATGGGGGAACGACTGAGTGTGTTAAAAAATAAGGCAAGGTAAGAGCTCTGATCTTTGTGACTCTTCAGTAAATCCCAGTATCCAGATTCATTAGGAGTTACTTGATGTTTGTCTTGCCCATGAAGAAGCAGAAAAGATGGGATTGACCCAATAAGCTTCTCATTATAAGGGATACCCCGAGGATGAAATTCACCCAAATACAGGGAGCAGTACAAACTGTATGTATCACTTCAAAACCACAGAAGTCATGGATCTGGGAACAGGACTAGCTCTGCTCTAAACTGGTACAATGGCCTTGTGTTGATTCACTGTATAGGGATGAAATTAATTCCCTTCTCACCCTAGAAGCCATTATCAGTAGCAAAAGATAAAGACTTTTCCTGACCAAAAAATCTCTTATTCCAGTACACCAATGTGAATGGAAAGGCAGGTCTAAGTGAAGAGGTATTAATTTTTGACCAGTATTCTTGTCTTTTTCAACCTCAGTTTCCACTAGAGTAGGAAGATAGGACATTGTCTTCCTCATACTTTTTTTCTTGAAGATGACTATCTTCCACCATCAAAGGTTCAAAACCTTTTATTCCTTCAAGATGATCCTAAAATTTAGGAGATGAGCCCAAGGAGACTGAATGCAATATACAGAGGCTAAAAGATAGGTTTTAGACATGTTTATGGAGGCATGGCTGCGCTATTTACAATGATACCTTCACATAGTTAAAATCCGAGTAATTACAGACAATCTTCTTTTCTTTTATTTTCCTCTTGTTATTTCGCTAAGCACTGTGAATTTCCAAGTGGAAACTCATTTGAGAGGCAGAAATGTTTTGTTTTGTTTTCCTCTCATTTGCTTGTCACATTGTTCTCCATACCACCCCACATCTGCTCACGAAAAGAGCCAGCAGTGCTCAGATCTGACCAGTAGAACAGCTTTAAACCAGCTCTTTGACCCTGTTGCTGACAGTGCCTTCCCAGTAATGCTTTGACATAATAGCTGCAATTCCAAATATGCTGCAACACAATCTCAGTCAGGGAAGCTGGGACCTTCTCTTTAGAAGATTGCCTTGAATTATTCGCAGGACAATTGGCTCCTTTTTGCAAAAAATAACATGCTAGAAGTTGGTCTTCGTACTTCATTGCTTAAACTGTGACTCTTCTATTGGCCAGAAATTTGTGTGGTGATAAAACCACCTCTGGACCCAGCAGGAACCGTAATTTTCAAGTATAGTTATTTCAGCTATGAGTTATGGACAAGGACAACAAGGTACTTACAACTTTACCTACCACAGTGTTTGGAGAAACATTTCTGCACCTGCTTCTGTGCCACTTCAACTCTTTCTGCAGGTGCTAAGGGCCGTCTAGAGTGGCACACTATATGTGATGGGAACTTAGAACAGAAAAGGTTAGTAGTGAAAAATTTACTGAGATCCTGGCAACACTTAAGCCAAAGTTTGTCACCAGTTCATTTTACTGAAAGTGATGTTTCGACCTACTTCTTAACTGGTTGGGCTGCAGTTTTGAAGAGTTTGGTGTAAGACCCCACGATATATTTTCTAGACCAGGTTCAGGTGGCCTGTAGATTTACTTGTGTTGAGGTTGTTAAGCCTGTGAGGTAAGATGGAACCAAGTGTAAAAAAAAAAGGAAGTTTCAAGCCTTTACGAAACAAGCAAGTGCAATGTCAGTGGATGTGTTCCAAACTGAATCCCTAAAGGAAAGGCATCTTTAGATGAAGCATCATTAGATTGTCCTGAGTAGGAGAAAGAAATAACTTCTTAAAAAAATTAACTAAAAAAGTAGCATCTTATCTGCATCTAACAGCATCTCCTTTAGCTGTTGAGTATTTCAGCTGGATATTCACCCAATGGCTTCAGCAACAACAAGGCTGACACTGTGGATATTTAAGAACAAGTTAAAATACTGAGACATTCGAGATTGATTCAAAATGAAGAACTATTCACGCAGACTTGAATGAAAAGAGGACTCTACTTTCAGTACCCCAAAAAATCTCTTGATTTAGCAATGATTTTGTTTCTGCGAAAATCAAACAAAATTCCATGAAGAATATGCAGATAAGATTTTTAAATTATTTTGACTATTGAACCACTGTAGTCCAAGAATGTTTAGCCTGCAGCACCTTGTACACCACAAATAGTGTATAACATTACCCTGTTAACACTAATAATCTCCAAATTGCAGAACATAAAACACTTGACAGCAGTTCTGGGATTATTTTGGGCTCTGTGAAGAAAAGCAGCTATTATAGTTATGAAGCTAAAAAATTCTGTGATGTAGAATTTATGACCTATTTACCTCCAATGCTACTTATAAATGAAGAGATCTGTGAAGAGCCAAGTTGTAGCATCACAAAGTAATTTTAAAGGGATCTAATATTTTTCTGCAAACTGGTGAAGAAGGAGATATGGAGGGGAGAATAATATGTGACAGTCTACACTTGTGGTGGTAAGGGAACCAGTTTATCCGCATTCAGCAAAATCAGCAGGTGAGGCAGACACACTTAATTCATGATTTCTTTGCCATTACACCCAACCTGTTAAGGTTCTGGCATCAACAAACACTCTGTGTCCCTTGGACAAAAAAGAGCAGCCATAAGGAGCAAATGCTCACTCCTGTTTAATAAAAAGAAAATAACAGCTGAGGGATTAGTAAATGTTTGCTGTAATTCTGCAACAGAATAAAATGTTAAATTCCACACACTGCTCTGGTGTTCCCATCCTGATCATCATCAGGGAAAATATACCTTCAGTGCAGCAGCTGTAGCTTCTCTAATAAGATATCTACATAGAGAAAATAGGCAATCAAATTTCTGCAAAGTATGACATTTTCCATTAAATTGTCTCTTCCTTTTATATGACACAGCTGCAACAGTTCTCACTGGCTTTTTCTATCTGTGCTTCAGAAAACATAACTCTCACTTGCAGGATATTTTCCAAATGAGTCATTTGAGATTTAGAAGATTTCCTCTAAATGCGTCTAGACCATGACCCTAAAAATTTTATCCTGAAAAAAGTAAAAAAATTGATCTTATCAAAAAAATTGATCCAATCATCTACAGCCATAAGCTAGGAAATAAAGAATGTTGGAAATGAGAAACATATTCTGACAAATTAAATATTAAAGAGATGTAAAGAACATCTGTGTCATTTGCTTCTAAATGAATCTCTGGTAGTTTAGTCAATGTGTTAATCTTCAAAAAGCCTTTGATGTTGTGGTCTGTTTGGCTTTGTCTGTTGAACTTTATAGTTTTGCTTTTAATAAGGCAGGGCTTCTGTGGTTTTCATATGAGTAGCAAGTCATTATTAGTAAACTGAATTGCTTGGAATTGCTGTAAATTGCAGTGTTTGCCTGCTAATTGATGGAGTGTCTGAAGTCCTGGAGGGAAGGTGTTATTCTTCCCCAGTGTTAATGATCATGTCCTGTTGCTAGTTTTGGTGGTGATAACACTGGTGCAAACTGTGGCCATCAGGCTGTGTCCTTGTGCCTTCAGAATGAGTCTTTGGTGACTTAAACAACAAACACACCTGTCTTGGATAGATGCAGCTGAAGTAATCCAAATGCCAACCTCTGCTTCCATGGGGCAGTGACTGTCATGGGAAATCCCTGTAGCTGCTGTGGAGTCTTTTTTTACCCCTCTTTGCACTGTCAGCCTGAGGAAGCAACTAATCTTGAGTTAACTGGGTCAAACTCAGTGCTATGGTTTGATTGACAAGGTTGTGTTTGGTCAATGGTTGGACTCAATGGTCTTGGAAGTCTTTTCCAACCTTATTAATTCTATGATTCTATCAAATCTGAGTGGATCACTAGATCTTCATGAAGGCCTTCTGTAAGGTAACTTCTGTTACCTTTGAGGTCAACCTCAGCTATGTCACAGCAACTTAAATGATGCACTGGCTGAGCAGGGATCACTCAAAATTAATATACATTCTTGAAGAGTTTTGTTTCTTGGAAAGGATTTCATTTTCAAGTGTCTTGGCATTTTTCATTCAACCTGAAACGAAGTGTTTTGCTTTCTTTAGGTGTGACAAAACCCCTATGCCTTTAGTTTAAGACAAGGAGAAAGTACCAAAAAAAAAAAAAAAAAAAGAGAGAAAATTAATAAGAGGGTACAAACACTCTCCTGCCAAGACTGTCCTTCAGCCAGACCTTATCTCTAATGTCCTCAGGGTAGCTCTTTTCAAAGAAAACACAAGGAGATTAAAGAAGCTGGCCAAAACATCTATTCTTTGTGCAGGTCTGCTAGTGAAACATCTTGGGCCCATCTCAATACACCAAGTTTCCTCCTTATTGCCTTCTTATGCTGATACTTACTTGCACCTATACCTGTTCATCCCTGTCCTACTGTACATAGATGTGCTTCACTCTGCACGAATTTTTCCAGAAGAAGAAGCAGCAGCTGCTCTTGGCAGGTGTAAATACTGTTTATCACATTCCCTGCCTTCCCCCCTCAAAGCACACACAGACACACAGAGTGATATTCTTGCACATTAAATTACTGCTATTGAAATCAGATTCTGGCTTACTCGACGCTGACAATATTGTGTTTTATTGCTAAATGCTACAAGTAATTCCTCACACTCTCAATGATTTATCGTGTAGCTCGTCTACTCAGGGATTTCCTCCATCATGTAATATCACTAGAATTTTGCCTGAGGAACAACTACCAGGGAGGACCTGCTGTTATACCTTGCTTCCTTCTTCTGGAACATAATAGCATAACATAAGTAAACGCCACAGAGCGGTTTGACATATTGTATAAGTACCGATTTAATGCTAAACTGATAATAGATGCTTGTTGAGAAGCTGTAAATTTTCAGAAACTGTCTTAGTCTCCTAATACATTTTAAAATAGGAAAATGTAAAAGCAGCTAGTATGTCTGTATCCACTACAATCCATCCACATTTCTGTATCCTTGCCTCTCATTTAGCATACATAGAAATTCAGACTGCAGAAAAGAAGTTTTGCATTTATACTCTTGTGCTATGAACAGCTTTCCTTTGATACCAGACGGTGAGTCTGTAGTGGCATATATAACACCAAGGACATATATAACATAGTCTCTCCTGCCTCCACATGCTTCACTCCCAGGAAGCATGTTAGAAATGCCCAGGAACAGCAAACACGACTTGCTGAATCAAGGGCATATTCATACTCACTGGAACAGAGAAAGGAGTGCAGCAATTGCACTAATTGCTTAGGTTGTTAACATAAGTATAATAATGACCAACCTGTTTCAAGCCCAACCAGCCCCAAGTCCTGTTTCCCAAACTACCCAGTGGGAGATACACAGGGGGAGTTCATAATAAGCACAGACTGGTGTTTAGCCAAGCACCTCTCTGGCAGTCAGTGCCTTAGAGAGCACCTGATCTGAAGGTCATGCAGAGACTGACCTGTTTAATGAGTGCCAACGGACCTGCCTTAATTATCTAATTCCTTCCAGAACCTATTTGCATTTTTGCCTCTGCAGCTTCTCTGAGCAATTAATGCCTTCTTCAGTTATGGGCTGTGTGAAAAATGCCTTTTCCAGTTTGTTTTAAAATTGCTGCTTGATGCTTTGGCATTGAAGTCCCATTCACTCCTGTGTGATCAGAATCAGAGAATAGGCCTTCCTCATGCCCTTTCTCTAACCCTGTAATAACTTCATTCTGGTTTAGCATATGCCTTTCCCTTTTGCCTCTTTCTGAAGCCAAACATGGTCTGTTTGGTCTTTCCTCCTGCGCAGGCTGTTCCTTGCTCAAACATTTTAGTACCTCTTTCAACTCTGCTTTTTATGAGATGAGGAAAGGACTAGCCCTGTGTGCAGCCTCCAGAATGTGTCTGCACTAGACACTTATACAGATGGCTAAAAGTGTTTCAGTCTGGCTCTCAATACCTCTCCTTAATAATTCCTAACAGCCTGTTTGCCCTTTCGACCACTGCTGAGCAATGAGCTTGCAGAAACAGCTCCAAGATTTACTTCTTGACTGGTAACAGCTAACTCAGAGCCAAGAACAATATATGCATGGCTAGATATGTTTGGGGCTTGTTGGTTTTTTTTTTCCAGATGCATTATACTGCACATATCAATGCTGAATTTTGTTTACTGTATACCAAGTCCTTCTGCAATCAATCACAGATTTAGATTTGACTATACTAAGTATTTTTGTATTACCAACAAAATTTGCCACCTAGCCCCCTTTTCAAGCTTCTTTATGAGAATATGGTGACACCCCAGCACATTTAGTATTTCCGTGCTACGAAAAATCCATCATTTGTTCTTCTTTGTTTCCAATCCTTTAACCAGTTATTAATCCATGTGAGGCCTTTCCAAATGACAACTTCATCTCTTCGTGGATGAAACTTGTGGAAAGATTTCTGGAAACCCTCAAACACTATATCAATTGAATAACCTTTATTCATATACTTCCTTGCACCTTCATAGAGTACTCATAGATTTTTAAGTCATGACTTGCTTTGGTGAAAACTGTGTTGACTATTCCTTAATAAATCTTTTTTTTTTCCAATGTCTAGTAAACCTATTCTCCAAATAAGTTTTTGAGAGTTTGCTTGATATTAAAGTATGAGTTTGTTACAAAAGCCAGGTGTAATGCTCTTTATTTGCCCACATCTCTCTTGTAGTCTTGCTTTAAAAAAAATAATTTTTTTTTGATATCTGGAGCCTAAACTTTGTTAATTCTCAGAATAAACCAAAGCCTTTAAATCCTTTACAGTTCTTTGAAATTATTTATTGTTATTTATTGGTTTGTTCCACACTCTAGTCTACTGTTCTTTCCAGCTTAGACAGATGTTTTCTGAAGAGGTACCCTATCCAAAACTAAAGAACAACAAACTCTCAGGTCTCTCCTTCACCTCTCTGTGGAAAATATAAAGACAAAGAAATTAAAGTTCTATCTGTTGTGGGAGGAAGAAAGGATATGCTTCCCGCCAGAAGCATCTGATGCTACTTCATGCCTTCCTGTACCAAAAGGTGTGGTGCCAGCTGTGCAGATACCTGTTTACATTGGGATTCATCTCCTCCAATGCTCATTCAGCTTTCTTGCAATAACTTTGTCTTCCCTGTGTAATGCTTTTATACATTGTTCACTTCTGGATCTCACCAAGTGTGGTAAATGTCTTAATTCTGATGCCTTTGAAGTTTTTGATGCTATGACGTTTCACACGTTTATCAAATTGATTCTCACAAACTTCTTTATTATTTTTCTTGAACTGCCTTAACAAGGTTTTTCATTTCACTTGCTAATGTGTTTGCTGCTGGTTATTGGAATCATTATCCATTTCTCTCTCTGGCTCAGGACTTGTTTAATTATTTAATGCAATGAGACATAACCTGTAGAGGAGAGACTGAAAGAGCCTCATGTGAAGTGCCCTACAATCCCCTAGGAGCTAAAAAGGTCATGTTCCATTGAAACATTGAAGGGATTTGTTGTTGGGTTTCTCCCACTTCAGCCCATGAGTAAATACTGGCCTCACCTGTCCCTTTAATTCCCCAAGTGCTTGTATCTTCTCCCCTCTCAGCCCCCCCAACTTGATGTTCTTCAGGGGTGCACAAGCAGCTCTCCCAGCACCAGTGTAGCCCATTCCTCAGGGACAGTTTCTCCCCCTCACTCCGTGAGGGTCCCTGGCATCTGACCTGGGACTTGCTTCCTGCTCCTGGGAGCCCATCTCTGTGAGAGACTCAGCGTTACAATTCCTTCCATGCTTCCCTAGCTCCAGCCCTCAGGCTGTGTGTCAACATTATCCTTCTCACCGAATGCTGACACTTTAAAATTAAAATACATCAGTAATAGTTAAGCTGAATATACAATCTTATGATCATGACCAAGTCAAGATTTGTCTTGTAATCTTTCTTTGTAGTGATTTGTAAGGAAAAGTCCCTTTGGTGCTGACCCCAGAATTAACTTTCCAGACTGCAATATAGTCAGACAAGTCAGTCTGTTGTTTGTCCCCTTCTCTAAAACAAATAGTTTCTAAAGGATACTTGTATATGTATTCACTAGTGAAAATCCCCAACCTGCTAACAAATATTCAAAATTTGCTGTTACCCTATTGCAGTGGCTCTTACTGTTTTGGAACAGTGTGATTTAATATGTGAAACACAGAGGAAATTGCTTTTTCATGGTGTTTCAATGCTTCTGAAACACAGCTTTGTTGAAATTAAGCAAACTTATTAAATGAGTTAACTCAATCAACTGAATGATCCTCACTCTCCCATAAGACTTAAAAGGAACCCATACTTTCCTCCAGTATATCTATCATGGCCCAAGGGGTCTTTTAACTAGAGATTTTATTGAATCTTAAAGCAAATGTATTGTTGTCTTCAGTTTACCATGAAAGTTGATTAAAGATACTATCATTGTGGTTTTCACAAAAACAGCAACCCAATAGGTCTCTGAGTTTGCCAGTGTGTGGTTATTAAATAAATAAAAAAAAATTCAATTTTTATTTGCTCACACTCAAAACTGATCTCCATAATTTCTGGACTTATAGGGCATATTTGGATTATCTTTCCTTGAAAGGAACAGATCAGAGTTTCTTCTGCTGAAATGCTAGGATGCCATTGAAGCCTGGGCAACCTGAGGACTGGTAACAACAACCTGATCCAGAGTCAGCATATCACCACTCTGATCATTTATTATGCCTTTATGTGGAAGGAAAATTGAATGAAATTCCACGAAAACAAACAAGGAAATAGTCTGGTATTTCCAAGCATTTCATGCTTCTCTCCTAGGACGACCTGGAGGGACAATGGACATGCCATGTAGGCTCTACAGCCAGAGAGGGAAGTAAACTTTTCCAAAGTACAATACAGATCTGCTCCCTCCTGCCCAAAACAGGGAGCTTCTTGGCCCAAAGGAAGAGGGAGCAGCATCTACAGGGATTTGGCTCTCACTCCTGCCTTTCTCAGGAGCTCAGACTTTCTGGATGGACTGCACAAGGGTGGGGCAAGTCCTTTTCCAGCACTGGGTTCTGAGTGAGGGAGGAGCTGGTCTTTTCTTTAAGAAAATCTGTTTAGCAAGATGGTTACCTCTTTCATTTATGAATCTGATCTCTGTGGAGAAAGAGACAAATTTCCATCTTCTCTTCAGCCCCAGAAAATTTAATTCCACATCTTCTTCAGGAGGTCTAAGTCACGGGGATGCACCTTCCTTCACTCAAACCATGCCCTCCCACTTGACCCCTCAAAAGAGAGGGAACCATCAGCAATAACAGGCAAAAGCTCCACTGAAGCAGTGTGGGCATGACCTGTCTCCTCACAGGCACCAAGTTTTAATTAATGCTTCCTGCTGTAGTGGTGACATGGTATGCTAAGAATAAAGCACTTAGGGGACCAGAAAGCAAGCAAGCAACTAAAAACCTGAGACTGTGGCCTCAGTATAATATCATGAGCCCAGAGAAGGGAGCTTTGGGGTTCTATTTTAGGACATTTTCTAGGTTTAATCACAGAACAGAAACCAGCTCATGGCCTTGTTCTCTTCACTAACCAGGGGGCAACATCAGTCTGGAGGGGGAGAGGGAGTGTATGTCAGGACCTTCCACTGGACTGGTACTTTTTCTTTCTTGTAAAAATGGAAGTTGCTTTTCACAAGCAGGGAACAGGAAAATGGTTTCTAAGAAATTGTTCAGTGTAAACACCAGCAAATTCATTATTCATAGTTGCTTAATGAAAGTTTTATGTTAACAAATCTTTTTTTCTGTGTATGGCTCATAAAACTATTTGCTGCCTTTTTCTGTCTTTTTGTTTCTTCAGTTCAAGAGGTCACATTCATTGTAGGTGAAGCTTTAAATAAAGAAAAAATAAAGATCTGAAGTGAGTCAGTGAATTTGAGCACTCACTGGCTACAAGACACCTTGTGCTCCATCTGATTCAGCTACATAATTCATTGCTTGAAATTTTTCAGGAGAAGCATGTTTAAAATGTCACTTACAATATGAAAATTTGTTTTAATACAATTTAGTCTGAACATTTATGGTTCTCATAGTGTTCCCATTTGTGCTTATGAACCTTTTCTTTCCATAAATAGGTGAAGGAAACTGCATTCATGAGAGTCTCATGACTTATATTACATCTGAGTTCTCAGAGGTCATTGTGAATAACATCTTGATGAAGCTGCAGTCAGAGATAAGAGGTTTATATATGGGATCCTGAAATAAGGCCTGGCCGTTGTGATCTCACCAATTTCAGGATTTTAGTCTATCTTTTAAGTAAGCTGACTCTGTCAGAATGACTTCTCCAGGCCTGAGGCTTCCTCTGCTTAGTCTTACTCTGGGAGCAAAGTAAATGCATCGACCAGACTCAACAAGACATGTTTCATCAACTTTCAACTCCATCTTTGTCCTCACAAGAGTTTTAACAGCCACTGCGTTTTAAAGTGGGCTGCATTGTTGTTATCAGGACTTTGTGGACATTGAGGGATCCACCTGCAGGCTTGAAATTAGGCATAGGCAAAAGTACTTGGGCCATTAGCATTTCTTTTGAACACAGTAATAAAAATATTAAAAATCCATAGTATGAGTGAGGAAAATTAGATCTCTTTTCTTCCAACAAACACAGTTCAACAGTTTTACCCTTCCACTTCGAAAAAAAGCACTGCTGTCCATGGTGTGTGTTGTGTTTAATATGCCTGTGAAGCCCAGCACAACAAACCATCGAGATTAATAACCTTCAGCGGATAAAGAAACCTGCTGTTGAAAGGAGGTGCTGTAATCACAGCTGGCTATGGCTCTGCAGCACTCTGCAGGCAGCCAGGAGGTCTGGAGAAACAGATCCAGGCTGTGTCCCTGCTGGCAGCTCTGCCACACCAAAGTGGAGACAAGGAGGGATGAGGAGCCCAGCAGGGTCTCACCTGCCCTTCATCCGCTTCAATTTTCCCTGTGGCCCCACTGCTCATGTCAGATGTCCACACTTTTTCATCTAGCTACCTAATTATTTTCATCATCAAAATTCTATTCATAAGCCAAGCAAAAACAGTGGGAAGAAAGGATGGTGACAGTGCGAGCACAAGAGGGGGCAGGGCTGTACCACCAACAGAGCTTCTGCCAAAGCCTCGGCTGCCTGCACAGAGACAGATTCAATCTCCACACATCTTTGCTGATACTTCAGACAGAGAGGGATGGCCAAATGACAAATGGTCACCCCGTTCTAGAGGAGTCCCTCTTCTCTGTTCAGTGTAGGACTGGTTAGGGTTGGGTTGCTGCCATTTTCCTGGATGTGCAACTTGCTTGATTTGTTGCTGCCCAGACTGAAGTCTCCACCACTTGCTCCAGTTCAAGCTACTGGACTAGAAGCCTCTTGTTGCCTGTCTGCAACTTAAGTGTGCTCTATTAATTTAAAATACAATCAATAATTATTGCAGCAAACATATTGCAGCAGACATGCTGCTGTTACTGCCCAGAAGAGATCTAAGCATCCACAAACATCTTTTTGTCCAAGCCTTCTGCAGCTGTTGTTTTCAGGTGCCTGCTCCCCTGGGGAACTTTCAGGCACAGTGAGCTTTCCCAAATAATGCGAAAGTTATCACAACTGTTGTGATTGTCTCCACTTCATGAAACAGCTGATTTGTTAATGACTCTTCTGCAGAATAGTTAGACTGAAGCTTAAGTTAACTTAGTAAAATAGGAACTTAGGGCATGAGCTGAGCCTGTCTGGTCACTCACCGACCCTGTTGTGTCCTGTCTCTGTCGCAACACTCTCTCTGCTTGGGGATGCTGAGAATGGACACTGTGTAGCCTGGGGGCACCTCGCAAGTGCATTTTGGGGTACTGAAAAAGAACCTGTCCATTCGAGCTCCACTGACTGATGGCCTCAAAACAGGCACTGTGTCTGTGCCTCTGAAATGACGCTAAAGCTCAGCGAGCTCACTGAGGTGCCAGTATAAACCAGATTTTCAGCAGCTGCGTGTAGATATTTTTCTCACTCCACTGATGAGAGACACATTGTAGCAGACACCCTGAAGCAGGGTGTTTAAGTTCAGCAAGTGAGAGAAAATGCTGATGTTATACAGGAATTGATTGGTGTCTGCCAATATCTACCACCACTGGCTGAGGTCTGATGGAATAACTGAGGGAACATGTTGAAAATGTGACAGCCAGTGAATGTGTTCTTCTTGACTGCTTCAAATTGGATCATGTTTGCACAGATGGGGCACGCACTCTGAAAGGCAGGACTACTGGTTGTGTCTCTTTGCTAGAAAGGGTTTTGTATCAACAGTTATCCAAAATATCATTTTATAGCCATCAGGAGGCTCTTTGTGCTAAAGACCTGGATTTCTCCAAAACTCTAAACCTGATTATCTCACCAACTTGATAGTTGTGCATGCACTAGATCAGCATTTCTTACCAACGTGAGCAGAAGGAAATCAGTGCTCCTCTACAAGTTTAGTTAGCTGGTGCAGGAAAAGGCTCTTAAAAACTTTGAAAACTAAAGAAACAAATGGGTTTTGGAAGGCAAGAGTGAATTCATGAATCACAGCAAGCTGCCTAAAGACCAGGATTAGGCAGTGAACTGGCTGCCTTTACAGGCATTACATTTTGTCTGTACCATGTCAGTATGTCTACAGGAGAAAGACTGTCATTCTGTTATGATGTTTAATGGTCCTTCCCTTGTGATAAAAGCCATAAAAAACTCCTGTCTCATAGTAAGTTGGACCGCTTTCTTTTAGAGCAGTCAGGAGTTAATAATAGGGCAATAAATTAGGAGATCTATACTGCAATGTCATCAATTCTGGGCTTATATGAGTGAATTTTTGAAGAAATTGTGGTCGAAAAGACTGCTGTGGCCATTTAGTAATCCTCTTGATGAATTTATAATTGGAAATGTTGAAATTTGAAAGTACAGTTGAGCTTGAGAAGGAACTGCAGTTCATCCCTAGTGATGAAGGGCCACTGCTGTCCTGAGCTGAGGGCCACGTGAGTAGTTGCAGCCCTGGCCTGGCCACAGCTGTATTCCCAGAATAAATGTTGTAATGTGGGACAGATATCCTGGCCCTGACATGAGCTAAAAAAGAAGCATTTTACCCTCATCCTGATGAAGTCATCTCTGCTGGAGTGCGTAATTACCACTGAATTTTTAAACAGCTGTAACACATAATATTAATGCCTGAAGAGAACAGCAAAAGAGCATTTACAGGGAAACAAACCATTGCATTTCTCTGCTCCCTGACACAATGAGCTGAGATAAAACTAAAGCTACTCAAGAGCTAACAGGGTTTAGAAATCAGTCAAAACTGAGAAATACAACATTTACAAATGGATGTGATCATATGATGGATTAAACCTGTAGAGAAAGGCAAGTTTCTAGCCTCTGTTACCCGTCTCATATTTGCAGCACACCTTCACCACTTCATCACTCTAAATCTGGCATCCAGGAGGAAGAAGTCAGAGCAGAGATAGTAGGCATGCAAGAGGTGCCAAAGATGGGGAAAGAAACCAAGACGGGTGGCAGAATCAGCCCTGTGAGTCCAGTTCTGCTCAGGATCAATGAAGAACTCAAAATCCCACAGTTAAAGTTCAGTGCCAGTTCAGTTGGCTGGGGAATGTGTCAGAGAGGAAGAATTTCAGGCTGATGTTTGGTTCAGGTATAGTGCAACTCTTTGAGCATTTTTCTCTGAAATTCATATTTTAATAGCACTAGTGAAACAAAAGAAAAAAGAAAACCTGGAAACTGCAACATAATGACACACATTGCAGCTATATAGTTCCTGTTCTAAGTCTGACTGATTATAACTGCAGTGGAGAACTTCAACCAAAGTAGTTTGATAAACTACACAACAGAACAGTGGGCAAGGTGATGGAGCTGCTAGCAGCAAGAGATGATATATCTTTTTTTTGAAATGGGAACTGACTGATAACTCTCTCTAGTGTATTCCAGGTTATTTCACCTGCTTCTCCCTACAGACATGACTGAGCAAAGATCAAGTCAAACAAATGACTAAAGATTAGCTGCTGCAAAGTGTAGCTTTTCACTGCCTGAAACCCAGGGTCAAATCCTGGCCTATGGAGGGTGTGCTCCCTGCAGCACGTGGGGACAGTCGTGCAAGAATGGCATTGCATGGTGTTGCAAAGGTTTGCGTAGCCCATTATTCTGTTTCCAGCAGTGGCTGTAAGGGAATAGCTAAGGAAAAACATGGAGTCAGGCCAGGCACACAGATTCATTTGCCCTAGCAGTCTCCAGCATCTAAACAGAGAAACATTCATTCTTCAGGGGCTCTAAAACCACATCCTTGGCACTGCTGATATGTTGCTCTAGGCCCCTGAGGCTGGGATCTCAGGACCTGCATGTGAAATCAGAATCACTTTCAATGCAGGTCGTAATGGCTCAAGTACATTCACCTGTCAGTGCATCCAAATGGCATCTCACGAACCCCAGGTGTTTTAGCACAGATTGCATGTCCAGGTCTCTGCATCTGAAATGTGCCCCCAGAATAGGAACTTGAAGAACTATTATACTGTAATTCAAGTAATTTGATGCCATCTTGGGAGCAGGGATAAATCTTTCATCTTTACAGGTATGTGCCCAACTTGCTAGGGTATAGATCCAGACTCCTGCACGGCATTTTGTCTCCTGCATCCTCAGTTGTCTTCACACTGTCAGGGTTCCAAGAAGAGAAGATAAAAAATTGCATCTCAGCTTAGTCCACACCTGAGAGATGTGCAGCATTGATCTAGGGCCACCTAATGTGCGAGAAGGAGCTGTAGCACATTCTTCCATTTCCTATCAGTCTCACCTGTAAAATGTTGTATAAAGCAAGGGCTGGGAAATGACAACACTTTTCCCACTTTCCATATTGCAGAAAAGAAACAGCCATAGTAACCACAGAATCATAGAATGGCCTGGGTTGGAAGGGACCTTAAAGACCATCTAGTTCCAACCCCTTTGCCACGGGCAGGACACCTTCCACTAGACCAGGCTGCTGAGGTTTTGTGGGTGTTGATGCCAACAGGGCTTACCCACTGCAATAGGCTGTTATCAGGCTTGGGGATAAACAAATGTGGTAAAAGACTTGGTGTTGTCAAGTCCGGGTTTGTTCTGGGTCACACAGAGTTGCAAGTCTCCAGAACCCAAAAGTCTATGTGCAAGCATTTTAAACCCACAGTTTGAGTAAGGGTTTTTGGGTCTCAGTTCTGGAGTTGGGCAGGTCTGTCCCACCTAATCCTCACTTCAGGCACCCTTAAAAACCTGTGCTCAAGTACCCCGCACTGAGCTTGTTCTGTAAAAATTGCAAATGTAGATAGATATTGTTCACATTATGCATTTACTTAGCAGTTGTAAACGTGCTTCCATTTTGATGACGAAATATGTCCTTAATTATACAGAAGGCTAGTTTGCTTTTTTTTAATTCTTTTTCTGTGTGAAAACAAACTCACTACTAGCAGTGAATTCAAAACCAGACACAGAAAGGTAGTTTTTCTCTGAATCATGCCGTGATTGACTTTCCAATTATTTTTTATTTTACCTTCTTGGAAAGTATATGTTTATTTTCCATACCTTCCCTTTCCACAAAGCAGCTGTGTACTTGAGGTGACAAGTTCTTAGAAATGGCTTTATGAATCATAACTCATGTATTAACACCGTGCCCAGCCCACGACTTGGGAATGAAAGGCAGAAAATCAAGACAGCCTGCATGACCTTGTTAACCTGTTGTGAATGAAAGAGATGGGAAGAGTTAGTGAGTTCTTAGGCTGTGACCTGGGGCTGCTTAAGCAGAACTGACCTGTGCAGGCAGAGAAGAGGAGCCCTGCCTGCTCTTGGGCTGGTGAGACACACTACAAAGTTGAGCTTTGAGAAAAAAGACCTAACAAAAAGAGGAGGAGGAGGACTTAATGTAGTTGAAAGAAATGGAATCTGAGTTACACTGATGTCCAGACAGGTCATTTCTGAAAGAACAGCCTGGGTTTTCTACATATGTCAGATCATTCTAGTCTTAAGCCTCTTGAAAAACTTTTAAACACTTGGATTATCTGAAGCTGGCAGAGGGAGCTTTGTTCAAGTGCTGAATTTCACAGGTTAACAACTATGGCCTTTAGAGGAGGATGACATTTTAAAAAATATTAAGACAGTGGTAGTGCTTTTTTTCCGCGCTATGCACGGGACAGGAAAGCAGGGCATCCTCATGCTGTGCAAAGACCTCAGACAGAAGCTTGCCCTTTCCCTATAGGCAGTTTTAGATGCTGGAGAAAAATCAAACTTGTGCACTTGTTACTAAGGTTTAAAGGAAGAGGAGATGCATGGAAATCCATTCCCAAACATCTGCAGTGCAGGAGATGTTAGCAACTGAAACGTGGTAGATAAATGTGAGTAAAATGTGCCAAGAAACATGTGGGGTAGAAGGCATTTACTGTTATGTTTAAGTGCTTGCAAAATGTCTCTTTGTTGTCCTATTTACAAGGAGCACTTTGCATAGAGAACATCAATCTCTCACAGAGCCGGCACATTGCTGTGATAGAAATAGTAAATTAGCAACAATAGGGATCTGGTAGGGGGGCTCTCAGCAAAGGGACTTTATCATACAAAATGAAAGAGGAAAACCTCTTTTACACCGTTATGCCTTTGTCAGCCCACACGACAAGAAGGCAGCTACCCCTGCTGCTAGGTGCCTTTGACAGCACTGCATAAAGGCATGCAGAGCAGAACCAGCTACCATGGGGATTAAATAGCTTGAATGCTTTATTTCAAAGGATAGCTGCAGTCATCTCCCCTTCCTGGCACCCCTGCCCCGAAACCTGAGCAAGTGGAAGGGCTGGAGGACAGAAGTGCTCCAGAAGTCAAGACATTTATACTATTTTGGACCAAGGCAACAGCATCCCTTTGAAAACTTTTAAATTTCTGGGACGTGTTTTACCTTGAATGTTTCTGCAGGCAGATGTTGCAGCATCAGCAGGTAGGAAATGGAATCACACAACCATAGAATGGCCTGGGTTGGAAGGGACCTTAAAGATCTTCTAGTTCCAATCCACCTTCCACGGGCAGGGACTCCTTCCAGTAGACCAGATTCCTCAGAGCTCCATCCAACCTGGCTTTGGTAGATAGGCAAGTCAAAATTTTTTTCTGCATTTCAAGGGACAAAAATAAACTGTTCTGGCTTCACCTGAAAAGTGGTGGGAGGTGAGGGTAACCCAGCTGAAGGTCAAGCCAGAGAGGTCAGGGCACACCTGGGCTTGCTAGTCTGTACCTCCAGTACAAACCACGCTTGCACTTCCATGAAAACTTGCCTCATCTCCAAGTTGCACACAAATACTGAAGCATCGTCTTTGGGTGAGCTCCTGGGCTTCCGGATCCGAGCTCACACTGATGTGGCACACGAGCTCACCTGACACGAATCTTGCATTGGTACCAGTCAACCTGGATGTCAGTTTTGCTTTATTTTGGTGTCACTTAGGTCATGTATGTATGTACGTCTGGAGTAACACTAGAAGAGTGAAGTGTGTGATCTAAATTAATCTCATATTTGGTCTTTCTGAAATTGCCTCTAAGAGATACTTTGGGCCAGTGATGAAGTTTTCTTCTTCTTGTGATGCAGCCTTCTTGTCTCACATGGTACAGGGGTTGGTTGCTGAATTATGTCTGAGTATTTTAATTGCTTAACTAAGATGTGGGAGATCTTTTGCAGTTTCAATATACTTCTGAAGGGAGAAATTGTTACAGGACATGATAAATGCTTTAGATTGTTAAAATTTGTAGAAGACTGCAGATACAGTACATTGTACTCAAGTTGTCCAGATGTTACTAATTTTTCCAATTGCAAAGTGTTGTATGATTCCAGCATATTTTACCAGAGGCTAGACTGCTAAAAAATTTCACGTACAGGTTTGAAATCCTATAACAATACAAGAACAGAAATAAATTTCTACTATCATACCAAGATTACAGTTCACAGGTCATAGAGGGTTGCTAAGGAAGCAGAGTTTGAGCTCTGTAAGACAAAATGAAATTTTTCAGCTTTCAGTCCTCAGTTGCTTGCCTGGAAAGAATTGGAATTGTTATTGTAATGAGCCTTAAAAATAATTAACTGTGCTCTTTCTCAGTTACTTTGAATCCAGAGACAAAAAAAAAGAATGAAATGTGCTAATCCGCTCCCTGTGCTTAAGAAACAGGACTGTTATGTATTCCACATGTAACCACAGCCAGGATTTCACAGCTATGCAGCTGAGCATGGCAGTATCTGACCCCGGGGCAGCCAGTCTGTCATTTAGCAGAATTTTCCTTTCCTTACCTGTGAATCGTCAAGTGCTTCAATGAGCAGTTTTGGAAGCCAGTCAGCTGAAGAGAGGAGAGGAACATATGGGTTTAAGTGGTTGGTCTAGTGCATTTTGCTGATAGGTGGTGGTGACTGCACCCCTCAGCGTGGAATCCTCAGGCCATGAATACTCCCCTGGAGGTAGTCACCAAAACCAGGGACAGATGTGAACAGTGCAGTCTCCTAAACTTGGGTAAAATAATCAGCTATCAGAAACTTCAGAGTGGATATTATTTAGCCCAGTCTCTCTATAATGTGAAGACCCTACATGTCCCAGCAGTTGACATAAACCCTATATCTGCTTTCTGGACTTCATTAGTACCATTTAAAGGTAAGGAATAAACATATCCTTTCTGCACTTTGACTACTGAAATTGGGACACTTTGAGCATGAATTACTATATTTGTGTATGTTCTGTGTCCAAGTCTGTGGGCATACCATTACCACTTCATAGAGTGTACTCACGAAATGTGGGGCTTTTTTGAAGAATGGTGTGGGTTCTGAAAATGAGATATTTTCCTGCTACATCTTCAAGGATGTATTCATTCAGAAATTTAAGTTGTGAAGTTAAGAACTCTCTGGCCATTGCTAATCAGAGAGATTAGAATGGAAAGCCTGACCTTTTCAGTCAGAAAAATGCACATTTGGACATAGTTTTGTTTTTCAAAACATTCAGAAGTTTTTCATTTGTTTCAACATGAAACAAAAGCAAAACTTGAAACTTAAAAGTAATTTCAAAATTCAGCATTTACCTGTAAGATTTAGTTCTACATTGCCATTTTTTTTGCATTCCAAAATATGAAAAAATCCTCACAATAGCAAAGATAATGATGGTAATAACACAAAAAAATGTATAAAAGTCATGAATTTTTTCTCTTTTGGGAACAAGAGGATTCATTCAGAGGTCAAGACCTTTACATGAAAGTGATAAGGGAAAAAACTATCAACAACAATTAAGAAAACTGTCCTATTTGACAACAATAAAGCTGTCAAAGTCTGCAATCTCACAGCTCACTTGGGAAAGCTTTAAGCTGAAGATTTCTGACTCGTTAACAGGCAGATTATTGATATTATAGCCTTGTTATAGCTCACTGCACAAGAATATCTGCGTCGTGATTCCTGACTTGACCACACACTGAATTCTCCACTATTCTGTCCAGGTTCTTCCAACAGACTCTTTGTGTCTGAGTGCCCTCCAGCACCTCATTAAACAACACATCTTACACCTGCCACAGTTTGTTCTCCATCTTCTCCCAAGAGGACAGGTCGGTGCAGTGAAGTGTTCTGTGATGGTGGGACTTCCTTGACAAATTTAGATAAAACCCTATGCTATTAGGTACGGGGAAAAAACCAACCAACCAACCAAAAAAAACCCAACCTGAAACGCATCAGATTATGATCCTTCAAAAAAAATCCAGCCCAACTTCAACCCCAGATCCTTTTGAATTGTGTAGAAAATTTCCACAGCTGTTATCACCTCTGTTTTTTTCCACTACTTAAAAGAAACAATCTCAAAGTGGTTTCTTGTTTTCTTTGTTTGGTTGTTGCTTTTGGGTTTTTTTTAGTGCAGCTAAAACCTGTTGGCTAAGAGACCTGGACTTCTCTAATTCGTCCACAATGCTCAGAAAGAAACTTTCACAAGAAAAAAGGAACGCTTCATACCCAGAAGAACATGTGAAAAATTAAGACAATATAGATCAGTTCACATAACAGGAATGGAAAATCATGGGCCTCTGTGTATAAAAGCTGGCCTTTCCTTGGGATAATGATCTTTCCCTTGTACACAGAATAAGGTGGCACAGAGGAGCCAGGAAGGAGTGTGGGTGTAGTCTCCTCCATTCCCATCTTCCCATGCCCTGCCTAGGAGGACCACCAACTGCTTGGAGAAAAATGAACCCTGGACTATGTAGAAAGTCAAGGAGCAGCCTCTGGTGTCTGTTCAAGTTTCCAGATATGATCTGCACCTTTTTATTTGGAGTCTGTCCCCTGGCTACACCTAAATGGATATGCCTACAAAACACGTCTGAACCTGCTGCTCTGCTACATTTTTGTTATTTATCCATTTTTCTGATCCTTTACCAACTATCTTTTCTAGAGGCCTTATGCTGACTTTTTAGAGAAGTTGTGTTAGTAATTTCCTCAGAATTTACACAAAAAATCTGACAGAATGCCGGTTGGCCATACTTTCCTTCAGCCTACTGGGGATGATGTATTTCCAGAGAGTTGGAAATAACAAGTATTTGAACAAGCTACATTCATTTTCCAGAGTATCAGACACTGTTGAGACACAAGTGCCCCCCTATTTAAAGTTACCATTCCCTCCTTAGACAAGACTGAGTGCCACAGAAACACTGTGTGTCATTAGCTCCTTGTATGTTCTCCTGCAAAGGGAAGAGGCTTGAAGTGAGAGCAAGAGTTTACTGGAAAAAGGAAGTATTTGTATTTTAAATTCCCAGGAGGTTAAAATATTAAAGAAAAAAAATACACAGCCAATCAAAGCAAAAAGAAAAGAGGAACAGGAGAGGATTAACTGAGGGGAAAAGTGGAAAGTCCTTAACCACACGGTTTTGTTTTAGCATTCAACTAGAATGAACTGAAATCTTTATGAAACACCCTTGAAAGATGTTGAAAAGAACTCATATCATACTTGAAGCATGCAACCAGATTGCTTCCTTCAGTGTTCTCAAGAAGATCCTTTCTTCTCTATCTCTGCAGATACCTCTTTTCCATGCTCCAGACAACACTGTTTTAAAAGACCACTGTTAACTGCACCTGCTGAAAAAATGGGCTTAAACAGCACTCCAAGTCTTTCTTCAAAGTAATGCCCCTCTGATTTACTTTCCAAACAAAAATAATTCAAACTCTGAAGAAACTA
The DNA here is from genome assembly GCF_036250125.1 of Pseudopipra pipra. Classification (NCBI taxonomy): domain Eukaryota; kingdom Metazoa; phylum Chordata; class Aves; order Passeriformes; family Pipridae; genus Pseudopipra; species Pseudopipra pipra. The sequence goes on along the minus strand of NC_087550.1, from coordinate 112,479,773 downwards.
TCTGTGTCCTTATAAACACAAGCATCCTCTGTAAGAAAAGCATATCATCTTCTGCTTGGGTAAGTGTGAGATGGGTACAGAAACAAAGCAAACAGGCTGAAGGATGTCCACGGCCAGAGAAAACCAAAAGAAGTGCACCACAGGCAGCCTCACAGCTGAGTTTGTGCCAGGTACATGAGGGCTGGCCCAGCAGTGCCCCATGAGAGCTCCTGCTGGGGGGTTGTTATGACCATATCTCCGAGCCTTCATCCATTCTCTCCGCTTGTCCATTCTCTCCGCTTGTCTCCTTCCACTGCCTAATTAAATTAATTGCACAGGCCATGGGAAGCAGCAAGGCAGAAGCTGTCCTTAGGTGAGTCTGTCTGCAGGCACCAGCAGTTTTGTGTCCTAGGCACACGTAATCTATAGCAAAGAGCCTGGTACATTTTTTTTTTAATTATTTTTTTAAAGACATAGCAGAAATCATTTGGTCAAGCAAAAGCATTACTAAGGCACACATTGATATCTGAATTGTTTTTTCTAGTCTTTCTCAGTGGGTCTGGTGAAATGACTACTTGAGAATTGCCTCATCCTAATACAGATGTCTAAAAATGGTCAGAGGAGTTGTTACATAAAAATTTGTATTTCCCTTCCTGGCTTACTGAGACAGGTCAGGGTGCCTGAATTCAGCAGAGACCTGCACTACAAAGGCTGAAATTGAACTGCACCACCATAAGTAACCAAAACAATAAAAACCCTACAGAAGGATGCAAAATATATGCAGAGATTCAACAGAATACGAGAAGCAGAATTCTAATTTCAAGTCCACTTAAGCATTTGGATATGTATTTAAAACTGAGGGCTTCTGGTTCTTCATGTAACTTGTTGAGAAGCCTACCAGTGCTCACTGAGGGAGCTGGGCCAGCCCAGGATTAGTTGCTCCCCCTCCAAAAGACAGCACTCAGTCATCCACCAGAGGCAGGCTGGCTCAGCAAGAAATGATGGAGCACCACTTAAAAGCATAATTTTTTTCCAGTGAACAAACTTGAGAGGATGATCTTTGTCCTTCCCCACACATCACTATGATAGATACCCATTTTTGTGGGTACAATTAAAATTTGATTGAAAGTGCCTCATCAGTTATTCTTTCTTTATAATAGGTTAGAATTATTTACCCAGGCAGGTGTTTTTCTGATAGAGGTCATATCTCCAATCACTGGCTTTCTGTGGCATAAAAATAATCATCATTCATGCTATGGTGTGTCACTAGAATCTCCTTCCTGCAGATTTCAAAGAATAAAACAGTTTTGTAGCTTTACACTCTGATCATCTTTGTCACTCTTGTCATGACGGGTCATAGTTTTACTGTTGGAAAGAAATGGCACTGTGTGAAAATGAGTTATAAATTGTGATGCTGATGTACTAGTTTTCCAGCTATTATCTCTCTCCTCCCCTTCAGTTTGAAGGGTTAATAAATATGTTGTAAATATTTTACCATAATGAAACTTGCAATAAACCCTGTGGAGTGAAATATCTGTATAAAAGGAATATGAAAACAGAGTTTGAAACTGTTTTCCTCCCTTATTTGAATCAAACCCCAAATTTTAATTAAATGATTAATGATTCAATACTTTCTGGAAAATGGACTGTTTCACCTGCTTAGGTCAATGTCAGAATGCAAAACAAAAGTACACCTATGAATACATTAACATTTACAGGAGCTTATTAAGCTCTAATTATCTCTATGCATGTATATATGTATATATGTGTATATGTATATGTATATGTATATGTATATGTATATGTATATGTATATGTATATGTATATGTATATGTATATGTATATGTATATGTATATGTATATGTATATGTGTGAGTTTACATATGTATGTGCATATCTATGTATAATTAGTATGATCCATCAGGAATACAAAGTTTAAAAGGGTTTAGAATCTGCAAAATATTAATTTCTGAAAAAATCATACCAAATTCTTCTGATTATACGAGTTGCATTCACCTGGTCTTCCAAAGAGCTCCTGAGGTCTAAGGGAGCCATTATCAAGTTGCTGAATATCATTAAAGGTACTCAGCACTTCAAATACCTCAGCCTTGTGTGTACTGAGCAAACCTATACTTGCAGCAACTCTTTCTATGGATCACTGGACTGGAGTGAGAGATTTCACTGCAGTGAAGTTCATGCTCAGCTGCTCTTTTCTGTATCCATTTTCTTCCACTGAGAATATGGGTTTATCTTCCCAAACAGGCCAGCTTCTTTCTGACAATGAACAACATATATGAAAGTCTCTTATTGTTTCTCTGTATTTGTCACAGTGGATGCTAAACTTTAGCTCAAAAAAAAAGTGTGAATGACCAAGAAGTTGACTGAGAGACTTCAGGTTTCGAAATCCTTGAAGAACTCCTCTTTTTGCCACTTTGTCTGCATATTTAAATGAGATTTGCATCAGCTCCAGAGAAGAATAACCATTCTAGTCTGTAGGATATCTGCAACATACATGTGAGTACATTCTCTGGACTCCTGTACAGTTAATGTCAAGACATGTGCACTTCTAGAGAGAAATTCATCTGAATTATGCAAGACACAGAAAATCACTCAAGGACTGCCTCTTTTCCCCCTTACTGTCAGAAGAGTTTGCAGGGCTTCCTCACCTACAGACATTTTCCAAACTCTTAAAAACATGATTCATAATGTGTGTTAGCAGTTTATCCTCTGGAAACACAAGCAGCACAATGAAGCTGTGTGACAAGCCTGACAGCAAACCCAACAGCTCTCATGCCCTGAGGGAGAAGCAGCACCTTGCAGCCCACCCTAGGGGGGACCAACCTAAGAGCCCCAAGGACCTAGAGAGAGAGCAGTTCCCAAAAGACAGCCTTCAGTCCTACTATCCTGTGAGAAACCCTTCCTTTATGTCGATGAAAGCTCCCATCATGCGCCTTTGCTCTTCGCTAGCACAGCTGGGTATCAGTGGCAATGTGATGGTTTCTTGTATAAGTTGTCTGTAGATCACTTCAGGTTTTCTGATTTTGTACAGGAACCAGTTTTGTGAAACAGGAGGAAACATTAAAATTCAATTCTTCTGTCTCTCACTGCCTCCTGTACAACAGAGCCTTCATTTGTTGCACAGTGCACGAGGCAGCACGCTATGAAAAGAAAAAAGATACCTATCTGCCCAAAAGAACAGAACAGAGTGTTCTTCACACTAAAAGCAACAGAACACGGGTTCTGCTTCAGTTCCCTGTTGTATGAGGGAGGCAGAAAGTTGTGTGACCACACTTGGTCTTCAAGTTTAAAGTTTTCTTTGACTCCCTGTGGTTTGTCACTGTGACCAGGATGCTCCAACAGGTGCCAGCCTTAGGGCCTAGTCCAAAGCCCTTTTGACTCTTTCAAAACGTCCCAGCAGACACAGTGCCATCTCCATGAGATGCAAGTGCTGATTGACTCATCCTCTCCTCTTACACTCCAAGCCATGGGAAGGACATTTCTGAGGTGGTCCAATCTCCACAGATGGGAGGCTTCACTCAGTCTGCATGAAATAAAAAAAGTCTAAGACAGGAGAAAATGAAGCACATCACCAATATGGAGTTAAATCCCGTGATTTGTGTGGGGTACCAGAAACCCTGCTATTGTGGGCACCTATTCACTTTACTGTCTGTAGAATAGGTTTAAAGACTGTCATGAAGAGCAACTGCTCATCCAGAAAGTTGAGGTAGTTACTAAATCTCTGGAAATTCAGCAGCAGAAGTGGAATATGTTGAGGTTTGTGGCCAGAGGCTGCTCTGAGATGCGCTACTGCACCGTCACTTATGTCAGTGCAGGAGTTATGGAAGAATGGGAAGCAGAAGGTGAACCTTAAGATTTCTGAAGAATTGACTCTGCTCCTGAGATGAAGTGTTACCTTATCTCTAATGTCAGTGAGTATGGGGAAGGAAAGTGAATAGGGAAGAAGAATGAGCATGAAGGAGCGAATGTGGAAGGAATGCAAGTAGATAAAAATCATAGAATCACAGAATGATGGAGGCCAGCTCCCCTTACTTTTACCTTCTTTTTCAAAGTACAAGGTGTTAAAAGAATAACTGTGTGGACTGAGGCAGGCAGGGAAAACTCAGGGGGTTCACTGAAACAGAGAATGTGTTTTTCAGGCTGAACACAGAGCAAAGGTGGAGAGTGTTGTTTGTGCCTGTCATGCTGTACCTTGTGGTCAGAGAGTGGAGCAGTCAGCTCCTATAGGACATGTTCAGTTTCTGCTTTTCTTTGTGTTTTGGAGTATAGCAGTGACAACTATATATTAGAAGTGCTGCAGTGCACCTCTCTCTCTAGCAAGCTTTGTGTGGATTTTCTCAGAAAAGAGCTAATATCTCCTCTGAAAGAAAGCTCCCACCAGTAGCTTCCTAGCTCCATGCTGAAACGTTATATTAGTCCAAAACTGAAGGGGAATCATGCTCACTGTTGAATCCACATCACTGCTTCCTGAATTATTTTGAATTCTCTAAAGAGGCTTCAGAGCCAAATATAAACTCGGCTCAGTTCAGCTTACTTCGTAAATCCGATGAGGTCACAACTTGAGAGAGCGTGACAGCTGGCTCCACCACTAAACCACACGTGCTTGTCTCGGGGATGAATTATTAAGCATCTGCCTTGGTGTGACATCCATCAGGGCAATGCACGCACGGTTTGATCCAAGCTGCTGCACATGGGGCAGAGCTCCGTGCGTGCCTGCCGCTCTCCTCCCAGTCCTGTTGATGGACTATTGCCTGCCAAACAAGCAGCAGCCCCAGTGCTGATTAAAAACAAGACTTTTAATTGCCACTTCTCTCGAAGTTCTTAGCAGCAAGAACCGAGATGGCTGTTTCACAGTGATCCCTTTTCAGGGTTCAGTTGGAAGAGTTGATGGAGGAAGCCGGATGAATGCATTGCATTGCTCCTATTCAACAACTTGAGGGTCTCCATAATAACACCCCAGCTCAAGCTCTCATTCTCTGCTGGAGATGTAGGAACAGAAAAGCAGGCTTGATGGCTCTTCTGTTTGTGTTAGGCAGGCATCAGACTGTAACTCTTAGGGAACTTTCCATACCTTTCAGCTTCAGACAGAATTTTTCGATGCTTTTGTCAGTGTTTTCAAGGTGGAAAGAAAGGTTTCAGCTACTGCATTTAAAATTCAGATATGCATGTTCATGTAGCCTCGGGGCAGAGACTGCAAAGAATCTGTAAAGTGGTGAATAGGAGATGGAATCTGTGCTCTCTGGTAAAACGGCTCTGTTTTCTTCTTTCGCTCTTTGTTTTTTATTTAACAAGGCATGAACATTGCCTCGCACTGCAACTGCACGCTAGAGAGTAGGCTGAGGAGCTTTGAAACGTAAATGCCATTCCTTTCTACCCTCCCTGGAGTTCTCTCATTTCTATTTATTTTCATTAGTAGAAATGAAAACAAATTAAGGCATTCAGCACTCAATAGACTAGGACTGTAGCAAGCACAACAGTCAGCACCTGGAGCATTTTATAACTCCAGTGGTGCCCCTACCTTTGAACAAAACCCAGCTGACTCAGAAATCTGGGAGGCTGGAAATGTTGCTTTTTTTTTTTCCCTCCAGTCATATGAGGTTCTTGATCTCTCAGTTCCTCTTTACCCCCAAAGCCAATTCACTTCCCCACTGCCAGAGGTCTGTTTGCTTGAGTGATCAGGGTTTAGATTCTCAGCTGGTTCAGCTGGTTTGCTCCATTATTTTTAATACCTTCGAGTTTGTTTATGCTCATTACTAATACACCCCATTATATTTGAATAGGAACATCATACTATGAATATGATAAGTACTTTGTTTCCCTCCTGTGCAACCTTCAAATTTACCAGTACAACTATGTGTATGTTCCTTAGTCTTGTTTTCCTGCTAAGTTCAGTTCATCCTCCTTGCTAACTCAGTTTCATTTTTCACTTATTAAAGAGGTTCTGCAAGCACAGGACATGCTTTCTTTGGAAACACAAAGGGTCCCAGCCTTTCCACATATCAGTCCAACACTTACTGCTGTTTTCTTTCATTTTTGCTAGGATATGTTGTTTCTGTTTTGCTAGTCTTCCTAGTTGCCTGGAGAAGAAACTTAAAGCACAGCAATAACAAAGCCAAGTGTTTTGGATCTCCCCTGAGAGCATGTCATGAAGGGAATTGCACTTGAACTATGTTGGACACAAAAAAAATGAACCCCTAAGACGGGGAAAAGTTCACATAGATGAAACTAAGCATTAAAATATGGTTCTACAAAAATACTCAGGTTGTTGGTAAAGCATCTGTCTTATTTTTCCTATCTAGTAGGATGACAAAACTTGTAGACGAATAACTGAGAAAAGGAAATAGAATGCAGAAGGTCAGAATGAAAAGGTTCAACGTTTTTTCTCTCAAATTGTTTTTCTTCTCCAGGAAGAAACACAACATTTTCTCAAAAATGAAACTAAAAATATCTTGAAAACTTCCAGCAATCTCGAAATAAAATTTGGTTTTACTACTGAAAAGATAAATATCAATTATGTCATATCCTAACATTTCATAATGCAAAAAAGTAAAAACTATCTTTTGCAAATATCATTTAAAATATTGTTCAAAATATTGATCATTTTCAAAGCAAAAAAAAACATGACTGAAGCAGCTTATTTTTTTAGCATTAAAAGACTCTCCAACCTAGACTTTCAGCTGGTGAAACCTACAGCTTCTCCCACTTTACAGCTTAGCTGAAGTGTATTTTCTCGCCAACAACTAAACCCCATTGTGAAACATTTAATACAGCAGTTTACTTCACTGAGGTGAGACACCTGTGACATTTCTGTGGCTACTGCAAGTGCTGCAGGGCACAAAAACAAGGGAAGACCACAAGTCACTCCATTACCCTGGCACTAGTGATGGTGAATATTTTGCTGCCTGGTGGTGTGTCCAAGCCCCACAGTAACTCCAGCTGTGGCTGCAAGATTGGTTAGGGAGCTAATGGGGTTTGATTGCCTCTGCAGAGGCAGTGAGCAGACAATTTGCCTACATTTTTGCATCCTGCTAGCACAGGAGCAAGCCTACAACAGCACAGAGCAGAGATTATTGTATATGCTTGCACTTCCTACATTTCTTCCACCTGCCAATATTTACTAATGGTCCAGGCACTTGTGAGAATCCACACCTACGTTGTGCCAAGTTCAAGCACTGACTTTTTTTTGAAGTAGAGGGAATTCTAAGGCATTGTGTATAGTTCTGCATCTCTCCCTTAGCCACACTGCCAGTTTTCATCCTCAGTTTTATTTTCTGCAGAGCTTCTTCCCAATGCCTTTTCTTGTTAATTAGGGTGGCACCATGCCAAGTAAAAGGTTTTGGCTATTACTAGAGCTCCTGAGACAGCTTTTGTGGAAAGTTAATACAATTTCCTGCACCCTGTGGGAACGCACAGCCCTAAAATTGGATTGAATCTTCATACTCCTGAATCAACAAGGTCAGCATATTCCTTGAATCATTTCCCTGCTTGTAAAATACACATGGGATACCAAAGAGATTTACATTCAGTGAAGACATGATTATGAGCTGATCTGACTCCTTCTTCTCCTGGACAGAAAGAAATTTCCACTCCTTGACCTGCCTATGCAAAGCAGTGAGCAATTTTGGTGGTCCAACTCCAATACCTCTTCTCTTATATTCTAGTTCCATTTTTATTACATTATTATTATTATGTTCTGGAATTAAAGGTTACAGCTCTGGCAGGATATTTTGGGTCTCCTCAGGTTAGTAAGGGGGCACCTGGATGCACATTCCTTGATTCTGCATGCGAACGTTACAATAACGATAAATAAAAATAACAATACGTATTTTGGACACCAAACAGTTTCTATTTCAGGTTGGAACATTTACTGCTAGAAAAAGAGCAATGGAATATTACCAGACTGCTTACCCACATCTTCTCAAGTGCCTATAAGTTGCATTTTTGGTGGAAATCATTGCAGGTAAAAGAGCCATTCATCAAGTTTGTGACAAACATGTAACCTAGAGTGAAAGGAGAGAGGAAATATATATTGGTAGGGCTCCCCCCCCACCCCAACAGAATTTTATAATTTCGTCTATTTTACAATAGAATGATGTAGAGAGGAAGAGGGAAAAAAAGGTCACCACCACCAGCAAAATCTTGAATTAATCATTCAGAGATATTTTGTTGATTTAAAGCTTTTCAGTCTAACTAGCACATAATCTATAGACTATTAAAAAAACATGAAGCAAACATTTTGAAACAAAAACATTAAAATATTTCATATTGAAGAATTTAATGAAATTGCCTAATTTCTTCATAGTTTTCTCATTACCTTTCCAAACAACTTTCTCTGAATTAAGAAATCTTCATGAAGTGTCTCGGTTTCAGCAAACCAGTAGTTTTGGACAGAACCATTCAGCTGCAACATTTCCAGTCCTGTGTGTAATCTTGCCCTGAAATGCTGCTTTTGATAAGAAAAGCTAATACTAATCATCAGTGGCTGAGCTCTCAGATGATGGATGACCAGCTTCCAGCCACCTTACAGCATCTGGCTGCAGCACTGCTGCAGTTCCTCCCTTCCCACCTGATGCTGATGAGCACCACTCACACTCCAGGCACCTCTCTGCCTTTTGCTGTTTGAAGCTGCCTCTGCTCTTCCCAGGATGCTTTTAACAAAGGGGCACCTACTAGGTAGGATCCTTTGGTCTAACTCAACTGTGTTATTTTTATCTGATCCTGTCTTATCCAGGTTAGCTCTTCCCACTCTCCCATAGTCTCTGGACAATTGAAAATGGATTGTAGCTGGTTTATGTATTCACTGCACAATTCCTGCTTTTTTTTTTTTTTTTTCTCCTGTCAAGTGCACACAGAAACTCACATCGTCTAACTTCAGAGCTTGTTCCCCTTTTGACCTCTCAACATTCCAGAGATGTTCTAGGGATTCCTCAAGTCCCAGGTTTGATAAAGCATCAATACTTCAGTAAGTCTTCCTAAAACTGGTGTCCATCTCTTATCTTTGAAGAAGAGGTCATAGTCACTGTAGACTTATACCCACCCAGAGGTGCTTAGTCTAGGTGACCACATGAGCTTAACGTCACAAAGACCTTTTGGAGGAGGATATTTTCCAAGTGTTACAGGTCTGTCTTCATCTTGATTACGAATGAATGGGGAGGAAATTTATTATATCAGTCACAAAAGTGGACTTTTCTGTGACCATCCCCAGTTTCACATTTCCTTTTAAAATGAAATTTCACTCATGTTATTCCTCAACAGTTGGATGAAACCCCACTTACTAACACTTTGCAGCAGCATTTTTTAAGCTCTTCTGTGCAAGTGTCTGGGGCAAATGAATGATCCCATCAAGGGATACAAAAGAAAATCCTGAACTGATGGCTACCACACTTTTTATCATGTCTGTATTTTGCATCTTAACAATGAAGGCAGTAGGGTAGAATTTCCTTTCAAATTCTGTGAGTAAATTGCTTTCTTGTAATAACTGGATTTTCCACTGACAGATGGCAGTTACAAGCTGTCAATCATTTTAAATTCAAGGGATAGATGAGGCGTAACAAATGTATTGTTATTGCTTGCTAGGCTGGAAGTATGTCCAAGCTGGTGTATGGTTCCTTTGTGTGATGCCCAGTTCACAGATTTCACAAGTATAATACTTCTGCCAGGCACTAACTGGAAGAAAAAAAAGGGCCACATGCAATTTCTTATGGACTTCATCAAAAACACAAACATCATCAGACCCAGATCCAGAAGAAGAAAAAGAGTCTGGGCACACAATAAACAATGTTCCCTCCTGTCCAAACAGTCGTTTAAGCAGATGGACCTAAACAAGCAAAACTTTGTTGTAGAGGGGACAAAAAGAAAATTATTCTTGCTTCGGAAAACTTGTGCTATCTCCAGAACAAGAGCTGTTGTCTTCCAGAGCATGCCAGTCCTCAGCCCTGACCACCTCCCTCCTCCCAAGGCCACAAGTGCCTGTGCTGCCCCCCCCCCCCCACCCCCGCACTCTGAGTTCCTGAGGTACAGAAAAACCCTGCAGGTTCAGAAAAGCCCAACACATGCCCCACTCCCAAGTCACATTGGGATCTTTTTCATGGTGAGGACTTGGCCAGGCTGCCTGCAGGTTCCCCACACAGGGCTGGCACTGGCCACTCCAGCTGGTCCCATCTGTCACCAGCTGCTGCCCCAGCCACGCTGCCCTGTGGCCTTTGCTCCCAGATAACCTGGTCTCTGCTGGCTGTTGCCATTTTCCAGGACACATCTCAGCAGCCCCCAAGACACTTCAGCTGTTCAAAGAAGATAAACACAGAGCCACAAGGACTCAGCCCCAGAAAAAAACTAGTCATGCAAAAGGGTGTTCCTATTCTGCCCCCCTCAAAACAAACCAAAAAACCCACCCCAGAAAACCATTAAAACAACCACAAACCTCTCCAATGTTTCTTTATCCCAAGACAGCTTTGAGTTTTATTGGTTCACCTTTGTGTCCTGTGATATGGTTATAAATGCCTGTTTTCCCAACCTCCACAAAATGATGTCTGGCTTAGAATAAATGTTTCTGTTCCAGAACATAGATGCAAATAAACACCTATTTGGACTTAATAATTTATCAGTTCTAGTCAACTCTTGTATTTCTAAAAGAGGGACTAAATATTTTTGCCCTTTTTGGAGCCTCCTGGAAAGTGTTGTTTTTCTCCCTGAAGCATTTGGGAGCATTTATTCATGTAATTAAGTGAGAAAAATAGGAATAGCCATTTTGAAACCAGTATATCTGTAAGAATGAAAGAAGCAGGAATTAGAAGTACTGTAATTTACGCTTAACTGACTCCACTTAACAACAGCAGACCAGGTATGCTGCTCCTGGTCTGGAAACATGCAGCAGAGAAGGACAGTGGGGAAGCATTGAAAAAGACATGGAAACTGCATTGCTTTTGGATCTTTATGGAAATGTTGACTGGTCTCAACCAGGATAGTGTTTGTTGAACAATTCTTAATGGCTCTTTCTCCCTGTTATCTTTTCAGACTAAACCTAGTCAGCCTAAAAGAAAAAAAAGGATTCCATTTTTTCAAGCTGAAAGCACTAAAAGATAGTTCAAAATCACAGGCTTATAGGCTATTTCATGAAGGAAACAAATAAATTAAACTAAAAATTATCGACATCTGAGTTACAGACCTAAGAAAGCAAAGAAAGCAGTCCTTATGGCAGACAGAGTAACTATTGCTAAAGAAGACACTCAAACTTGATAAAAATATGGGGAACTCTTCTCTGACCTCATGTCCTTCACAACAGTGGGTAGTACGGAAGAATTAATTAATTGTGTATTGCTTTAGAAAAGAAGATTATTGTTTTTACAATGGTGAAATTGGTTAAGATACCCTTAGTTGATGGCATTTGTACAGTGAATTTTGTTAAAAATACTTTGGGCTGGGCAACAGGGAGGAAAACTTCCTAACACCAGTGACTTTACTATGGCTCTATGGCAAGGTGCAGCCCCTGGAAGAAGAGGAAGGAGCTTGTTCCCCATCCAAGAGCAGCTCCATGGGAAACTCACTCTGAGATGCTTTGCTGATGCAGAACAGGGCAGGACAGGTACAGTGGAGAGCAGGAGGATGACCTGTGCAACAAGAGAAGTTTGGAAAAATAAGCTGAAAAAAGGGGGCTTGTTTAGAAGTTCTTTTGACAGATCTGGGGTCCTGTCATTACAAATCCAGGAATCTACACAGGTAATCTTCCAGTTAATGCTACATGGTGTCACAAAGTCCAGACCAGCCACATGAGAAGATTTTTATTTTTTTCTACCTTTACTTAACAGCTTTCTGGTCTGATAACAGGCCACTGCACAAACTTATATAGGTGGTGCAGATCTAATTATGTAAAACATAAATAGACTCAAAGGCAGAGCAAGAGAAGCCACACAAGCACACTTCTTTTATGCCTCTAATTTTACTCTCAATATCTTCTGACACAGCCCAAATTAACATCAGTACACTTCATCCTCTAACTCCAAGAGCTTCTGCTGCCCCAACAGACTGGGAAACAAATATGTAATCTTTCTGTTGCAACAGGACAGATGTTCAATGGATCTCAGAGGGCAAACTCTAGCACAGATCCTCAAGGTACATCAGGAGCTTGCTTTACTTTCTCAGACACATCTATGCCATTTGCTTGGCTGTAGGCACATGTCCTGGCTTCAGCAGATAGCCTGTGTAACATATTTTTTCTTTCCTAGAAGATCTCAGATCTTTCAGGAAGAAAGCTTTTCAGGGTTTACATGACAATTTTTAATACACAACATTTCTGACTCAGTGGTTAAAACCCAGAACCAGGCTAAATGCTTGGAGACAAATGCGCCTGACTGCTCTGAATGTCACAAAAGTTTCTTGCATTAGATGACATGTGGTTAGATGAAAGCATAAAAATGGAAATCATGCTGTACAGGAAAGAAGTGAGGCACCTTCTTTGAGAATTTTTCCTGTAAAACACTTTATTTCTTTCCCATTTCATTATCTGCCAGGTATTTGAGCCTGTCAGTAATCTGATGGCGGCTTTGAATTACAGCCTGCGTAAAAACTTTTGGTAGGCTTTGGACACAAGAGACCACATGTCAGAGCAAACCAGTTTTTTATTATTCCTTTATCTCCAATCTTTATCTCCAACCTGAGACCGAATTCTCTGCCCTCTGGCAAACAAGACCAAGTACCATCAGCTGCTGAAAACAGCTTGCAGCTGGAGGTTTTCCTCCCCCTTACTGAGGCATGAGATGAAATAACAGGTACATCTTTCACACCGATAGATAAAGACTTCTTTTATCTTTATTTTCACTAAACACCAATGGGAATCTAAGCCTAGTAATTAGAGCAGACCCACCGATCACTTCTGGAGCCATTTTCAATGCCAATGATGATACTTTGAAGATATTTCTGTTGTTGTTCAATTGAGACCTTTGGCTACTAAAGCAACCCAAAAGGGTCACTTTCAGTCCTTGATAGTAATAGACTCTTACAGCACTCACCACTAATAAGGACATTAATAGAAGATGACAAAAGTAAATAGGCCCAGGTTTTTGCTTGATTGCTCCGTTTCATTATAACTCTCACAGTTTCATTCTGCCTGATGCCTTTCTGGATTAAATAACCAACCTACACAGATGAGCAAAAAGTGCCCTTCCTATATGACCCATTTTTGGAAGGGTTCTGTAAGCATATTTTTGCCCATGGGGAGGAAATTGTGAGCAACAATGCAGACAAGGCACTGAACTTCAAAGCAGACCACTGAAGTCCCCCTCTATTACACACACTATTACAGCTCTGTTTTCTCACTTTGTGGATCAGTGTCACTGCCTCATGAGCATTCAGAAACACCCTAACCCTTAAGTTCAGGGGCAGAACTACAAGCAGGGGAAATGTGCTCACCACCCTGCTGGCCAATAGCCCAACCATGCAGAGACAAAGACACAAAAAGCTATTTATTGCATCATAGGAAAATTATCTCAGGGCACTGCATTCTACACATACCAGGGTTTACTACAATTCAAATAAGATAAAATCTTCCCTTTTTTATTTGCTGCTCTGTGTGAAAAATGAAATGATTCCAGCATTAAAGATTTTTTTCCAACCTCACTTGATTCTTATAAATCTGATTGTCTCTCCTGCAAGCAACAGCCAACCCCATGCACTGGCCTAGACTTCATTTTTATTACACTATTATACAGGCAACAGTTCTATAATTTCTTTTTATTCTAGTCTTTAATAAGCTGCTTTTTTTGTGGTGGGTTTTCTTCTTTTTTTTTTCAAGTTACTGCATGCATTTAGGCAGTTTCCTAGTCAAAAATTCTCATTGTCGCAAGGACATGAGATAGAATTTTGACTTCAGTGGAAAGGATGTAATCCAGGAATAAATGTAGGGAATCCATAAAATCACACAAAAGAATTACCTGTATAAGATCAGAAACAGACCCATAGTTGCTACTAATTAAAGTGGCTTCTAATCACATTGTCTTCTCTTTGAAGGGAGGTAGTAGGCAAAATGCCCACTTGTGCCTTTATTTTCCACAATTGCCTTCTAGGGTTTTCACCAGTTCCTGTGGAAAGCATTAATTAAGCATAACAAGGAAGGCAAAGACTGCAAACAAAGGTTGGCTGAGTTGATGAAGTTTTGCCACTTACATTTGAATTCAAATATCTTTCCCATCAGTGATTCATATTATAACTCAATTTGGCAAGCTATCAGACTTTAAAATCAATTACAGTGGATCAAAAGCCGTGTTTGCAGATAATGCATGAAGGGACACTCTTACACAGCAATGACCTTTTAAGCTGGCACAAGCCAGTTTCCACTACTTGGCAAAGTATCCTCCCACAATGCTAAGTCAATTATATTAAACCTATTTCAGTCTGTTATTGACTATATAATGGGAAAGGACTGCTGAGGGCAAATCCGCCTTTCCTTCCTCAGAAAGAAAAACCGCAATGGGCCAGACAAAGTTATCATTTATCCCAAGTTTATACTGCACACCTCCTCTTGGAGGAAGAGGAACAGTAAAGAATCTGGAAATGTTATTCCGTTTTATACATCACCAAGCTTTCCTTACAGCCCTAATGTCATTAAATTACAATTCTGCAGGTAAAAACAATAGCACACTGTGTGATCATCGGCGTGTGGGCAGGAGGGACCATTAGCAGATGATACTTAGGAGAGCAAAAACTCAACACTGCTAAGAATCTGCATAACCTCGTGAAGCACCATTAGCTTCATGAGAGATTATCTGGTGCTTCCTTGTTATTTGCATGGTACACAGGGATTTATAGCCCAGACAGAGGTTGAGCACCACCCCTAAGGAGCATGATCTTCATGCTGACATGTGCAGCACAGTAAGCACTGAGGGGAGAGGGGGAGTCAGGATATTCAAAAATACAAGATATACAAAATACTGTAAGGTTATAAGTCATATGCTTTGCTCTGCTGCATGCAGACAGTTCAGCATTTTTACAGTGAGATTTTCTGCTGCTCTTAAGAATCAAGTAATTTATGCCAGATATGTGCACCTTTCCAACATGGATGTGGCAAAAGAGGTGAAGTGTGGATCAAAGGGACAGAGCACGAGGGACTTGTGTGTTGCAAAGTGGGTCCCACAATAAAACAAGGCACTTACTGCTAATAAGACAGCAGTAAAGCTAATTCATCAATAACAGCAGTGATAAGAACGTTTCTTATTAAAAATAAAAAATAAAAAAAATCAGTAGTGCCCAAGCAGGTCTGTACTCCAGAGCAGTATGGTGAGGTGGTTGGTAGTACCATGAAGAAAAACAGAACAAGGTCAGACTACTAGGCTGAGAAGAAATGGGGGAATTTTGGTCACCATCAGACTCTCCTAGATTATACAGGGTTTCTGAAGGGCTCCCTGCACTGGAGGGCTGCTAGGGGAAGGAGTTCAGGAAGGCACACATCAGCAGACGGATAGTAAGACCTGAGGGCCACATCCCAAAAAGATTCCAGGGAGAAGCTGAGTATTTGACATTCTCTATCCTTGGGGAAAATGGCTCTGTGTTTCCACAGAGGGAGGACTCAGGTAGTTTAAGGAAATAATTTTTGCTTGATTTCAAACATAATTTCTGTTTAAACTGTAAGATAAAATCCTAACATTGCTGTTAATGTTCATGGTGTTCTAGCTGTGACAATTCCCCTGTTTGGGAGGTACTTCAAAAAGGGAAAAACTGAGACAAGTGGTGGTGCAACAGGAAACTTACATTAAAAAAACAACCAAACAAAAAAACCCCAAAACAAACAAAAAACCCACAAAAAAAAAAAAAAAAAAAAAAAAAAAAAACCAAAAACCCCAAACAACAACAAAAAAAAACAAACACACGAAAACTCAAAAAACCTGCATGCAATAGCCCTTAGTGCAGCCAGTAAAACAGAGTTAGTGCTCTGGTGCCTCAGAAGGCATCTTGATGGTGATGCCATTCTCAGACTCAGTCTTTTGATTCCCCCGGGTATTAGCAGCTCTGTAAAGGTGAATTACTCAGCTGTTGCCTTGTTCACTAGTAAGCAGTAATTAAACTGAAACATGTCATCTCATACCAGGGCTTTAAATCCATGCAGAATACAGTGTGCTTCTAGAAAGAGTGGGAAAATAAAACAGGCAAGCGGTGGCAGGGAGAAAAGAAAGGGGAAGGAAGACTTTTTGAGGTTTTGTAGGCAATGTGTGGTGGAAATCAGCAATATTTGTAAAAGGGATTCTAGGAAAACCTGGAAAATTAGAGAGAAAAAAAATGCAAAAACTTTTTGATCTAAAACTCTGACAACCATTCTTCACAGGACATAGCCAGAGGTATGTGTGAAATATCCAATGCTATATCCAACAACCAACATAATGCTGGAGATGTGGCTTCCATTTAAAAAGATGGAGGCAACTGTCATCTTCTCACAATATCTGAGGCCCTTCAATCATTAGGATAGATCTGGGTCACCTCGGGGAGGGTGCTCTTATACTTGTTTAGTCATCCGAGGTTTCCTTTGCTTTGTTCCCAGAGCAGAGCTCAGGCATCATTGCAGTTCCCATACCTGTCTCCCAGCTCTAAGTAGAAGGGACATTGTCAGAGGAAAGCAGACATGGCAGGGCATCCCTAGGACCAATTAATTTGAGCTTCTGACAACATGAATTAGCACAGTTTAAGTGAGAATGTGACCAGTCTGGATTTGCAGAGTAGATCAAGCGGCAATTGTCCTGCATAGTCAAAGTCAATGAAGATGACAGATTAATAATTATTGCTCTATTCCAGTCTTCAGTCATAGACCAACCCACTAAATCTCCTAAATTATCTGATTATACAGAATATCATGGCACAGTTTACCATATGCTTTCTTTTGTGTTTTAATGGTGGCAGTATGTCTAACAGTATTCTCAGGTCCAGTGATTTTGCCCTTTCCTCTTATTTAAATCTCATTGTTCCTATGCCTGTTGTTTGATGCTTCCTTCCTTCTTTTATTGTTTCAAGAAAAACACTTCAGGTTCATGGCTAAACAGCCCACTGAACAGCTTCATTAGGAGTAGCATCTGACAAAGTAAATACAGAATATTGGTTCCCACACTGAAACCATTTAACTAAAAATTGAGCGGGTTAGAAATTTTCTGTAGGAAAAAGCCATTTCATCCAAACATATGTGTTTTGTAAACTGTCAAACTATGACAAATATTTTGTATGGAAAGTAAGCAACTAGCTTTCTTAAGTCTTCTAGTTTAAGAATAATTTTAAGTTAGACTGTGAAAAAAGGGGGGGGAGTTATAACAGAATGACTTTTATGCAAGTGATGATGCTTTGAGAAGCCTGACTACTTAGCACTTGTTCACAATTAATTTTTGGGGGGGAGGTGGGTGAGAAGGGCAGGAAAGAAATACAGCATCTGCTCAGCTCTTCTTGGGATGACCTACTTGTTCTGCTGTTATGGTATGTCATCTGCAATTTGGGACACCTCTTCCTTAGATAAACACTGTAGAAAATACTGATGTTCTTAGGTCTTGTTCTGTCTTTATATTGATATAAGTGAAGAGTCTTGGCCTTTCTGTTTTAAGTACTTAACACAGAGAAAAACGTGGATGATTAGTGACTTCAAGGCTAAAGAAAACACGAATGCATTCTTAGTGATTACGTTGCCCACAGTGCACAATTCCAAGAGGATTCAACAATAAGAAGCTACATTTTTTACCCCTCTGACAGCAAAAGGCCACCTGTAGCTACTTAATGTTGGGTTCACACACTCCAAAGCATCCCACCACTGATTCCTGTGGAAACCCTTGCTGAGCTGCATTAATCACATCAAAGCTGTTGTTAGGATGCTAAATGACTACCTAGTAATACCATGCAGGACATCAGAGAGTGTCACTGCAGTCACTGTGTGCAGCTACTAACACGACAGAGGAGCCATCCCTGTGGGACCTCTTGTGCGTGGGAATGATTTTCCAACTCCCATCTGACCTTGGCAGATGATCATTTAGGTCACACACAGCCTGCATTTTCCTGGCACAAACACCCTCACTGGCTCCTTGGCTTCCCAGTTAAGGTTTCTCCATGTGCTAAGAAAATACTTCAAATAACACTGTTGGTAGGAGATAAAGCAGAGGGCAGGCAAGGCCTTCAGCCAGGGAAAGAGTGAAGCACCACCTCTCCCAGACAGGCTGTTTGCCATTAAGTTGCCAAACTTGATCTGAATGCTCTTTACAACTTGAATAATTTAGCAGGCAAATGTACCACCAGAACTCTGGCAGCAGATCAGTCTGGGGTTACATCATCAGTAGAGAAAATTAAGTGTGTCTTCATCTTCAGCAAGATAAAAATGTCCATCTGTTTCTGTTCTTCATTAATTTTGCCTGTAAGTAGATACAGAGCTATACATTAATTAAATGCATATGACTGGCTAATATACTTCTTATAAACTGCTCTCATGATGCCTGTCTCTTCATTAAACAGAGATTGAGAACATCTAAAAGAAGGACTTTTTACAATAGATTGTAGAGAGATAACAACTAAGCCACTTAGAATTTTCCATAGCACTGTAGAAAATGCAGGGTGCATGAGAAATTCCATCAATACTTCAATTTTCTTCCATTTTTGCTATTGGGACACATGTGGTTCCACAGGAGGACAAAAGTCTCCCCTCCCCTTATTCTGCAAGCACAATCAGTATATTTTTTTTCCCTCTTGCCCACAAATACAGGGAGATAGTGCCAGTCAGGTTTGCTACTGATATAGTTCTGTGAATCACTGAGCAAAGAAGGGCTAGAATGATAGAATAACCTTCACATTTTCTGTGTTGCCCTGCCCCTTGGGTCTGCACCCTTTGCCTGTGGACATGCACCACTGAACCAGGACATGAGAACAACGTAAGAAGCTGCATGGAATAAAAGAGCAGGGACCACCCAGGTCAACCAAGCCAACACAGTCCCTACTAGTGCTAAACACAGCAGGGATGGGTAAGTCTTGTACAGTTTGTGTTATTGCTCAGATGTGTTAACATGTAACAGAAGTGGAAGTAATCCTGAAAAGGTCATCAGAGACTTGATAAAGGCAAAAAAACCCACAATCCTACATTACACGAGAATCTATTATTTTACAGAATCTGAGTAAGATACCACTCTTGCAGTAATTTCATAAGAATATTTCTAAGCAGGTTAGGGGAAGAAGTGTCTTTTATGAGCACTGCTTCAAGCCATTATTACCTGTCAGTACCTAGTGTTAAATAAATTGGAGGGCAAAGAGAGAAGCTTCTACTGATATTGCTGATCTTAGCAACAGCTTTGCTTTACTGATATACTTATTACAATAGTAACAATAATGAACTACCACAGACTATTCCCTGTGACAGTGTCTAAGCACATACAACTTCTCTGCATAGAGGCAAAGGCCAAAGTAGAAAAAAAGGCATATTTTACAGAATCTTTGTAAATGAAAAACAAAAGGTAGCACATTGCAATTGATACAGCTAAATATATTTTTAATGGAACTGCTTTAAAAGTACAGTGGTTTCCCAGATAGGAAGGCTAAGGCTCAGCTAGAACTGAAATTGGCCAAAGATGTCAAGTACAACAAAAAAGGGATTTTCAGGTATGCGAGCAATAAGTGGAAGCACAGGGAAGACACAGGCCCATTGCTAAACAGGGCAGGGAAACAGGTCGTTGAAAAGGCAGAAATCTCAATACATTTGTTGTCTGTGTCTTTAACAGCATAGCTGGACCCCAGATCACAAGACTGGGGTCTTGTGATCCCAGTATATGTGTGCTATAACAACACACATGTCCACCCCACCAGTACTGGAGGAAGGACTAGTCCAAGCCTATTGAAAAGGCTCAACCCCCACAGATCTACGGGCCCAGAGGGAATTCACCCCAGGGTGTTAAACAAAGCCACTGACACTGTTGCCTGTAACATTTGAAAAGTCATGGGGGTCAGGAGATGTCTCTAATGACTGGAAGAGAGCAAACTCCATACCCATCTATAAGAAGGGCCTGAAAGAGGACCAAGAAAACTACCGGCCTGTTAGTCTTACTTCAGTCCCTGGGAAAGTGATAGAATAAGTCCTCCTAGATACTGTTACTAATCAAATGAAGCAGGTGGTTGGGAAAAGCCAGCACAGATTTACCGAGGGCAAATCATCCCATACTAACCCCATCTGTCTCTACAATAACATACCATCTTCTGTCAGGGGAGGGGGGGGGGGAACAGTGAATGTTGCTTAGCTAGATTTCAGCAAAGCATTCAATACTTTCCCATGGCTTCCTTCTGGACAAACTGGCAAAATACAGACTGGATGGGTGGCCTGTGAGATGGGCAAGAACCTGGTTAAAAGATTGCACTCAAAGGGTGGTGATCAGTGGCTTTTGCTCATGCTGGCAGCCTGTCACAAGTGGGATCCCCTAGGGATCAGTATTGGGCCTCACACTGTTCCACATCTTCATAAATGGTCTGAATGACGGGATTGAAAACACCCTCACCTAGTTTGCTGATGACACCAAACTGTGTGGTGAGGTGGACACGACAGAAGGGATAACCATCTTATGGAGTCCTGGATAGGGTGGAAAAGTGGGCTAGAAAGACCACCATGAAGTTTAACAAAGACGAGTGTACCTGGGAGGACATAACCAAAGAGCACAGGCCAGACCCTCGGTGCCTGGGGAGCAGCCTTGCTGAAAGGGACCTGTGGGTCCTGGTGGACAAGGTGAATGTGAGTCTTCCTTAGGAAGTTCCTCTCAGACTTTTAAGTTAGAAATGCCAAATGTTCTCACAAGTGGTAACAGGATAGCTGAGGAGTTAAACAGATGAATGAAAGTAATTACATGAATTACACATTTTCTTGAGACAAAAAAAACCCCATAGCCTAATGGCAGTGCTCATCAGAGAGCTAGTATTTAGCAAAAGTTGCCACTACACAGAAGAGTAATGACTGAATAGTAAGGTAACAGCACCATAATTAGTTGTATTCTAGCAATTACTTAGGGATTCCCCAAGAGGTAGCATTGATCAAAGTTATTTTACAAGTATATTAGTAGTAAGTCTTTAAAAAAAAAGTCATACCAGGTTTTTGTTGATGATTCGAGGGAACCAGAAAACTGGGGAAATCACATTTCATTAAGGAATGAAGCAAGAAGGAAAACATACATAAGAGGTGAGAGGCAGCAAAAAGAGAGCAAATTAAGTAATAGGTTAAGGTAAATAGAACCCTATGTCATGTAGGCAATGCTAGAGTATATTTTCCTTTTCTCTCCAGAAAAATGAGTGAAAGTGTACAGGAGAAACGCCATTCTAGTGACCCCAAAGCCACATAGCAGATCTGGCAGTACAAGGTTTAGTAGCACATACTTCTCTGTCCTGTCTCACCTGTGCATCCCAGTCCTCACTCAGAGAGGAAAGAGTTCAAGCTCATTGCCCTCGTACTGCTCCCCCAGCTGCACAGACCACAGGACCGTGGGCTCCAAGGACATGTACCTCTTTTCCAAGAGAAGAATGAATGGATGGATGCCAACCCCAGGCAGTCTTTGAGCTTGCAGATGACAAAACAGCAAAAATACATTATCCGTTCCACAGGGGACAAACAGGTGTGCCCTCAAGAGCTCCCACATAAAAGCTTTCAAGTCCCTGCCTGCTATATATCCCAGGCTAATTCTGTTGAAGCCCATAAAGCCACACCAGGGCTCCATTTGTGTTTTTCGGATATCTGATATCCATAGCAAACACACTATTGTTTTCTCTGCCCTTTGAACAGGAAAATTACTGCAATTCTTCCTGACTTGAAAGCTCCTACTTTAGCACAAAGTAGCTGTTCAGCCTCTCTGGTTTGTATTTGGGCTTACCCTGTGCTTCTTGCTGTCAGACAGGTGACAGAAAGGTACCACAGTGAGGTGCAGGACAGCACTAGGAAGGGGGACTGAAGGTAGGGATAGGCAGTGTGGCTGGTCCTGTCTGCCCAGGTTGCACTTTCCTCATCATCACTGGGGCAAAGCTGAATCTGGATGTGTTCATGCAGGTCCAAGACAGGACTCATTGATGGGAGAAGTAGGCTCTTGGTCCAGCATCCTGATCCCCTTCCACCTTTGATAAAGTTTTGAAGAGTCCTACAGTGCCGATGGAGAAATAGGGTGGTACAATCACCTTCTCCACTGCACCACGTCATGCGGTGTGTGTTTGTGATCTCAGAAAGCCAGAACTGTCACCAAGGCTTGAGAAGCTCATTGACACAGAGATGTGTCCTGATTCCCCACTTGGGACACTGCTCATATGACCCAGGTGCACCCCAAGGTGAGTCAGTATAGACAGCCAAGGACCTTGGCCTGAAAAACTTTGTCAGGAAGGGACAACACAAACACACCCTTGTGGGATCTGGGACAGCCCTTTGCAGAGTCCCGTCCTCAACTCCTCTGTCACCTCCTTCCTCCTCCTCAAATCCCCTCGCTCGCCAGCACTGAAATGGGAGGACAACTGCAGAATGAATGGCACTGCTAAAGGTTCCTCTAATTGCACAATCCCTCCCTGCCAGCCCCTACAGAATTCCTCTGTGGTAGAGGTCTGCACTAAATCCTGTCACTACTTTTCGCTTCCTTGAGATTTAAGATCAGATTTTCCCCTCATTTACATACAAGTCTAAAGCCATTAACCTCCAGAAAGCAATTCCTTCGTCTGCTGGTGCAAGGAAGAGTAGAATTAGGTCATACGGACCCAGTCAGTCCTTTTTTTTTTAATATCAATGAAGACTGGCAAGAACATCTTACTGAAAATTTAAGCAGCAGTTGGCTATATCCCTACTGATCTGATTTAATCAAGTACTCACATCGATGCCATAGGACCCTCCAGTGTAACCTGCAGCAATGTGTAAGCTTTTGTGTGTCACACTCTTTCTGTCTAAATGCCCCTACTAGGCAGACTATTGTCTTTTTCCCTGAACCATGAGTTCTCATGGCTTTCAGGGTTCATTTGTTGTGTTTCTCTCTCCTCTTTTTAAAAAAAATTTAGTTGTTTAGTTCCAGAACAACATTAGCACCCATGCACTGCAGCTTACAGCCATGAACTGGGCCCTACCTCTCATTTGGATTGTGTTTGCTGGTTATCTGGATTTGCTTCTTCAGATGGCATTTACATTTCAAAGCACAAATCCTTGCTCCCATCCTGCACACTTCTACATAAAGGCAATGTTAAGAGTAAGGTACCCACTCCCCCATTTCATTACCCTCCCCCTTAGCATACAATAAATTATCCAGCCTTGGTAAAATTTGTTTCAGCTATATCTCCAGTTCTGCTTATCTTTAAAGGAATGACACACATTTGTGTGCCTCGGCTCAAAGACCTGCTCTTTACTTCCCATGGAAACACCCCTTGACAACACACCCAGCTCACTTGCTGTTTTTGCTCAACGTTCCTTTGCTGCAGAGCACAACATGCTTCACTTTCAGAGCTCCCCTCTACAGCACTGCTTAGCCATCAGGCTACACAATTTCTTAAGACAGCAACAAACAAGTGATGTTGCTCATGAAAGACATCAATATAAGACCCAGATCTCCACATCTCCCTGTGTTTCAGACAGTGAATAAGTTCCTCTTGCCTTTTATACCAGTGCTTCCCTGTAGACCAGAGAGTGAAAGAGTGTAAGGGATGCAGATATACAGCAAAAAACTCTTTTCCCATTAGTTCTTCAACCAGTCAAAGATCCCCTGACTCCAGTATATAGATTTTAAAACTGCATTGTAGACATTCTGCTACCTGGAAGTTACTCTAGGGAAAGGAAGTCCTTGGCCATCTGGCTTGTTTGCCAGGCTGTCACATTCACAAGTTTGGGAGACAGTTTCTTCTTCCAGTTATCAAACAGTTTCATCTTTGAGCAAGAAACTGTCAGGCCACCAAACACACAGATGTTCAAGACTAAAAGTCACTGCACACACAGCAACTCCAGCTTTTTGCAGCCACAAGTCAGCTACAGGTACATAGTAAAGGACTCCTCTCCCTGAGCAGCAGCACAAACAACGTGATGAACTGACTGTAACTCCCATTCCCCATCTCCCTGCATGCTGGGTAGGAGGAGGTAGAGCTGGGAAGAAGGGAGGGGTTGGGGAAAGGTGTTTTTTAAGATCTGTTTTTGCTTCTCATTATCCTGCTCTGATGTTGTTGGTAATAAATTCAATTAACATCCCCAGGTTCAATCTGTTCTGCCCGTGATGGTATTTGGTGAGGGATCTCTCCTGGTCCTTATGTCAACTCATAACTCTTTGTTACATTTTGTCTGCCCTGTCGGGTTGTGGAGGGGACTGACAGAGCAGCTTTGGTGGGTATCTGGCATCCAGCTGGGGTCAACCCACCACAGACTGCTCATATAGGCAAGTCAGGACACACACCCTGCAAAATAAGTTAAGAAAGGCCTGATAGATTCAATTCAGTGACTTCAGCTGGAAGGGCTTATTCCCATTTAACTGTCAGTTATTCAGATACCTCAACAACTGCACTAAGAACAAGACCGAAACCAAACAGAACCTACCGGTCTTTCACCCTTCTCACCTCCCCTTTCTTGATTTCACTTTTCTTCCTTTCTTTTTAACACTTGGCTTTTTATCTTGCATGGTTGGAGCTAATGAGACCCAGATGATCTGGCAGCTTCTGTGAGTCAGCAGAATGACTTTGCACACCTCCCAACAAGGTTCAAGAGCCACAAATCTGCTATAAGGATAGGAATACTTCACCTCCCAGGTGCTCTGGGGATTAATTAGCATTTCGAAATCATGTTTTGGGATCCTCATGTGCAAAGTGCTAGAGAAGTGGCTATTATTATTCTTGCAAACCATAATCCTGGATTAGTTTAAGCAACTAGTCAAGCAATCAACAGAATTTGTCAATGATGAGGTAAGGAGTTACAACCAGTGACATTTCTAGGACAGAAAGAATGAATTTTCTAAACAATCAGTATGTGCTGCATAGAGTGAATAATTTGTAATGAATAATGTATGCAGTTAAATTAGCCTCTTTGCCAGCTTGCAGAAAGTCCATGCACAGAAAGATAATTTCCCGACCTTATTTTGGGAATTGAAAAGGGAAAAAATTATGGTTTACTCTATGGATGTATACTCAGCACATCTCCATTTCTGCTTGAGATGTACTGACAAAATATGGAGATAAAGGCAGGTACAGGAGAGAAATCTCTGTCCCACCTGAAGTAGAAGCTAGGAGGGTGACATGACCATCAAATCTTCAATCCCTAATGTATCATCAGCTTGTCACATTCAAATCATGGCAAAATATTTGCCCAGCAGGGTTTGTATGCTGTACAAACCCACATGCCCAGCTCTGCTAACAGTAACAGAGCTCCTACTTCCTAAACAAAGCCATCTGTGAACAACAGAGTCACTGTCCTCTGGATATTTCGGAAGAACATATTTAAATAGTTTCTTGACTGGCCATTTGGCTCTCTGGTTATTTCACAGGTTCTGTCCTGGTCATCAACCAGGATTGCAAAGGACAGCAACAGACATATTACATCAGTTCATCAGCTGTAGAATGGGAATTATGGTGGCTTCTTCTTCTGCTAATCCTGAGTATCAGACCTCACTTGTCCGTGATCTTGTCAGAGCTATAGTAAAGCCTGTATTTTAAAGTCTGTAGTTAAGAAAAGTGCCCTCATGTGGAAAAAAGTAGGAGAAGGATAAATGGGAGATCAGTGGTTTCTGTATTTTCAGGGGTCCCTTTATTTTCATTGATTTTTCTATGGTTTTCAAACAATTGAACCTAAGAAATTCTCCACTGTGGCTCACCAGTACAAGAATGTGAGCTCATGCATGAGCTGGGGTTCTCCCACATGGCTCACACTGTTCACTGCCATGACCTGAAGTTATCACACTTTGGGAGGACGTGGGGACTGGCTGAGCAGGCTCCCTGCCACAGCTCAGCCACCACTTCCCACCTGTACCTCCTACCACTGCACCTTCCCTAGGCAGACTAGGATTGCTCCCCACTGCTGCTGCAGAAGAGAGTGTGTCAGGTAACCTTGTGGCTAAAACAGGAGTTGAATTGGTTAAAAAAAAAATACTGATTTCTCATTTTTAGGTATCATAGTTTTCTGTCCCACCACTAAAATACACAGAATATGAATACTGAAAAATAAAGCTTCTGTTGTGCTGGCTCTCACTGACTGTACAGTCTCAGCTTTCAGGGCTCAGGATGTGGGTTTTTTTCAGCAGGCTGGGGACACCTGCTCTTGTGTGCTGGACTCTGATTTCTTTCCAATATCCTTTTGTGCTGTCATATTTGCAAAATATTTATTTAGAGGAAAACTGAAGAGGGTCCATGAGTAAACACCACAAAGCCAGATCGTGAAGGTTTCAAAGGAGAAAATGAAAGTCATTGCTTTAGGATAAGAAGAAATCAGCAAGGAGGAGAAAAAGGCAGGTTAAAAGTATAGTCCTCAATACGAGGATTTTGAAGGTGACCAGGAAAAGATCAGTAAAAAATTAAAGTTGTATATTTGTGAATCAAATTAATGTATGAATGTGTAAAACTTGCCAAGCTGACACGGAGATGAATGTATATCCTTCTCCAAAGCTACAGCTGGCTCATCACTTCATCCTAAAGGGCCTCGCATTGAGCTCCGATTCATAAGAATTCCACCGTACGTGTGGGCTCTCCCCGACAAGTACAAATGGAACTCCCTGTAAATAATTGTCAGCACATGGGAAGGGAACAATTTAAGCACAATTTTAAGCAGAGCCATCATTGCTCCCTCCATACACCTGGCACAGCTACCCCCAAGGATCTTAGCCAGCTCATCTGTGCCTTGGATAGCGCTGCGACGAACCTTGGAGTTCAAAACCAACACAGAGCCAGGGCAATACAGACTAAGGGGAAAGCTGTGGGTTATGTGCAAAGGGAACAAGTTTCAGGGCAGAGGAAAATACTATTAATACTCACACCTGCTGCAATTTCCTAAGAGTGTTCATAACATTGCCTTCCTGAAGCTCATGTCTATCTCCTTTCAATAAACTCCAGTTCTCTGCTGCTACAAATTGAAGACAACTTAGAAGCCAGGGCTCGATGGAAATGTTTCCAAGAAGTTTGCAGGTGGGAGGCATTTTCATTGTTCTGTAGTGTGATGTTGATGGGAATTTTCTTTTCCTCCTGTTTTTTTTCCTCCCTCTTTGTCTGGCACTGCAGTAACTTCATTAGTTTCTTTCTTAGTAAATTGTCCCAGGTGGCAATGTATCAGCAGAAATAGCTGTCATCCATAGCACTACAGGGTCAGATTTTTTCCTTTATGAGTGACTCTGCACTGTCACTGTGCAGACTTTTTCCTGGTTATGCATGTAGAAATGCATAATTTGTTTGAGTTAATTCTGGAAACCAAGGACAGAGCTACAGGCACTGAAGATGCAGGATGCAGCTGCATTTTGAGGCTTCACTCTGAGGCCTCTGTTTGCAGTAACTCTACTGGGGCAAGAATCAGAGGGAGAGGGAAAGTTAATTTTTAAATTATTCTCTGTATCAGCTTGATGGGGTAAATTAGAAGAGCCTTAGGGTTGTTAAACTCACATTTCCGTAGAAAAGCCCATTGTTCACAGATGACAGTTCAAGAAAATGTATATAAAATGGCCATTATGACTTTAAGCGGCAAATTATACCTGCAGTGGACAACATTTGTCAGCATTAAAAAGTCCTCATTCTCTCAGCTTCCTTTTCTTGGAAAGTGCCACGGGCTTGAGAGGGAAGGGCTGGGCTGGGGGTTGGCAGGACAGAGAAGCACAGCTGGGTGCTGCTTTTTGGTAGGAATCCTACTGAGCATCCACCGAGGCCACGAGCGGGGTGCACACGAGCATCCTCCCCAATTTTTTTATGTCTGTTGCCCTCACACGGGCAGGTTTCCTTCCTGCAGTCCCCGAGGCAGGAGGTTGGTGCAGGTTCGTCCCTGTGGGGCCAGGGTGCAGTCAGACAGACACCTCTTCTTGGGAGGTGCTCAGGCACAGCTTGAAGCCAGCTGTAACCCTGATCCCTCAACATCTGAACCATGTAGCTTTTTGTATTTCCTGCACCGAGGTGGTTCTCAGAAAGGGAGGGAGAGAAAACAGACAAGAGAATGTTTCTATGTCCCCTTCCACATGTCCGTAGCCAGCAAGGTTAGTTGAGGGGAAGGGAGTCCAACTCAGGTAACCCACATTCTGAAGAGGCTGCAATCATTATTTGTCTGTATTTTCAGAAATACTTCACAAATACCTTCCTGACTGATGGTAAGAAGCCCTGCACTGTCCTTAAATATCAGCTCTCATCTCCACTCAGGGATTGTCAAAGTGCCTTCATTTTCTGCACTTCTATTTTTCCAGGTGCACCTCGTTGGATAATTAGGAAAGTGTTTTTACTTCTTGTTAACAGTCAGAGACTCTGGCT
This sequence comes from Pseudopipra pipra, assembly GCF_036250125.1. Lineage (NCBI taxonomy): Eukaryota > Metazoa > Chordata > Aves > Passeriformes > Pipridae > Pseudopipra > Pseudopipra pipra. Next base: position 112,451,383 of record NC_087550.1, on the reverse strand, counting down.
ATGCTCCGGTTAAATCTTCCCTTAGTATACATGCAAGTCCAGAAAGTTCTGTGCTGGTGTCCAGCACTGGTCTTCCACTCTTGTTTCTGAGGAAAATTCCTTTAGCCACAGGAATCAAAAATTCAGAACTACACCATGTCCACTTGCACTGGCAATCAATTGCTCATTAACATCAGCAAACAGTTACTCATTAAAATCATTGCATGTGTCATTGATGTGAGGACCTTCAAGGCCCCAGCTTGCCCATGATTCTGATCCATCTGAGTAAGGTGATCAGCCAAGGTCCGCAGCACAGTCCAGACTCTTTTTTAGGAAGAAGGTCTGGATTCACAAGCAACACATGAGCTGCAACAGGTGATATTCCATTATCAATGTTTGCATTATTTTCTCTCCAGAGTTGACACAGGGTCATCTTATCCTTAGCCTTCCAGAGCACTTTCTTATTTGAAAAAATTGCCACTGTTTGTGTGTCCTGAGACATGACTGTCCTTCTCATGACTTCCTATGTAACACTTCTTCAACTATGAGAGGAAAGAAAGCCACAGATTATTCTAACATGTGCTACATCTTCTAAGCATGCCAGAATGTGTTTTCTCAGTCCTCCTCATACTTGTCTTGGATTGTCCAGCAAGTCCTGCAATACTTAGGACACATTAACCATTTGTTTGGAATATTCACTGGCTTTACACTGGCCAAACACCATTTATCAACTGGTTGACTAAGATCACCTTCAGAGTAAAACTATAGAAATGTTGGATTCACGGTAAACTATCTTAAAATGTCTTATGCACTCAAAAGTTTGTTTTCTTTATCTCTGAGGTTATAGTGGGAAGGAGGAGTGCTGCACCTCCCTTCAGGTCTGTGACCAAGAGGCGTTTCCTCTGTCCAGAGCTCCTCTCAGGGTCTCTGGCTTCAGTATATACCCTTGAGGGGTCTCCATTGTCCCTCAGATTTTCATGGCTACATTTTTTCCAAATTCTGTATCACACTGGAAGATGTCAGGAGAGCTCTTCTATTGTGCCTTAATTAACAGGGTGATAGTGCAGTGTTAATTAGCAGAGGGTACTTACATATACAGTCTCTGTACTCTGGAGGCATAGCCTGAATCACACAGATATTCCTGTAGCACAGTTTATATTTTCCTGTTTAATGGAAGTGAGTCTTTTCCTCAGAAACAGGCTGTTTCCCAGCCTAGCACAGAGGCACACTCCATGAGTTACAAGCTGTTAGGAATTTAGAGAGGTACTGAGCCCAGCCTCACAGTTTTTCTTCACAGAGCATTTTTAACTGCTTCTTTTCAATCAAAACTGTCAAAATGATGTTGTAGAGCCCACAATCAATGCAAAGTGAGTGTGTGGGGCTTCTTTACTACTGTGTCATTGAACAGAAAGATCAATTTCTGTTTTGGCAGCCAGTTTAGCTCAGTGAAGCCAGTGGAAAAGTGTCATTGCTTTCAGTGTGGATTGCATCAGGTGAGAGAGCTCTCTACATCTCATCATGCACTTCATTTAAGCAACAGGCCTGAACTAGCTTTTTATGGCTCTTTCGCTTACTTTATACCACTGATAGAGGTTAGGACACGAAAAATCTCCATTTTGATTTCTTGATAAACTGTCTGGCTATTCCCAGAATACTGATCACAAAGTCAGGGCAATATGTCTCTTCCAGAGCTACAGGGAGTGCAACTGTAAGGAATCATCTATTCTGTATTGTACCTGTTGCCTCCGTGTTTTTCAGCTGATTTGGACAGAAGCATATTTTCTTCTCAAATTAATGATTGAAAACGTCTGTGAGCCCAGATCCTCATCCTAAATCAAAATGTTAGGGTTGTTTTACCTGCTGTGTTTCTTCACACTGTTTCCCCCATCACTTTGACATGGAGTGACAGTTAATTCACAAAGTAGGATCATCCACTCCTGAAGTTTGTGTCCTTCCTTAGTGCAGCCCAGAGCTTCAACAGTTCTACAGAGAACAGTGTAAATCAGAGGGCTTGAGAGAGGCAGAAGGCACAAGACAGACAGGTGGCAGCTTTCAATAAGGTTAATAGGTGTAAAGACAAACTCAAAAGGGTCAGAATTGTTTCTTTTAGAGAGAAAACTAGGTGAATATGCAACTGAGGTATACAAAATCATGTTGTATGGGGAATGTCAAAAAAGAGTACTTGATTGTTAACAAGGGACCAAAAGCCAGCAGAGTTCTCTTTTCAAAGAAGAATGTTTTATATAATGTATCATTAGCTTGTAGAACTTATTGCCACAGATATCAGACTTCTGTGGCTCACAATAGTACTATCCAGCTACAATAGATAGACTCTGATAGCAATCAGGAGATGTATATTTACCCCTTGTTGGTTGAGATGTGAAGGGAAGAAACAGACGAAGGGAAAGGAAACACACTGTGTGTTCATGACAAGACCTTGTCCTCTGTCCTAAACTGTAAAGGAGGAGCTGACTGTTCTGCTACCTTGTAGCTAAGATTTGGTATCTTGAAGTACAGAGGAAAACAGATTCAGGGAAGATTTCAAACAACAATTTTCAAGCCTGAAGATCCACTTTTTACAGTGCTCACAGAGGGAAGCATGAAGAGAGGCTCAGAGTAGGACAGTCTGGCAGCGTGTGGCATGTTTTAGCAAATACATGCACAGCAAGACAAAATGAAGCTGCCAATAACTGCACTTGGAGGAAAAACTGAACTCTGATGAAATAACTCTGAGACTGTAGTTTTCTTGGACCGGTGCTCACAGCAGTACTAACACGGAGCCCCAGACTGGCAGTGAGTGGTAACATCTTTGTGTTTGCCAGGCTCTAGGCTTGATTTTCAGACATCTTGAACTTCAGATGGACATGCCTTTTGACCCAAGAAGTCTCCTAAAAACCATAGTGTTAACTTTTATTTCAAGATACTATCCACCTCAGCTCATGGCTGGAGATACTACATAGAATTCCTATGAATTCCTGGAGATTCTGCATAGAATTCCTATAATCAATGAGTGACAGGGGCACTCCTTGCTTCATGACCTTAGGCCCTCATTGACTGCGAAAGATAACATTAACATCTCACTATACCAAAATTATGTTCACCCTTAATGCTTTCCAGAGAGTTATTGTCAACTTCTATGGGCTCCTGAGTAGCTCAGCCACTTTCTCCACTGATAATTCAAAAATATCAAGAATTGTTTAAGAGCTATTAGGACTATTATCTCTTATACTGGTTTTTTTTCCCACCAGGAAAAGGCCTCTAGAGAAAATTCAATGACACTTTCTACTTTTTGACAGTAACTGTGATTTCCATATTAAAAAAAATGAACTGTTGCCACTATTAGTAGTCCACGGCTGGAAACCAACACAAAAGCAGACAAGTGGCTGGGGTGATATGGATGTTTCAGTCTGCAGGGTTTCTGAAAGACTATGTCCAAAGTGAAAAGCAACGTCCAGAGTTACAGATGGCTGAAATGCTGAAGATGGGCAGCAAAACCCACATCAGTGCCTGCTGATTTCTCATTCCCATTCCACATCCAGCATCCTTCCAGTCGCATGAGGTCCCCATGTCTGGAGTCAGGTGAGTCCCTGGGGCAGCACAGAGGACACAATCCAGGCTGCACATCAGTATTTCCCCCTATAATGGAAATAGAAAGAGATTGTGCCTCTGGATAATAATTTTAATCATTTTCCCATTCCTTCTCACTCAAAGCCAACAAATATGTTATTGCAGAATTCAGCAGTGAAATTTTATTAGTGCTTCCTTCAGAGGCTGTTGGCAAAAAAAGGAGAGAAGGAGTTTATTGAAGGACAAGGGAAAGGCAGAATACAGGCAAGGAGTTTTGCAAGTAATTACAAATAAAATCCACTGTGTGGTCTTGAAAATCCCAGAGCAGAAAGAAAAACAGGATATATATACCGTAGCTCATAAATTACCACATACCAGTCCCATCCCCGTGACTACAAAGAGAAACTTTACCAGCTTAAGTCTTTGGCCATGCCAGCATCCTCCCAGTCATGCATTCTCAAAGCACAGCTCAGAGGAGCTGCACTTCATGAGAAAAAAACCACAATTTCCAATCCCTTACCACAGGTGACTGTGAAGGCACAACTCTGTAGCTTTCGTTTGTGTGTGCATTTCCAAATCTTATTTGAAACACTGCAACCCATAAAATAAACTTTTAAAGTATCGTTTGCTTTATGTTGCATTACAGGTGCCCTGATATAGAACAATGCAAGATTGTGTGCTCACCATATTTTAAAAGGGTGCACAATACCTATAAATCCCTGTAATTATCAGCTACCTCTTCTTCAGCATTTGAAATGCAGAAATCAGTATGATGAATGCAGCACAACATGAGTCATAAGAATTTATGGTAAGAATGGCCTTTCTGTTTTCTCATGTTCAAAATCATTGTTTTTGTTTTTAATCAAAGCTAGATATATATTATTTTTTCATAGTAATAAATTATAAAGGTGCACTTTACCTACCATAAAATATCCATTAGTTAGAAGAAAACATAAGACCATCTAGCAAATAAGGTATTGAATCACTGGTAATTCAACTGGCCAAAAATTTCCAGTAATATTTTCTGACATGAAATGTCAACAGATTAAATTATAAAACCTTTTGAGGAAAGCTCTTGGTTTAAATTATTTGGGCTTCAAATGAAAAAAAAAAAATCCAGTTCAAATTGACTTTGCCTTTTAAAATGTAATTGCAGTAGGGAAAAAGAAAACCAACCACAAAAATCAAATTGGTAAGACTTAAAACAAAATTGTCAGTTGGCCTTCTTACTGTTTGTTTCAGATGATAAGTTACAACTGGTTTTCACTTTTCCATTTTTCCATTATGATTCAGCATGAGAGTTCTATGTGCTTCCAGAGGATAAACAAAAACCTAGGTACCTAGGCAGCCTATAAAGTTTTGTGACTTTTGAACATCAACAGATTTTGAAAAAAAATATTGCAAACCAGACTGAAGAAACTGATGAAGCACAGAAGGTTATTGATGAAGAGATAATGAAATCTTGGTCCCAAAAAATTGATTTTAAATGGGAATTTAATGGGACCGGAGGGAGTACACCCAAATGCTAACTTTAGCCTAGGGAGATAGATTAGTCTTCCTATATTTCCTCTTCAGTTGGCTGGGAACAATAAGATCCCACATTCAATCATCCTCTACAGGAGCTCAGCTGTAGCCTTTCTCTGTCCATTAACTCTAAAAAGTCTAGGAAGGCTGCCCTCCATCAGCAGATACCAGACCCCTTGTACTCCTCATTCATGGGGCCGGTTACAAAGGAACATGTGCCTACTTACTGCATGTATGAGTTTTCACTTACAGCTTAAACTAAGGATCACTCATAAAATTAAACCTGGGATTCCTGCAGATACCAGTTCTCTTGCATTGAATCTGACAGCATGTTGTCCATCTGTTTGCTTGAATGGAGAAAGTTGACTGTCTCTGAGAAACTATGTTTCATTGTGCTTGTGGCCCCCAGATATGCCTTTTGCAAAAATGGCTGTCCTGGCACTATGAGCAGAAAGGACCAATGGGTTCACCCACTTCAGCAATTCATTTTTGGCAACAGGAGCACATCAGTAGCTTGAAGGAGTTCCTGTTGTGGCTCCTCACACCTCTAATACATTTGATTAATATGTGTTTATTCAGGTCTGGCTGCATGTCATGTGCCTTACTAACCTAAAAGAGGAGGGATGTTGATGCATGGGGATAAAATCCATTGCGTTCCGCAGAAGAAAACTTTGAAGGGATCTCAGGTCTGATCATAATTTTTTTCAGCCATACACTTTAAGTGGAGGGAAATTATTAAGCTCTGTTTATGCAAACCTTTCTTAGACAAGGCTCAGGCCAACTGTAACACACTGCTGAGCACTTCTTGCACTGAAGAATCTGGATGGTTATTAACATGACAATTCACATCTGGTGTTAAAAATTGATAAACAACTTGTCTGTCAGGGAGTGCAGGCAGGAAGACAGAAGTTAAGTGCTTCTAAATCACATTATGTGAAGCACAGACACTACCACAGTTCTGCTGTAAAAAGACACAGACTTAACTGCGCTCACATCCCTTCCTGCCCTCCCAGTTCAGCTGCCTTCCAACCACAGCGAGCTCTAGGATGTGATCACCTGTTAGAAGAAGTTGCCATGCAACCTTCAAACCTTCATGAAGTTTTTCAAGCCACTTCCACACTCCTTGGGAAAGCCCAGTCCACTTGCGTAAGTATGGAATTAAAGCATGAGCCTAATCCAAAAAATATGTGTGCAGAAATGTTTTGTATTGCTCCTTGGAATCTTCAAGCTTCCAACCAAATTGAAGAAGACAGCTTTTCCTACAGTGGGGTTTTCATCTGAAGGGTAGGGTAACACAGCTTCCCCTTCAGCAAACGTGTATCCTGAGACAACAAACCATCGTGAAAAAAGACCTGTAGCAGAACAGACTCTGTGTGAACAAACAGAAATTTCTCTGATAGTCCTGGATAAACAGGGAAACAACTCTGACATTTCAGACACAGTCCATAAAGAGCTCCAACAACACTCATATGAAAACCAAGGCACCTCAACTTTTGGTCATGCTCTTTCCAGAGGGTTTAAATTCTTAGAAATGCACACAAGCACAGTGTAACCTACACATTAAAAAAAGATAACCTCTGTATTGTTTTTTTATAAATTCTAGAGAGGCAGAGCCTATTTCTAGGCCTGTCTGGACTTTCTCCCAGGACCAAGAGACTCTTAAGAGCAACTTACCTCCAAATGCTGCTTCAGCAGATGGAATGTGCTGGTGGTGTTGCCGTGCTGCCAGTGATACTTTGGCACAAGCCGCCGAGGGACAAGGCTTGTGAGGAGCAGTACTGGAGGAAAGGTGCAAAAGTGCAAGTTCATGGTGTGAGTCAGTGGGTGTCAGCCCTGATTTTAGTAGACCTGGACCTGGACTACCTCAGATGTGGAGGCAGTCAGATCAACCGGAGGAGTCCCTGGAGAGGCACTGCAGGGACTAGAAAAGCTCAGGTGTACCCAGGCTCCCCAGCATGGCTGGATGTCATGGGCTGAGATCTGAGCCCCCAAGGGGACATTGGCCTCATTCCCATCAGGCAGGTGGCCAAGCCACTCTAGCAACCCCACTTTGGCTCCCAGAGGAAGATGTCTCAGAACCAAGTATAGGAAATCACACAGCAGAGCTGCCCATTCCTACCCCTGAAAGGCTATTCCTAATCTGCTCCTTGCAATTCAGATGTTAATGTCTTAAAACACATGAATGGTAGTTATTGTAAGTCTGAAGAGCCTTCTTACCAGACAGAACTCCTGTCAGTGCCTGACCTTCCTGGCGCCTTGCAGCAAAGAGTTCCATGGTTTAATTATCTCCCTTGTGAAAAGTTTTATTTGATCAGCCTGGAAATTGCTGCTTTTCAATTTACTTGAATTTTTTCAGCCACCAGTGTTACACTAGACAGCATTTAATATATCTTTATCATACTCTCCTTCATTGGTTTCCTTTCTAAGGTGAACCAGCACAACCTTTTTCATATGAAAGGTTTTCCATGCCTCAAACAATTTTCTTTGCCCTTCTACGAACCTCTTCTAGTTTTATTTAAGATAGAGTAGCTATCATTGTACATACATTTGAGGTAAGACTGCACTGTTTTTCTTATTATTCTTTCTATTCTTCATCCATTATGTAACATTTTCTTTGTTTTTTTCTGGGCCTCAGTGGCATACTGGCAGTGCTGGTGTGGTCAGGTACATCTGCGTGCACTTGGATCAGTAAGTAGAACTGTCCCCACTGAACAACCCACCCAGCACAACACAAAACAGATTAAAATAAATTCCCATGAGATGCTTAAAAAGCCAAAGAATTCACTGTATGTACTCTCCCAGTCCCACCTGTTGATCCCATGGTGTTGTGTTTGCCTCAGCTCTGTTGTACTCCCAATAATGACAGCCAAGGAACAGAGAGGCTGCTCAAGAAAGCCAGAAATAGAATTTAATATCCTGCCGACAGCCAGAGAAATTGAGTCTGGAGCCCATGACTTTGTATTCTGGACACTAACTCCTCCCAAGTGTCCCTGATGTATCTCACATGAAGACATGAGTGGAAACAAAGGTGTTGCCCATGTGATATAACTGAGCTGTGAGAGCGTAGGATGAAAGGAAAAACGTAGGTTGGATATTTTTGTACAAGTCCAAACAATATCCATCTGGAAGGAGTAGTAAGAGTTTTTCCTGGCAAATCATCTCCTCTAGAACTAGTTTGACTCTCAGCTAGCTGATCTATGAGAGCAAAGTTATTTATGGCTCTGTCATAAATGAGGTTGAAATCCACCAATTTAGAGTATGAGCCAAGTACTGACAGTGTCACCACGTTCCACAAGTGAAGTAATGTGTTTTTGCTTTAAATTACCTCTATTCCTTGGGTAACAGTCGGATCGTCAATGGTGTATTAAGTAGCATATTCCTTCAAACCAAGAGAAAGGCAGCATGCAGAAATGTGAGGAGGATTTGGGTAGATGTCACCACTGTTGGCAGCTCTGGGGAAGGACCCTGCCTGTGCATCTGTGAGCTGCACAGAATTCTAGAGCTGGGTGAAGCACTGAGGGATGTTTGGAGTGAGGAAAGGACAAGGCATGGGTGTCTGCCCATGTTTAGTCTCTTTGTTCACAGGCAGGTCCTGATTACAGTCCCCTGCCCATCCAGCTCAAGCCATAGGAGAAAGGAAAGGGGCTCTTGGTCTGTCAGGCATCTTGTTGGTCATTCTTTGGTAAGATTCTTTTTTTTTCTCCCCCTCATATTCTTTCCTCAAACAGCTTGTATCTGCAAATAGTAATCTGTTGGCAGCTGATGATCTGGGCTGGAACTTTACAGTGCCAACAGGATAGAAAGAGGAAAAATAGGAATTACTATGCATCTCTAGTACTGTAAAATGGTGCTCTGCACTCACACAAAGCCATGGGCAATATCCCCAGCCTGAGGACACTTAACAGAGGAGGAGGTTTGTTCTGATGAGGAGGGTGGTCGAAGTTCAACAAGTCACTTGGGAACAAAAATAAACAATTGGACCAAACTTGCACCATACTTTCCATCCCTCTGTCTGAAGGGTAAAGGGGAATCCATAACATCCTCCTTTGGATGCCCTCATAGAGGAAATGCAGTGGCCCAAATATCCTAGTGCTGAGCCATACCCAGCCCTTGCCCGGCTGAGCAGGGGCAGGGAGGCTCTGAAGAGGAGCCAGTCCTGGAAAACTTGTCTCTCACCATCCCTTGCTGCTAATGCTAGGATTCAGCCAGTGGACTGAGGAAAGCAGTGGAAGGGATTTTTTGAGTTACTTTTGCTTACTAACCCCTTCAGACTATTTTTTACTGTGTCCAGGTTGTCTTGCAGGGACAAAACTGGAACTTGCCTTTGCCACCAGCAGGTACCAGTGTAGATACACTACCTTTGGAAGGCAGGCTGTAGGACACTGGAGGCTGTGATCACATTTGCCTTTCCCTTGCATGCCCTGGCTGAGTTCAGACAGCACAAGGCTCACCATCTCTTACAGCAGGAGATACCATGATGATCCACAGCTGTCCTTGCTTTTCAGGGGTGGTCACAGGGTTTAAGACCCCTGTCTGTGCATCACAAAGGAATCCTCTGAGATGTTCCTTTGTCCCAGAGTTTAGGAACAGTATTACAGAATATATGGCAGTCCTGTGTACGTTTCACTGGGAAGGTGTCATTTCCTAGTCTTCCCCACTGAAGCTACAACCTCTCTGGGAATTCTACTGTGCAGAGGAAAGAGATGGGGAGTCAGGGACCGTCTGAATATTTGTGTCATGTAACCTGATGGGGAACATGTCTTCTGAGGTCTTTTTCCCCCCCACCTTGTCATTCCCAATTCCCCTTTAGGAGGGATCTTGGAGACTCTTACCTGCCTCAAATCTGTTCTGTGATATCTTCCCAAGGGCATTTGAAAAAGGGTGCAAGGCACCAGATCACCATTCCTCTGTGCCTGGTATAAAGTTCTGGACCTGTCCACGCTATGGAGAAGTGCATCCTCTTGGAACCTCTGAAATGCAGCTCAAAATTCTGTTCTCCGTATTCCCACTGCTTCACTGCTCACAGGTGTATCAGCCAAAGCATCTCAAAGGCAGATGTGGGGCTTTTCCTGCAGGAAAACTCCGGGTGTGGCCCTACACCCATCCTGGAGGCCACTTCTGCACAGCCCTGCAGACCTGCCAATCTGGCCCTTAGTGCCTGGAAGACCATAAGCAGTGTTATAGGGCCAAATGAATCTGAAACACAGGTACTCCCTTTTCCAGAAGCATAAATTTATGCTAAAAGCCAAAGAAAATTTTCAGAGCCCAGAAAAGTAGTTTAATTTTCCACCTCATTCCTGCTCATTGTCTGAGCAAATTCAGGATTCTCCCAAAACCTGTTTATACTTACTTGCTGTAGCAAGGTTTTCACTTCTCTTGCTGTGATAATGCCTAAAATGTTGCTGCAGCATATTTGGGAGGGCATCCCCAAAGCTACATCCCTCTGGTTGCCAGATGTTCATCTACACGATGTTCAGCCTCAAAATAGTTTCCTGCTGCCTTCTTTGGCTCACAAGTTTTTTCTGTTATGATCCATGACTGAATCATGGAATCATTTAGGTTGGAAGAGACCCTTAAGATTCAGATGCAGTGAAGTTGGGCACTTGTTTAAATAGTCTGACATGGGGTTTGATTTCTTCCCAGCCCTTCATAGCCTTTGTCATTTACCTTACTACATTCCTACATTTTATTACCCAAGTGGAACTGCTTTAGGTTCACTCATAAAGTGCTACCTATCTGATGGTTTTCAGCTTAGGGTTGTCCCTGGGAGCATGTCCTGTTGGCCTTTCATGTCGTAAAAACATTGTGTACAATAATACTAGGCCACAAAGAACCATGATGGATAACTGGCTGTTAGTTTGAGTTTTCCCAGCTAATTTAGTTCCTCCAGCAACATGAAGAAAAATGTTTTGAAGGAATGGTCTCCAAACAACTAGTGTCCCCTGTTGGCTTTCTTCAGTGCTGCAGAGACATTTATTACTCCCTCCTAGAAAAAAATATGGTGTCAAATACACAAGCAATGGTTCAAATGATCATAAAATGTATTGGGACAAACTGCAGATTTAATTGATTTCAAAGCTTAGATTTAGGAAAAAATTATAGTTAGGGACTTTATTTTTCCAAAAGTTTGGCTTAGTTATTTAAAATTGATTTTAAGATTATGATAAAATACGTTCCTACTGATTTCTGTGAGGAAAAATTCATCACTACAAGAATGTCTGGTTCTATCTATTGGGTGGGTGAAGATGTGCACAGATCTTTTTGACTCGGGTCTTTGAAAGCTTCAGTTATGAAGGACCAGGGGAGAGTGGAGTGTGGGAGGGTGAACTGGAACCACTGAATTCACAGGCTTCTGTGTCTCAAGACAAAGCAAAGTGATCCAGGAAAAAAAGCAGAGACCATTCTGGCGTGTTGTGGATTTTGTTAATAAAATGTGGTTGATTGGTCTCCTTTATAGCAGAACAGAGAGTCATAACCTTTGCATATCTTTGCTTCAGTCAGCTTGCCAACCTATTTAACTATTCTACCTTAAAATATATGCTGTTACAACATTAAAAATAGTCTTATAAAAGAGGTGTCACTTAATTACATTCCTCTGGGCTAGACTGTAATACTTTGAGTATCACAGTTGTTACTTAACATAAACTGGGACAGCAAGTTTTTGTATTTCCATTTTTTATTATACATTTTCCAGGATGCCAATTTCATCTGGATTCATGTGAAGTAACCCCTGATTATGGAAATAATTCTCCTTTAATCAGTAGACTGGCAAATGCCAGTCAATATAAGTAAAAGAAACCATTTTTCTTTCCAGACCCAAATGAGTGTAAAGTGAGTTAAACAGGGAGTACAACTGAACAGTGACAGGCAAAGCTAAGTTAGGAGAATATTCTGACTTCCAAAGCCAAAAACATCAATGCAAAGTAAAGATTACTTTAAAAAGATGAACTATTCAAAGGGTAGGAATGTCCAGATTATGCATTCCAGCAACTTCATCCCTGCTCTGCACTACATTAATGGGCATATAGGAAAACAGAAATTTTAAGTCATGCAGGTCTTGAGCATATTGTGATAGTACATCATGCTTTTTAGTCCATTCACTCCTTAAAGGTAAAGATTCTATTAGAATTCACTATAAACTGAGCCAAACTAGCTGAATTTATCTGACTTTAGAGATGCTTTTCTTCACCAAAGGACAAAAAATGAGCACACCCATGTTCCTACTTGTATATGTCTTTATAGAAGGACTGAGTGGACACTGCTCACATTAAATTCACCTGTTGCCTTTGGGGACTGCAGTCACAGCATTATTTTCTACTGTATTTGTAAACTGGGAAATAAAATCAAGGTATCACCTTGTGACATGTTGGCTTGGGTATATGTTTACTGCAGCGCTTTCCTGCACATAATATATTAGACCTGCTCATGTATCCCACCATTCCCTGTGGTAGGGAAGTTAATGAAACTCTTCCATTAACCTATGAAGCACAAGTTAGAGTTTTGGAGATTTTGTTTCTCTGCCTTCCAGGCCCCTCATGGCTATTTGACAGCTAGAGCAGTATCAGAGCACTGATCATTAGCACTGGCAGGTCCTCCAAAGGCTTATGTTTAGAATTACCTACTGTTCAGTGCTTTGAAGCAAATATCACTGTTACTTATATTGATTTCAAATGTCATAGAAATCTCGTCTATGACTCTTTAAGATCTGAAGGTTAAACTTTATGCCAATGTCTAGGAATCTTGATAGCAGTAGCACAAGCGTGAGCAGAATGAGTTAAGACCATCAGGGACTCCTGAGCAAATCAGCAAGGAAGGGAGGCTCCAAGGGCACTCAGCACTCGGACAAGAAAAGGCTTAAAGAAGCCGTATTCTCCCACAGCTCTATTTCACTTAAAAGGCTTATTGGTAATCAAAAAGCAAGGCTATCCACAGAGTTGAGGAAACTGTAAAGCTCTCCTAGCTTCTTTCTACCAGAGAAGCCCAATCCCTTGTTGCTGTCAAGGAAGGAGTTCCATAAACCTTCATGAGTTCTGGCTGACGCTGCAAATGGCTTGAGGACTCCACAGCATTAACTGCTAGGGGGAAAACATCAGTCTGTTATAGTCTGTCCTCACAAACCCAGAAAATATCAACCAATTTACAAGTAGCTAATATCAGCATATCCTCAAAAATCCAATTAGTGGCTGTAACCTTGAATTTTATCCTTGTCCAAAAATACATCTTTTTCTTTTCACAGTGGGTTTGCACCCTACCCCCTCCCTAATACATGTACTTCAGTGGCTGGCTTTTCCCATCCACGCCAAATTGAAGTCTCTTTTCTGTGAAGTAATTTTGTCTGAATTGCCTGTGCACCCACCCATCCCATCCCAATTTTAGTCCATGGCATCTTGTTTTCAAATTAGTTGCTATCTTAAACAGCTTACTGTCTTCAATCTGTTCATTTCAGGATTTCGTTTACCTCCCTGACAATCTCCCATTTTACCTCATTTCTTCCTCAGGCTGCAGAGGCCAGCACAAGGTAATCCCTTCTCATAACTAAAAGTCCAAACCTCTGGAGTATTTAAGATTTTCCTCCATGACACCTTTTCAATTTCAAACCTCTAAGCAATTTTGCTAGTGCCCAGAATAGTACATAATATTTATATTTTCCAAGTTTCGGTACAGAAAAATAACCTTTACTTATGGTGTATAATACCACTCATGGAAATTTGGGGTGCTTCCTTCATAGCTGCAGCTCTGTGACTCCTGTAAAAAGCATATACAGGTACCATTTTGCTACTTACTCTTTCAATAGACCTTTTTGTCATTGCTCTGGGAAAAATCTGGTTCTCTGAGCACTCCTTCCCCCAATCTCTTCTTCCTCCTCTTTTTCACTTTTTATGTACAAATGTCTATAGCTCTTTTCAGACAACCCTGCTTTGTCCTTCACAAGCCCCAGAGACAATAAGTGCTGATTGCAAGTAAGATATCTACTTGAAATGAATCATTCGTTCTACTCATTTAGTCCTTTTCTCTTCTTAGGTGAAAAATCAAAGTCCTCTATCACATAACTCACAATGGATGAAATTCACTGCTGAGCAGGCCAACCCAAAGGCTGTGCAATGCAGAATTGCCTTTAAAGTGCTGTTTTGAAGGTTTTTGAGAGCTTAGGGAAGTGAAATGTCACTGTGCCAGCCCTTCTGCTCAGGGCTGAATTTCACTCTTTGAGAACTGCCTGGGAGAACAGTTTGATTTTTATTCATGTGCTTGTTGTTTGAAATTACTTGAAACATGGTTCATGCCTATGTATTCCATAGGTACACTGCTATATCATCAGCGAAAAAATGCAGAAATACTGTTATACAGGGCTTGTTTCCTCAAAGGACTCTGTTATTGATTTACTCATAGATCATTATCAGAGATAGTGGTTTAAGTTGTGAATGCTGCACTTTGCTGTGGGAGCAATAGACACAGGTCCCTCTCTTATTTCTCTTTCCTGATGGGATGATTCCCAAATCTACTGTGGGTTTTAAAGCTGAATCCCTCTAGAAAGACATGCATTTCAGAAACTTAAAGATTCTGGACATTTTTGTTGTTCCTAACATTTTTCAAGCAATTTACTTCAGTGGAATCCTGAGAAGTGAATAAAAAGGGCATCAACTTAAACCCAGAGCATTGATTCACACAAACATTTTTGGTTCATCAATGTATCTTGCATGAACAAACAGAAGATATTCTGCACAAATATAGTTGCAGGGATGATAATGGTTTGCACACTGTTGTTCCCACCCACTCCATGGATGTTTTATTGTTAAGATGACAACTGCATGAACTTTTCACTATCCTATTCAAGCTCATATTGGAAAGCTCAACTTTCTCTTTCAGGCAAATAAATTCATTATCTAGGAACAGTGGTGAAAGAAAAAGACCCCAACAGTATAACCCAGGGTTGGGACTGAGTACACAGGACAGCAGCGACAGGAGAAAACCCTGAAGCTGAGGGTCACAGTGCAGGCCCCAAGTGGAAGGACAGAGGTCAGGGAGATCAGCAGCCTTTCTTATTATTTCCATGTAAATGTGTGGAGAATAGTAATTTTTCCTCAGGAAAAACATAACAGGATAAAATCTAAATGGGAACAACTTCGGAGTTTTCCTGCTCCCAGCTCCCTTACCAATGTTTGCTAACACCTCACATCCATAAAACTGAGCTGTAAGGAGCACTACACAGTTCATATCATTATTATCTGTTAAGACAGCTTTCATAAATCAAGACGGACTTTCAAATTGCCCACATCCATTAAAAATATTGCAAGGCCTTCCACAGAGAACAATATTAAGTACTTTTTTTCTCCAGCATACTCAAAGAGGAATGTTTGTGTTTGGCTGTGAGTCAGGGGTTTTCTCTCAGCCTTTTTCCCCTTCCTCAGGTCGAGAGCTACTCCCAGACAGCAATTTTGCAAGGAGTCCTCCTTTTTTAAGAGCCAGAGATGGTTTCTTGGTGTGGAGCAGGTCTGTCCCTACCCGTGAGGCTCAGCTGTCCTTGCAGGCTCTGTGGCAGTTCCCCCTGACAGATTCTGGGCTCTGGGGCAGAGTTGTCTCAATCCTGCTCATGCAGTGAATGCTCTGCCGCATTTCTTGGGTGGGACAAATGCTGGAGTCTGAGATAATCTTTGCTTTTATTGCCACAGTCCTGTTGTGAATGACTCATTCATAGAGTGAATCTTCCAAATAGTTTCCATGTGGCTTTCTGACGTCAGCAAACATGTAAATATGGCATTAACACACACTGCAAAACGAGGTTATCCCTTCTCTTAGTTTTCTGACAGATGACTTGCAGACTTCTCCATCCATTGCTCCATCACCCAGGTAGATGCTCTGTCCTGGAGTGAACACTCCCTTTGGTTATTCACTTCAGTATCTTCTCCATTTTGACCACTCACTGTCTTAAACCCTGCTGCAATACGAAAGCACCTTCCAGTACAATGGAAATAATTTACACACACTGTGTCCCTTCATCCTTAGTATCAAACTCATTGCTTCCTTCAGGGAAAAGATGCAATACACCAGTGGTGTAATGGAAGGCATTTGACATGACAATCAGAGTTCAGCAAACTAGAGTCCTACAGCAATATGGATTATTAATGCCTGGGAAACTCAGTCTGAAAATCTTTTTGCAATCAAAATCTCACACTGTTTTCATCAAACCTTGTTCTGCAGGTCCTAGAGACATCATTACTGTGGTGCAGGAGTAGGAGTGGTCGAACCCTGTCCTCCATGGCAATGGGTTCCAAAGCTATGAGGTGGGAAGCACTACAGTAAGGAACCGGTCCCACTTTTATTCCACGTAATAGCACACAGCACAAATTCACATCCACACACAGCTATAAGGACATCAATATCCTCACTATACCCCAAACTGTAAACTGAAGTCACCTTGTGGAAAGGCAGCTTCCCCATTTGAAGGGACATGCCAGAGACTCAGACTGTCAGATCAGGAGGATTGCATAAGGATAGACAGAAAGGTTGCTTTTTCTCAGAGATGAAATGAAGGTTTACCATCCATTTTCTTAGTGAAGATTGGAGAAAATATTTTGCACAAAGGAGAGCAAATGGCCTATAGCACCTATAGCAGCCTCCCTGAGGCATAGTCTTCAAGCCCTCCAGACCAAACTTGAAATGACTGCAGAACAGAGTAACAAACAATTTTCCTTTTTCCTTGTGATATTCAAACGATTTCTTATCTCTTGTGACTTTGGGGAATTTTCTCGTCTTAGAGACAAGAAATTGACATTCCAAAATTATCAGTGAAGCTAAAAAAATGAGCTAGTTTTGCCCCTCTCTTTTTCTTTCTGGGCATCAGGTATTGCCAACCAGCAGATTCCTGGCCCACGCTGTGTCTTGGTTTGCTGTGAAGCATCAGTTCTTTGTCAGTAGTTGCAAGTAAAACTTTTAGGTAGAATCACTCATATGAAACTAGAACTTGACCAAAACTTCCTGTAAAACCAACAAAGATTGATTTTAGACTTCAGTTGGTGTTGGTTCAATTTATCATTCTTCTTAGTGTTCACTTTGTAGCAATATTGGATATCTAAAAGCACCTAGTATGTTTTTCCTAGGTTAAATATGTATTACTTTTTGCAATATTGCAACACTTTGGAGGTTTTGATACACACTACCTTTAGACACTGTGGGGAACGGCCAGAAGAATACTGAAAATATTTGTTTGTTCGCTGTATTGATTTCTGCAATAAACAAGTCAGTGAAAGCTGATGAAGGAGTTCATATATGCTATGTATGAGTTATAGACCCTTCCAACATTTTTCTTTCTAAGTCACACCTCAATAACATTACAGAAAATGTATTGTGTCAGTTTCATTAGTCTTTGCCTTCTCCTTCCAGAAATATGATGCAGATATTGATTTTACCAAATTAAAATATAATCCAAATCTCTGGCTATATTAATTTATCTTTTTTTTTTTTTTTTAGTGCACTGGTTTTCTAACTATCATCAATTTTGTCCCCTGACCTGTACTTCAAACACAAGTATATAAAAATGATCTATTAGTTTCTTATATAAGTGGTTGTTTATAGACACATTATTGTCTCTGGAGCCTGGAGTTTGGCTAACTCTTATTAGGCTGGTTGGGCCACAGCTCCATTAGTCTGATTGAGCCTTCTGCTAAAAAGGGGGTTGTTCATTTTCTGACAGTAAATAATGAAATGAAACAAATACAATCTATAATAGAATCAAATGTGAGTACAATGAGTCCACAATTCAATTTGGATTTAATATAGTTGCTTAATCCTGTTAAGGGGTTCCCTCATGAGAAAGATGCTTTAGCAGCCCAGAGCAGAGCTCAAAATGTGAGGAGAGGCAGCTAAAGCTGAGTTGGTGATGCGGGAGGGGGTGAGAGGGGGCAATAAGCTTTTGCACCATGTCACAGAGCCAAATCTGATAGCACCTTCTGGACAGACTGGAGATTGCTGAAGAGAGTTCATGGAGAGCACAGAGAATGTAACAATTACCAGTGTAGGAGATTGTTTTATGTTTTCTGCCTATTCTGAAAATTATCTTGAAAGATCCAAGGGGGCAGGAGATGTGTGGTACCAATCTCTTTGGATGCACTTCACATATTTTGTTTTGCTATAATGAAAGGATCTTGCAAGAAGCCAAATTTATCATTATATGAAGCAAAAAAAGCTTCATCTGTGGGAGAAACAAGAAGAGAGAAACACCAGAAATGAGTTGCCACTATAGAGAAGGAGAAAGAGTCATTAATTTTTGTGGAAACCATTGTTTCATCTAGGAATAATTAAGTCTTGCAAAAGACAACAAGAAACCTATGCAGTTATATAATAAATTCTATTTTTCAAGATACAGTCCTTAAACGTAAGTCACACTTTCCCTGCAGGAAAAGCACATGGGTTTTTTATAGGCATAGGAGACCTTCCAACAGAATTCACTGTGGGGAACAGGTGGCATCTTATCACTCCAGGAAGATAAGGACTTACTGTGCCCATAAAACAGACTATGGAGCCAGCTAGGAGGAAATTATCTGGGTTATTAGCATCAGGATGTGGAAAAACACACATCTCTAGAGGTTGGTACTGCAGGAAAAACAACTAGGTCACAAAAACCAGCCCCTTGCTATATCCTACCTCAGTTATCTTACAAAGCTATTGTTTTTTCCTGTCTGTCTTCAGATTAACTCCTCATACGAGAGACATCAGCCAAGAAATATTTGCCACCAAGTCCTGGAAACGCAGGTTTCTTTCTGCTCTTCGACACTTGATGTACTCCCCACTACCTCCACTTAGAAACAACCTCTCCTGAATCATCCAGCCAGTCACATTCTTGAAAGTTTTACTAAACTTTATTTGCAGTAAAAGGTACTGGCGGAACAGTCCTTGTCCAGTGTATTTGTATATTTGTATCCACTTTGCTGGGGCAGTGGGTTCCAATCTTTAATTTTTTTTTTTCCTGAACTCTAAAACATTCCTCAGATGTGTCCAGGCTCCTCTATAGGGATCTTAAATCCATTGGCAATGTCCTGGTTTTTACTTATTTTCTGTGGTCCTCTTGTAAGTAGTCTTTATGTGTCCAGAGTTTCTGTGGCTCATGCACTGAAAATAACTGAGGCCTACTGACTTCTAAATCTGGCTTTCTTGAAGCAGCAGTGCTTAAATGGTGCGGTTGTAAGGTAAAGTTGTGAAGAGAAAGTTCATTCCCTGCTCCTTACTGTCCAAAACGAGGAAAGTTGTCTCCTCTCCATGTGAGTAGTGATGAGTAGAACATTAGTTAACAGGCACATACGGCCCAGGAGCAGACTGTGGTCTTCTTTAGCTGGGCACATGCTTCTGAACTGTCTCAACAAGCTTGTGGCTGGTGTCCTGTGTCCCAAATGCCGTTCTTGAATGTGGTGCAACACTAATCATGATAAAACTGACCTTTTCACTCAGTGGGTCTGCTGCTTTGAGCAGATTGCCTGGCTGTGAAGTGAGTTGGGTTCCTACCTTGAATCCTGTGACTGGGGATCTCTAATGGCCCTTGACCACTTAGATGCTCAAATTAGATGCCTAATGTTGGATTTGGTGAATACTTGTCCATTTCCAATGCATGTCAGGCAAACTCTCCACTGAAGGTCGGGTCTGCATCTGCATTAGCCTAATTTTTACCCTGTGTCTTTCTTTTGATTTCGGTGGGTGATGGTGACATATATCTAGAGTGGAAGATGACAAAACTGGTCCTCAGAATAAGTTACCAGGGAAGTCACAGAGTTACAACCATTTTAGCCCAGTTATGCACTGAGCAACCTCAAGGGGAAGTCACTGGGTACCGTTACTGTCAAACCTCGAGAAGCCACTTCTGCAATGCCATTTTTCAGAGCAAAGTCACTTGTCAATGCCACTTAATTTTAAACTGTGTGTTGGTGAGGAGGTATAGAGGAAAGGAACTACATCTTGCAGCCTGGAGAGGTCATGGTAGAGCTGCATTTTGGGACCTTGTGTACTCAGGTGACCTGATCTTCAACCAAGTTAAGAGCTCAACAGAATTACAACTTGACATTATCGTTACACTGAAGCATTTAGATAGCACCCTAAATATACATACTGCTTTAGAGAATACAGATAGACACATTGTCTGCCCTAAAGACCTTAGAACCTGAATAATGAAGTAAAATTATAACCAGCACTTAACCTATTGAATATCTCCCACTGCACCACAAACCCTCAGCTACTTTAATAATAGGGTTGTATAACCTAATCTCGTGCACTGAATATTTAGTGCTGAATCCAAGAATTGTAGCCATTGAATGGTTAATATCATTTCCTGTGCTTCTTCAGTGTTCCTCAGTATTCCTCTTCTTCAGATTTTGTTATTTGACTGCCACCTAGATACACCCCTACTGAGCTTGTCAGATCATGGTCCAGGCTCCCAGCCAAGTGGAAGCAAAGATTCAATCCATGTTTCCAGTTGTCAGGGAGGGTGAATCGATCTAATTGCTCTGCTTCCTCAGTTAGAAGTGTTTTACTTCTGGGTGATTTTGAGGAGAATGTGTTGTATTATAGAGCATTTAGTCCTATTACTTTCCTATGTGTCGTTTGGCATCACTGCTGGAAGAAGGTTGAACAGAAGTAAATGGATTGTAGAAGGCTGGAGATTTCAACCTGTTTGATCTGAGAGGACATTAGGAAACTATCATTTGCCTTCGAGTTTTGTATTTTATACATACACTGAAATAATTTCAACATATTCTTCTAGATTAAGAAATATACCTACTGTCAGACATCTTAGTACAGGTTTCTTGTTTGTTATTGTGAATGAAGTACAAATATTGAGAAATACATGCAAATCATTGGTGCTCTAACCAAAGAAAGATGTTTGTGGGTTTAAGACTGCCAGAAAACAGGGAATGTCATCTTTCTGACTCCTCTGTCTTGCTATCCAGGGGAATAAAACTCAGTTCATCTCTTCTAAGCAGCAGGACAGCGATCCTGTCCCACCCCCTTGTGTCATCTCCCTTATAGAGAACACTAAGCCCCTTCAAAAAGTCTCTTCCTTGGGGGTGAAAAAGCCAGTTCTGATGCCAGCTCAGATGCTGCCTTTAAGAGAGAAGATAATGCTGTTTCTGAATGATTCCAGATTGATGTAATTACTAATTGTGTTCCTGTGTGCATCCATTAAAAATACAATTATATATTTTAAAGAAGGAAATAATTAGAGTTGAAATGAAAGTCTTATATTTAGCCTACTTTGAAGGAAGAAAATCAGACCTTAAGGGTATCCCTAATTGTTGCCACTAATGTAATGAGAAAAAAAAGTTGTTGTCCCAGTTTGGACATGTCATAAAATGAAACCATCAAGTCTTCTGCTGGTGAGTTTCATCTGTTGAATGGAATTTCCTCATAAAACAAGATACTAAGAAATACCTGTTTCCTCACTAGTCCTCGCTAGTCTAGTGGGAAATTTTCAATATCCTAGTGTTCCCAAAACATAACCTGAAGGACAGGTCTTTTTGGCTGCTGTCAAACACTGTTTTCTGGAGATATGCTAATTTGTGATTGTAGTGTGAGATAAATTTGTTGCTTCTCAGGGACACAAACAGGGTAAAAGCCTAATGACAAAACAAAGAAAAAAAATTAAGCTAGACCTAATGCCAAGCTTTTAAAGAGAAGACTGGAAAAACAGGTAAAGGAATAGGAGAAATGGACAAGAAATATGATCACTGTAACTATAAACTGGAAGTTCTTTTTACTTAGTATTTCTTCCTGAGGAATCTTGCTATCTCTAGATTTCAGAGTTCTAGGATAGTTGAAGATTTGCAGAAATACTCTCTCCCTTTTCTCTTAGGTTTGTTAGGATGCATCTGTATGGCACTTTTCCAGCTGTTATGGCACTAAATAGTTATTTCTCCTTAGACAGCCATGTGGTATATGAATCATGAAATGCCATTCTACATGGTAGCCAGCTTTTCCTGGTACCCAGATCTAAGATATTTTTTAATATAGACCTTCTTCATTCCTAGTCAACCTATTAACCTTGCCCCTAGCCCTTTCAGAAGTGTTCCTTATTAAATATTGTTGAATATTTTGTATCGCATATAGATTATACTTACTTTCTTTTTTGGTTCATGGCTGCTGGCAAGCAGGGGTTTTGGGAGAAGGCAGGACACCAAAGTATCCTGTTGCTTGCTCAAGTTCCCCAGTCACATCTGACCATCATGCTGCTGGAAGGCACTTGTCCATTTCTAATTAAAAAATGTCAGAGCTTATTCTTGCTTCAGGTAGAAACAGAAATATAGGTCAAGGCTTCCTTTTACTTCACAGAAGAGAATTATTCCTTTCTGAGCAGCCCTATTCCTGACTTAGGCTTGAATTCACCTCACTTCACTTTATGACTTTTTTCTGAATCTACTGACTCACACAGGGGATCTGGGGACACACTGAACTGAAGGAAGGCACCTCTGTCAGATGCATAAAGCTAAGAAGGAGAGGGGGAATCCAAGTTTCTCTATTTAGAGCTGCTGAGAACAAACCACGTGTAATGTGAGCTCCTGTGTAGCCAAGACACAGCTTCTCCTGGGGCCCTGTTGCAATAGCACAGAAATATTAGTGATGAAACTGTTGTCTCCACTTTACCTCTGCAGCTTCTACTGTGTAAGATACACAGATTCCTAAAAAAGAGGCCTTTATGATGCCAGCTCCAACAGGCACAACCAAAAACACCGGTCTCTGCTTCAGTTTAAGTAGAAGTGGAGATGAGAGGCAGAAGAAAGCAAAACAAAAGCTAATTCAAGTGATTAGGACATTAAGGGAGTGTGTAAGGGAGTACTTGTGGGTACCTTTACTACTCCGTCTCCCTCTCTCCCATTCGAAAAGTAGAGAGGCTCGGTCCCTATGTCACAGAACTGGCTAAATAGTCACAATTCCACCCAGAGGAAAGCACGAGAGTACAGCTTTTTTGCCAACACTGGAGTCTTGCCAAGCTCTGTGGTATTTAAGCAGTCATGACTTTGTCTTCATCTGCACAGATTAAATATGAATGTGTATATTAATTATGTAAATGTGAAACTGCAGATCTCAATCAAGCAGAGCCAAGGATACACTATCCTTTGCAAGTGCTGATTGATGCCATGCACGCAAGAAAAACAGAGACCATTCAGCTCATTGCTATGTATATTCTGGAGAGGGGAGGGAAGGAAGAAGGGAAATTTGGAAGTAAACAGTGTTTTGTAATGGGAGTGAAACCATAAATGCCACAAGCTTCTAGAATACCTAATAGTCTCTACTCAGCAAAGCAGAATGCTTACATAGCAGAAGACAGCTTTAGAAGATGGTGAAAACACATACTTAAAGTGAGATGAACACTATGAGCTTTAGGCAAGACACTTGTAACAGTTTTAGTCAGGAGTTGAGGCTGGGCTTTGATGCGACATGGTAGAAGCACCTGATTTTACTGTAGCTTCATGTAAATGGCAAAGTATATGGCAATCAGTGGTACTGTGTCAGTGTAAGCTTGATGTTCTGGGACAAAGGATGGATAAACTTTCCAGGTTTGGCTTTGCGACTGATAGCACCACAAATTTTCACCTGCTTGTCTGAATGCTTAGTTTTAAGCAAAGGAGTATGATGTAGGCTTTCAAGGAAGGTGAAGTGGATTGTGCATGTGAAATTTCCAAATTCCTGTCAACGCACACAAAAAAAATGGTGTGTGTTGTTAGAGAAATCTCACCCTGAGCCAATGACTCACACCCATCTCCATTCAGAAGAGCCAAACCCTAGCACTTCTGAGTTTCCCGGACACCGCTCTCTCACCTGACCTAATTGTGGCCTTCCAGTACCTTGAAGGGAACCCCCAAGAAAGATGGAGACAGTCTGTTTTTCAAGGGCATGTGGTGATAGGACAAGGGGAACTGCTTTTATACTGAAAGAGAGTATATTTAGATTACGTATTAGTAAAAAGGTTTTGTGTGAACGTGTTGAGACACTGGCACACATTGTCCAGAGAAGCTGTGGATGTCCCATTCCTGGAAGTGTCAAGGCCAGGTTGGATGGAGCTCTGAGCAACCTGGTCTAGTGGAAGGTGTCCCTGCACTTGGCATGAGGATTGGAACTGGATGATCTTTAAGTTCCCTTCCAGCCCAGGCCATTCTATGATTCTACCGCCATCAAAGACTGCTATTGAGTGCTCCCTGCTCAAGACCACCTACTCAGCACAGGAGGTCTACTCAGAAATATGACATCCTCCAGAGTCACGAGTAGTTTTGACTCCTACTTATCTAACACCTCCTTCCAAGGGCCTGAGTTAATCTGATTTTAGGGTATCCTTGCAACCATGAAGTCTGTATTGAATGGTTCAGATAAAGTAACACACTTATTTTTCCCTGGATTTTTCCAGCTGACTCTGTGTTTAGTACATTCTGACTGCTGGCACCAAGGTTTCTGTCACTCTCTTTAGGGAGTTGTATTGGGGTTTTCTGGTGGTATGAAACCAAGAGCAATTTTTAGATGAGATAGTTGCAATGCATCTTCTGAATAGATCAGTTAGGCAGGAGAGTGACCTGCAGGTCAGGAATGGCATCCAGTGCTCTCTCTGCTGCTCCTGTGCTGCTCCTGTTCATCCAAGTAATCCAAGCCTGAAATATAAGGCTGCTCTGCCCCCACTGACTGTGATGACTGTGGGAGTTGAGTAGGGGATTCTCTGCCTTGCTATATGTGGTTGTAGAGTTGCTCTGTGTGCAATGAGAGGCATCAGAAAGCACAGGAATATCTAAGTAGACTGTTAGCACATAAATGCCTTTTCAATAATCACAGATCTTGGACATGGAGAAAACTGCCTTTCTACACACATCTCCTTTTTGACTTCTGTTTTAGCTGACTTTATATCACAGAAATGAGATTCTGTTTTGGATAGATACAAGCCATTTCAGGAAACAGATTTTCCTATTGAACTGGCTTGGGGATTGACAGCCAGCACATCTGATAACAGCTCTTCTCTCCTGAGAACCTGTGAGCTTTCTGTTTCAACTTTCAAAAATTTTTCCAGGCCATATGTGAGAGTAGAGCTAAAGACAGCATTACCTGAAGAAAGAGTAGGGACAGAAAGGTGCAGATAGTTGGTGCATCTGTTGGCACTGCTCTGCACGTGGGCAGAGCCCATGGCCGTGGGGTTGGAACTAGATGGCCTTTAAGATCCCTTCCAACCCAAGCCATTCCCTGGTTCTGTGATTCTTGTAGGCTCCCTTTAGTTACTTTGGCCATTTATCTGAAAAAGTCTGCACTGCAAAACTTGGTATTCCTGTTATTGAAACGAAATTTCTGTTGATTTAAATCTTATATGCTGCTTACTGACAGTTCACTTTCCTAACTACGGAAAGCCATCCTCTGCACCAGGAGCTCCAACCTTCCTGTGATTTGATATCACTATCAGAGCCTGCATTGGCAGCTCCCACATTCATTTGTTTCTAGAAGGAAACATTTGGGTGCTCAAGCCATCAGCTGCATGCTTCAAGAATCTTTAGCAGATATTGTATTTCTGCCTTTATTCTGGTAGGTTGTTTATATGTGCACTCATCCATTCATTTACTTGTACCTCACTGATTCATTCACATTCTTATAACTGAAAATTGGCTGGTCTTTCCTTTGGCTAAAATGGAAATTAAATCCTGACAGGCAGATAAAAAAAAGTGGCATAGAGAGACATGAATTTCTGCTAAACACATAAAGCTTTAGTGTGGGCATTCAAAAGTCTTCCTAAACCTGAATAAATTCCTCTTAAAATAATCTAAACTTGGCAATGATGTACAAATCACAGAGAAAATTAGCCTTACAGGATTTATAGACACAGACAACAAATCACATACACATATATATTCATTCATTTTTAAATTTACTTCCTGCCTAATTAGACCACAAGCTTTAGTCTAACTTTTGCTCCTAAAGTTTGGAAAATTTTATCTAAAGGTCAACCTAAAAAATCATTAGGAAACCTGATCAAGTGATAACCTTGAAAGAATTTGAATAGAATATCTCTTTGACCTCTGCCCATGCTTCTTGCAAACTTTAAAGCATTGTGTCAGGTTTGAGATGCAAATGTAAATTGAGTGAAGTGACAGTGATGAAGAACTATGTGACAGCATTCCTTACCTGTGGACTGCATTATAGATGAGGGGTTTTAGCAATCAGGTTTCCTCAAGAAAGGACAAGCTTGTTTAATGTGTTAACCACAAGCACATTTTTTGAGTCTCAGATCATTCATAACATGTCATGACTAGTTCAGTGATCATAGTTCAGTTAGAATTCTTTGGACTAAGTGGACTGGTCACCTCTGCCTCGTGTTTTACATAATTAAATTCTGTCTTCTCAAACCCCATCTTTCCTGATGTAGATGTGATATTTTGACTGGAAAATATAGGGAAAACATGACAACAAACCCTATTAGATCAGGAGTTACTTTTAATTATTTTCTGATTCCAGATTCCACCAAAAGGGTTTTGTATGTTCAAATTCAAAAATTAAGCTTAATTTTTTGCTGCCACTCTGCAGAGTCCATGGTAGGTGAGTGTCCATGTGCCCTGCCCCCATGCTGTTTTAATTGCTCTCTGGTTTGGATCTGTCATCTATTCCCTTAAGAAAAGATTCCCTTTAACAAAAATCAAGGGGAAAAAAAAAGCAGAAACCTGTCAGACTAGTGTGACTGGGGACCTTGTTCACAGAGCAGATGAAGAAGCCAGGACACGGGGAAAGTGAAACTCTTTTATCTTCGTTTTTTCCTTCCAGGTCAAACTGTCTTATGGGACAAATGCTGGGGAGAAATTGTGTATCCTGCTACCTCAGGTCTTCTTCTGAGGAAAATAAACACTTCAGTCTTCTGTGCTTTCAGTTTACAAAACAGCTGAAGACTTTTGTCCTTGAAAAGGTTTGCAACAGCTGGAATGACCTTACAATATTTCTTATGTGTACTTATAAATATTAAATGTTTGTGTGTAATGTAGTTTGAAACTGCAGTATTGATTATTATGACATTAAGAAAGTCAGAAATGGGTTAGGAGAACACACGGCCCCACACATATGCAGTTGAAATCCACGCCGAAAACAGAGCTGAAAACATTTACCTGGGAATCCTGGAGCCACAAATGAGATGTTGTGGTTCGTTACCATGGAGAAGCAATTGTTTCTAAAGCTTTTTGCTTTCACTTAGCCATCTATATAATAAGTGTGGGAAAGGTCACAGAGATGTAGAAAAAGAGAGGGGAAAACCTATGGGGAGTGTGAGGAGTGCTAAATTGTTTGAAAAAAGAAAAGTGAATAAAAAGATTTTGTTTTCTTATAATGAACAGTAAAAAGAGGTAAATGGAGATCCCTCTCCTTCTGTTTACAAAAATATTTTGTAGTTTTTCTTCAGAGATGTTTAAATAAATAAAAATTACCTGATACTAGGCCTTAAAAGAGATGTGAAATAATGAGTATAAGATATAAATAAACTATGATATTTTTAATAGATACATGAATAGGTAAATAAATTATAGACATAAAGGGCAAATCTTGACATGTCCTGGCAAAGACTGATATGAAAGTGACTGTTAAATCAAGGTTATTACTGTGTATAATTACTCAGTTTGACCAGATATATCTTCAACTTTCACTTTCACATATATTTTATATGTGCATCCTGGGAAGCTTAAAATTTCCTCTCCATCACATTTTTAAAAATCTTTATAGAGAATTAAATTAAATTGTGTTGGGGATAATCAAGAAGTTAATCAAAGACAAAATCCAATCAAGATTTACTTGGAAATTATATCTAGAATTTACCCAATTAGACTTGGAATATTTTTCTTTATATCAATAGCTTTTTCATTGCCAAACATATTCCACAATACCTGCACACAACAAATGTTCTGGAACAATGTGATTTCATTCCTTCATTTCTAATAACACAAATAAAACCAGTAAAACGTGAATAGTAGGAGCGTCGCCTCTAAGTAATAAAATGTCTTTGTTCTATTGTTTTCTAAATCACATTTGTTTCATTTGTTTAAGGTCACATATTGAAAGTGAAAAGGTGTCAGAAGTCTTTGCAAATTTGAAACTCAAACCCAAAATCTTTTAAATGCAATTGCTGCTACTTACATTATTAGTTTTCAGAACATGATAAAGCCTTGATCACCTGTTTGTGGCTGTTTTCTGCTACTTTCTCTTTGCAGAAAAGGAGTAAAGAGAATTTGTGTAAATCAATTAATGGAAAAAAAAACCAGAACAAAACAAAAAAATCAAAAAGAAAATCAAACCAAAATCCCATAAACTCTAGTGAAGATACACCACATAAGGATATCATGTCCCACTTTTGTATAAAACAGCCTTTTCTTGACACTATAACCAAGTCAAACACAATTTTTACCTCTTTGGTCATAGAACTCTACATACTGTATTTCATGCCCAACTGTTAGAAGTAAAACTCACAAAGCTGATTGTTTTGTCTTGTTCAGTCAGGCCGTTGTGATCTTCTTTATTTTCACACAGAAGATGAAGTGCTTTCATCCCTGTCAGACAAGGATTCACCCACCTGCCAAGCAAATAGTTCCAGTTCATTCAATAGATACCTGTGTACTGTAGTTCTGCACAAAAGCCTCCCGTTTTTAATCTCATGCTCAAGGATTTGCCACTGTAGAATTTGTTGTTTCTTGATGTTTATTATGCTTATTTTTTTGATTATCTTGAGGCTTATTATTTGTATTATCTTAATAGATTGGAGCCTTCAATATTAACATAGTGACTACAGGACAGGGAGTTGTGTTTGTAGACACAGGAACATGTGAACGTCAAGTGAAGTCGCGTCAGAAATGTCTGTTGGCTGCTAAAAAGTTTTACCAAACTGGCAGAACTTCAGACCTTCATATTAGGGTTTTGTGTTTTCTCCTCTTTTCAGGCATTAACAGGTTTTGCATGGCTGGATTTTCTTGCTCTACCCTTTGCTAACTCTGTGAAACTATCTGTTTACAATCTCAAATCTTCAAGTGTAGCTTAGCTCAGCGGGGCCAATAAATTCACATCTGTTTTCAGATGTAATGTGCTTGAAGCTCAGATATGCTACTAAAGGCAAAGCAACTTCATCCAAGATCTCATTTCTGAGATAAAGACAGAGCAACTGGTTAAGACTGTTCTAATATACCATTAGGTGACTGAAACCTCCATATCTGCTTGTTTGCATGCTGATTAGACTATCTGGAGCATCTGCAATTAGTTCATTAAAAGCCAGATGTTTTACCTCTGTTCTCTCTCTCTTATTTTTTAATGTGGCCTAAGAGTACTTTTTTTAGGAAGCTCCACGTAAACTGAGATGTGCTCTGATTGTATCTCTTGACATCTTCTTGTACTTAGACTTTAAATCATTGTCCTTTGCAATGAGACTTTCCTGTCTAGAGTTAACATATGCTCTGTGCAAGGGTGAGAAATGTCATCCCAATTAATATAATATTTCATTTTCTAATGCCCTTAATGACTAGAGTTTTGGACTCATTTGTGCTTAAAATTTCACGTCTCCTGAGCAGCAGCAGATCTAAAACATTTTAGTTGAGGAACAGCTGAAGAGAAAGGTTTGCAGTCAGTGTGTGTATGTGTTTGTGTTTGTGTGTGTGTGTGTGTGCATAAAGTAAGGGAAGTTTAAGAGAAGAGTTTTGTACCAAATGAGAACCATACGGGTTATTTGTTATCAGAACAACACTAAAATGAGAGCAATATTCAGTTGGGGAAGTGTGGGGAAGAAGGCTTTGGTATGTGTTTGGTATGTGTTAATTCACCTGTGCCAGAACTCTGCTGATGTGCACTCAGATTCATACTGCTTTCAAGTTGTGTTCCCAGGTATGCCTAGAAAAAATTGTCATTTCTGGAGTTCTCTGACTACATGTAGGTTCTTGCAAGATCAATTTGGTTAAAAGCAGCTATTTCTGGGTTCTGTACCATTTTGAATTTATCCGTAACATACACTGACAAACCAATCACTGGAAGAGCATCAAATGGCCTATCGAACTACTCAAGATCTGAAATAAACAATTGCAAATCAATCCCTTTTTCTACTTTAGCTAGACAACATATCCATTAAAAATCTGACAGCTCACTCAATTTTAAGGGGAAATAATGTTAATGATGTTTGTAAACTGCCATGTATTGACGTGGGAAAGGCTTACTAAGCATATTTCATGATCATTTCTGAATTATTCAAATAACATTTCTTGCTTTCTTGTCCGGGAGATCTCATCTTGCTGCTGCCTTGTCTGCTATAGAGTGCCAAGGCACAATAAGCCTGACAGTCAGCCAGTTTATACCACTCCTTTCTACTACTTTTGGTGTTTCCTACACGGAGCAGGACAGTGTGTGGCAGGAGGAAATACTTCTGTGGAAGCAGAGCAAGGGCTCTTCCTGTGTGTTTTCATACTACAACATGCAGAATTCCTGGGGTAAAATTCACCACAAATTCTGTCCCAGTGAAAAAGAAATTCTGCACTAAGTAGGGCTGCTGCTGGGACAGGGCGCTCAGAAGTTCTCAGGTGGCTGAGGTGTCAGATCCCAAACTGTTGCTGGAGAAGGAATTAAATTAAGGAGCCATTTATTCTCTTGAAAATGCAGCACTGAGCCTGCGAGGAGCTGGCCAGCCCACAAGGGTGGAGGAGGCCATGGATGGGCAGCTGTCTTCCTTCCCACCACCCAGCAAGGAGGGTGGAGAACAGATTCAGCAGGATGATGAGTTAGGAGCACTGCTCACAGAAAGCAACCACCTTTTCAAAACCAACAAAGCATGTCCATTTGGCTTTTAATTGACTCCCCAGTGACTGAATGATGAGAAATTCATGTGTCTTTTCTTTAAAGCAATGCAAATACAAAAGGGAAAGCAGGAAAGTGGGGAAAAATAACCCCAAAGCTATACACATCAGACAAGGAAATGTTCCCAGGGTATTGATATTAATGAGGAAATTCACCACATTTACACCATCCAGCTGTTATTTCCTTTTCCAATATATACATTTTGATGATGATGATGATGGTTATTGCTGTCATTACTATTCATTCCCAGGAAACTATTTCAGTTACTGATATTCTGTGCCAGATGTGAATATGCTTTTCATTGTTTCAGTATTGGGTATTTGGTAATTATAACATCTATATTCAGTGTTATCAACACTCTCTGGAATAGATTTCTGGTTCTTCTGTACAGTCAGACCTTCCTACAGTGTGTGTCTACATTTCCACTAAATAAGAGCATCACCAAACTAACCACTGTGCTGAGTCTCTTCAGCTTAAGTTCCACAGAAATCCTGTGTGGTGTAGGAAAAACTGTGTTCTTTCTCCCTCTGTAGAAGACAGTTTGTGCTCTTTCTCCTTTTTACTATCTCTTAAGGTTTTACTGACCAAATGGAATCCTATGATGCTTTTCCTAAGTCAGTTTCCCATTGGCTGAAAAGTCCTAAATATTTTTTTATCTTTCTTTCCTTCTTTCCTCTTCCTTCATTTCTCTCTTTCCCTCTTCTCTCTCTCCCTCTTTGCCAACAGACAATAATTCATTTTCTAATAGATAAAACTTTCTTACAAGCTAAACAGAGAAAATACAGAATTTCATTTACAAATACAACAAATGTAGACTTTTGAGGAATATTTCAGTGTCAGCAAGAAATTCTTTGCATCTAGGATGAAGTTAATTGAGAGAAAGGAGGAAGGAAGATAAAGAAAAATATGTAGAATGGAGAGAAAACATATATAGAGCACAATTCAGTGCCTGCTTCTTAATGCTAATGTCTTTTCCTTTGTCTTTGAGAGATGTAACACACCAAGGATTTTACCAAAGCTGATGAGAATTGGTCTGCTTCAATGTTCAGGTAGACAACTACATCCTACTAATTTTGTAGTGTTTTGGTTTTGTTTTTGCATCACAGAATTTGTGTGGTTTTTATGTACCTCCCACTATGAAAGTTGAGATCAATATATTTGTTTTTCCACAGCATAAAATGAAAAATAAGACACTGATATAACAATTGTAATCCAATTATACTAATGTTTTAAAAACAGTTTGCATGGAAATTATTTTGGTTTGATACACAGTGATTCCAAAGACTCTGTAGATCCTCTACAGAAACCCAGAGTTCCTGCCCACTTGGCTCAGTCATTTTCCTTGGGTCACACAGTATGTACTACTGTGAGCTTAATTTATTTATTATATTAAAATCATTTGTTTTCTTATTTTCCTGTCCCTGACATAGCTGAATTCCTAGGAAAGATGTAGCTGTGGTTACATCAGTTATTTTTTCAGCTGTCAGATGAATACATCTTCACTTTAATGTGGAAATTCCAGAAGATGTATTATGTACACAAATATGTTACAAACTGTGTCATGACATATAAAGAATAAGATCTGTCTGTTTGCCCGAGGTTCCCTCAGCCAAAGTTGTTTACTTCCTCCCAGCTCTGTCTGGCTCTTGCAGTGAGCTGGTCTTTAATCTACATCCAAAATATCCGTTGTTCTGGATGTCCTCATTCCCCTACCAGAGGAGGTCCCTGCACCTCCTCTCCCCGCATTGAACAGCACAGAACAACAAAGCTCGTGCTCTCTGAAAACTGTGGAATTAATCTGTATGAATTTATGAATCTTTTATGAGGCCTCATAAGAAGAAATGTTTATTTAGACATATTACATTTAGTTTAATAGCTGAACAACAGCAGCAAAAGAACAACCTATCACTAAAATAACTGGAAGATACTTGCTGCTGAACTCAAATGACTGGTATAGAAACCCCTGGAGATTTTCTCTCACAGACAGCAACTCAGCACCTGATGACCTGAACAACACAGACTGAATCCATGAAATTGATTGCATGAGGATGTGATACAGCAGTTAATTGTAAACCTAAAAAAGGGCTGTGATGATGCATCAGCCATCAGGACTTGTGTTTTCTTCATGAAAATGAATGTGACACTTTTACCTTGTCTATCTGAAACTATAAAAAGACAATTTTCCCAAGTTTAAACATCTTGCTAGTCAAACAAACTGAGAATGTACATTAAACATAAAAATGTTAATGAATGTTAAGAATATTTTCTGAATAGTCAAGCCAATAACCCTTCTAAGAAGCCACCACAGTATAGACACAAAAAAAAGGACTACTTTGACCTAGAATTCCTCCCAGCTTCAAGGTTATATGAAAACAAGAATAAGTTATCTGACTAATAAGTGAGAAATAGGGGGGAAAATAGAAGCAAATGGTCATTAATAAGTTTTGTAAGTTTAAGAACATAGAATTTGGGTTGTTGAGTCTGGAGAAAAATAGTCTCAGGGGAGCCTTATTGCTCCCTACAACTACCTGGAAAGGAGGTTGTAGCCAGACAGGACAAGAGGAAATGGCCTCAAGTTCTTCCAGGGGAGGTTTAGATTGGATATTAGGAAAAATTTCTTCACCAAAAGTGTTGTCTAGCATTAGAACAGACTGCCAAGGGAAGAGGTAGGGTCACCATCCCGGGGGCAATTTAAAAGACATTTAGATGTGGCACTTGGGGACATGGTTTATGGGTGGACTTGCCAGTACTGGGTTAATGGTTGGACTCAGTGATCTTGAAGATCTTTTCCTTTAATTCTATGAAATATAACCATCATCCCTGCTGTAAAACAGGATTATAGTTTTGGTTGATAAAGATGGCTCTGTTGATATAGTACATTTGGATTTCTTCAAGGCATTTGACTTGGCAAAACATGATACTTTAGTTAAAATGTTTGTATTATATGGAATTAACAGAACACAGATGGCTTAAGAATTGGTCGTGACACATCTGAAAATGTAGTTGCCAAGGCTGAGGTATCAGCAAATGAGATTGTTTCCTTCACTGTCTTAGGAAATCAAATTTTGATCCAATACTGCTTAATATTGTCATCAGTGACTTAGATGATTGTTGTTTATTTTATTTTTTCTGACAAAGAATACACACACCGCCTAGAAAACTAAAGCTGACTGGCATTAGGGCTGCTTTTCTCAGTTAATCTTTCTTTATCCCCTGGGAAGGAGTCCACAGACTGACGGGTTTAGGACCTTTGACTGAGACAACACTAAATCTTTCCTTGTAACATTTGTGAACAGCACCTGAACTGGTGTAATACTTAATAATGAAAACAGATCAATGGCACAGTCTAGTCAAATTTCTTTGGTCAAATAACCAGGAACCACCAGAGAATATTTAATGTTAATGTAGTCAGGTGCAAGAACAGGAGATGAGAACCAGAACAGAAATGACTCCTTCAGAGAGGAAACTGTTCTGGAAGAGACACCTGGGTCCAAACTTAGAAACTCATATCAGTGCTCTGTTGAAAGAGTTGACCTGTTATTTGGTTTCACAAAGGGGCTTAGAGAGCAGCAGAATGAGGGAGGATTCTTGTTTGACAAAATTAAATTAATTTCTGAATGAGATGTCTGACACTACTGACTGGTGCAGAAAACCCACAACGTGTCTGGCTAGTGCATTTTACTGTTGTGTTTGGGATCATACTTACTATCACATTTGAGAGGAAAAATCGTGAGTTAAAACTCTGTTTTCTCATACTCTTTTTGGTTCCTATTGTTAAATAAGCAGGCATCTGCTACTGTGCTGGCTCCCAGCCACATCTGTTCCAAGGATGATTTGCAAGTGGTAACCCCAGTTGGTGGGATAACTCCTTTATAGCAAGTCTCAGTGAAAGATAGGGAAAATGGCAACTGATACCACAGAGTGAGTGATTTATGTAGAATCTATTTCCTGTCATGAAGAATTCATAAAGACCTCACCAAGGTCAAAAAGACAACTAAGTCCAACACCAAGGCACAGGGCAGGAGCCCCCAGCAGAAATGCTAAATCAGTGTTCCATTTCCTCCCATCACCCAGGCTGCATTTTCAAGGCCTCGTGGCAGGCTGTAGTTTTGCCAGGTTGCTCCTGAAAGCCCCTCATATGGTCCTTTGTTAGAGCCTGCTACAGCCTCTCTTCTCCTCTGGTGCTTCCTAGACCAATTCCTGGTGATCAGCTGCTCTCCTCCCCAGCCTGTGAAGAAAGTGAAAGCTGTCATGGTGATGAAAACTGGTTCCCTTGTAAAAATCTACTAAAACATAACCTAAAGCACAGCCCAGGGGAACATGGGCACCCAAATGTAACATCTGATGTGCACAAGGCTACGTTCTCAAAAGAGCCAGCAATCTCTCTCTTACCCTAAAGAACTCTTTCATCTATCTCAACCAAAGCATGATAACCAAAATCCTTTGATCTGGTTACTCATGTTAAGCACTTTCTTTGATCTCTGAGAATCTTTCTCCACCTCTGCCTACATAAGTAATTTCTGGAGAAAATTTGTTCAGAAAACAGGTCTAGCAACCAGTATTATGCTCATATCACACAAAAGAGACAGATGCACTTACCCAGGCTGCTGAGCTGCACACTGATCATTGGTTTTCACCCACTGTGTGTGTCTCTGTTTGGGAAATAGATCTAGTGCATTGTAATTCCCTGTTAACAATGCTTTGTATATTAATGAGGTTAATCTATCATTTGCAAAGGGCCCGCTGTGAATCAATAAAGTTTTGATAGGAAATAACAATCCAGCTGGGATATTATTAGAGAAAAAGTCAGAGGCATTTTCAGGCAGAGTAGGATGATAGAGCTCCTGACTCCCTTGCCACTGTCCTAGTGGCAGGGAGGTGGAAGGGAAGGTGCCGACACCCATGTCCCAAAGAAAAGGGTTTCTGTAAGTTTACCACTAAAGATCAGTGTAGTGCTAAAAGTCCGCTTGGTTTTAATCTCACTCTTAGGTATTACAGAAGTTTTGAAAATTTATTTCTTTCGAAAATCAAAATGTCGTTTCATCTTCTGTCTTGTTTTCCTTTTCACAGGACTTTTTTCCTCAAAATAGTCTCATTTTAACTAGCAACATGACCTCCAAAGGTAGAATCCCTCCTCAATTTCACTTAGTGCTGCAGCTGATTGACACATGTAATTCAACAGAGGAGGGAGCACCACATGGGCAAGCTGTAAATAGAACAGGCATCTCCAAGTACTTGATCCTATTGAGAAATGTTGAGCTCACCACATTTGTCTTCAATTTCCTGACTGCCATTTCCTCTCGTGCACCGACTATTAATACTGAATTGGAATTAGTTGGCTACCTATTGTACTGAATATTAGAGAAAAAAGACTGGTCTGGAGAAAGTTGCTGGTCTTTTATTCTTGTTGCAAAGGCAACCCAGCATTAAAGAAAGGCAGAAAGGGTAAGAGAACCAGGCAGGGTTGGAACAACATCGCAAAGGCACTGAGGCCTGTGTTACAGTTCAACCAAATAGACAGTGGTTTCACCTAGACTTGAAGTTACCCTTAAGAGTTCATTTAGTGAAACTGAAACCATCTGTTCTCTTTAACAAGGGTGCATTCAAGAATTGAGTAGCTTGAGTCAGAGAGACATGCATATTAAAAAGAAATACACTGCTTTAATATTACCAGATTTGAAAATAGTCCTGCTGAACAATGCACATGTAAATCACGTATCCTGGTATTCTGGTATCTACTGATGCTTATCTGAATTCTGAAATCAGATTTGCTTCTGTAAGCAGTAATTAGGGTTGAACCACTTGGAAGCCTAAGAGTATGTATAAATAGGCAGGTGTAGATTAACCTTTTCCCTATACTCTGGCCAGCAGGGCAAAGTACAGATCTAAAAGCTGGAAATGTCAGACTTCAAGTTGATTGTGAGTGCTTCATCTATTCCTACAAGAGTGTGTATTAAACCACAGTCTCTAATTGCAGGGTCATTTACTATTTTTTCTCTAGCACCCTTGCCTTATTCAGTACCTGAGATGGACGTTGCTTATTTAACCAGCAGGTCTTCAATGTTTTACTCTTTTTTTGCCAGACTGTGCACACTGCTAGGCTGTAAAACATGACCACTTTTCCAGTCCTGTCTGGAAGTTTAAAACCTTAGTTTTCTCATGAGGATTTCTAATGTGCACCTCATTACATCTTAGTGCTTCAAAAACTTCCTTACACTATCCCCTACTTATAAACCATGAACTGAGGCAAAACCACTTGAAAATAAAAACTCTGCCTTTGGGTGTCCCTGTTTGTTATGTCTACATGGTGAGGTGTGCATGTTCCACACTGGAGCCTGCCACAGGGTTTCATCCAGATTAGTCAATCCCCTGTAGATCCCAGAAGATTCCACCAGACTGTTTTCCAGAGGAAACATCTTGCCTAAGGAGATACACCTAAGTCTTGTTCTCACAGAGGGCCAGGGCATTGCTGAGGTACACAGCACGCCTGGAGTACAGTGTTAGCCATTATGATGTGGGGTTTTTCTACTTTTTGAGTGAGTGGACTTAAACACAGCTCCAGATACACCAGGAAGTAGCTCCCTTTGTGTTGGAGTTGTGAGTCCAAAGCTCTCCTGCAAAACTGACACCAAGGCACCAGCTAGGCAGACAGTTGGGAAAAAAGAGCTCACAGTTGATGATAATCTGTGTAAAAGCAGCTTCACAAAGTTATTTGGGCAACCAACATGCAGAAAAACACCGACCATGATTTCCAAGATCCACTTGGCAATCACTGTAAGCAACCATCTCCTCTCTGAGGTACCAAAGTACTCAGAAATCCGGTCCTAAGTGGTTTGCTAGCATTGTATATGAATTCTGAAGCAGAAGAAAGAAATCTTGTTCCTTAAGACAGTGTTGAACTATTCTAGCAATAACAGACCACATAAAAATAGGTCTGGAAGGGTCCTTGACTCCTACTCAGTTCATTCCGCTGCCTCCAGTCTCTTCTCCCACAGGGCAGGATCAACTATTTCTAAATTATCTCTGGTAGCTATTTTTGTGACCTGTTGTTAACACAGAATGACTGTAAAGCTGAATCATTATGAAGAACAATGAAGTTAAATAAAAGGTTTAAGAGCAGAAGCGAGAAATATGTTTCAGGCCCAATCTTGCAGGCAGCTTGACTATGAAACATCCAAATGTGGGGGGTTTTTTGTTACAATTTAATGAGTACATGAAGTGCAATCTATATAGTATTCTTTCCCACTAATCAGGTTGAGTAATCCATGCTGTTGCACTGGACTTTGAGTCTGCTTCCCAGTGCCTTAAAAC
Organism: Pseudopipra pipra; assembly: GCF_036250125.1. Taxonomy (NCBI): domain Eukaryota; kingdom Metazoa; phylum Chordata; class Aves; order Passeriformes; family Pipridae; genus Pseudopipra; species Pseudopipra pipra. The sequence continues at coordinate 112,413,202 of NC_087550.1, read as the reverse complement.
TATATAATACTTAATTCATATTAGCCTCTACATGGATAAGGCTTAGAGGCTGCACAGCATTTAGGATGTGAACTTCAGACAAATCTCATGACTGGAAATTACCTTTGTTTAATTTAAAGTTGCTAGAGCATGAAGATTATTTTTACAACTGAGACAACAAGCTAAAGGCCTTCAAAGAAAAATCAAAATATCTGTACAGTAGGGGCTGATTAGGTTGGGAGGAAAAAGCCAGAGGAGTCCCTCTATTAGCAATGTTGTGTGTGATGAGGACCAAATAATGGGACACTAATAGGACTACTGAACAGCTTTTTCCCCCAGCACCCCATCCAAGTCACCTACCTCTGGTTGTGCTGCAACATCACATAGGTTTTACTTGCAGTAGTTTGACTGACTGAATTCACAGATGTATGCAGGGCACTTAGTTATGGGTAGTTGTATGTAGCTGGGGAGAAAAACTGCTACAGGAGAAGCATCAAAAATTGGCTAAATCTAAGGGTACAAAGACAAGCACTGAAGAGTTCGTAGATACAGTAAGGAAAGTCATATATATCTATACATATATATGGATACACACATAGAGTCCTATATGTATTGATTCTATCTTATTGTCTGCAGCAGATAAATAGTGAATGGTATTTCTTCCTGCATTTTTATTCTACAAAGTGCTTTTACTGTTTCTATAGCAACTTCTGCTGTTTGTAACTTGAGGCTCATGCTAAAAATATCCTTATTTAAAAGGGAGAAAAGTCTAAAAAGTTAGAATAATTAGAAAAGATGGCAATTTTAAAATGAAATAAAGTCATAGACTATGCTTAATAAGCAGCCTGTTCACGCAAGAAGCACTGAATGTGACATCCATTATGCATCTTATAAAATAGAAATGGGGCTTTTATTAGCGTGTCTCAGGTTCTTTGTTACGACCTGAGTTACTGCCTTTGGAATGACTATGTAGTGTTCTCCATCAGAAATTCAGCCACTTGGTAATGACTAGCAAAGAGTTCCACCTCTAGACATACCTGTCTTTCTGCCATGGCACCCCATCATACAGGCTTCAGAGCAGTAAGTGCAATTAATGTGCTCCATTCTCACTCACAGGGATTGCAATAGGTGTCCCACATCACATGACACCAGATTTTCTGAAGAGGAGCTTTAGCAGTGGGCAGCAAGATAAACTGTGATGGATACCACTCTTTTTCTCTTCCTTTAAATGATGAGGAAGTTTTTTTTATGTGTCATCCTTCAGCTCCGGGTGATAAAGGTCTGAAACAGTCCTTCCCCTTGCCATTAAAACTTTATGAATACACAAGGGCTTTGAAAGGCAATCAGTCTTTCTCTCCATGCTGTGTTGTTGTAGTTTGAGGAGCACAGAATGTTTTATAGTATTTTGTATGCACAGAGAGGCCCACATTCAATACTAACACCAAAGCTGTGAACTTTATGGCTGCAGCATTGCACTACAATGAGCAGAGAAGGAGGAATGTCCTTACAGGGGGCTCATGGCCTTCAGTGATTTTTCTGCTCTTTCTCCACATCATGTCCCAACAGTGGCCCAACCTTTGCAAAACAGAAAGGCTTAGTGTAGGACATGGCCAGGGAAGGTCCATCTTAACCTCTGGTCTATGCCTGAGGACTTCCCCCTGAAAAGGAAGAGAAGAACGGAATTGAAGAAAAATGGGCAAACCTGGAGGTCAAATTAGTTAATAAGCAACTTCCTTTTTGTGTGCAACAGCCAATAAAAATGGTAAATGCAAGAGTGAGCCACTGTAACACCTTTGCTTTAAAACATGCCAAAGGAACTCTGAAAGACCTTAACTAATTTTTTTCTAGCTAAACTGACTACTTGTGAGGACAGAGACTGCACTGTGTTTGTTCTGAACAGACTACAATTGTCAGCTGCCAATAAATTAAACTGTAATAAATGGAGTCATTCTGCTGCCATGCAGTTGTGCATAAGCATTCTTGCTGGGACAGTTGTATACTGGTGTATGCTTCTCCTTGAACTTTGTTATCTGCATCTTTCTCCAGGCTAATGGTTTTCAATTATTTCCTTGTTGATCTCAGAATTTTGCCAGGGGAGGTGCAGAAGGCATCTTTGCTTCCCCCTGTTCCTCATCACATTTGGAAATTGCTTTGTTTTTTCTTCCTCTCTGCTGCTCCAAGCCATCTTCGCCTTTTAAAAGTTTGTTGGTCCTTTCTAAGTTATTCATACCCCATTTCAGCATGAACAGATTTTTCTTGCAGTGATATGTAGCTATGACAAGACATATGCAGTTGTATGAGTAGTTATCAAAAAGGTTACACAATTAAGACTTTTGGCACTCAGGAAAACGTTTTCTCTGCCTGTCCACTTGATTTTCCAAGTAAACATAAGTCATGTGAATTAACTGTGGCAAACTACAGATTAACTGTCCCTCTTGTCTTTCCTCTTTCCACAGTTTGCAGTCATCTCTGTCTCTTTGCTGCTGTTCTCCTTTACACCACCAGTCCTAAAAGAGACACGGGGAGTTAAATGGCTGCTAAGTTTTCATCAGCTCTAGAGAGAAGTGTCTCACTGACTCCTAGTCATTGTGTTCTTTCCACATTTCAGTTTTTCACTCTGCAGTGCCAGAAGCAGCTGGCTCACATTAGTTCGAATTATCCCAAGAATTATTACCTAAAGAATTAAAATCTCAAGAGGTGCCCAAAGATTCAAGGTACAACATTTTTCCTTCACCAGCTTTTTTGACCAATCCTATTCTACAACTGATGGCAGCTTGTTTAATCACTTGTATCTTAAATTCTTAAGTGAGACACAAGGGCTAGCAGCACTATGTTTGCTCACAGACAGCCATTCTCAGCTGATGCAAGTGGATACAGTTCCCAAGAAGCTGATGTGCCATACCTGAAGTGGTCAATGAGCTGCAATATACAAAAGTCTCCAGTTCCTTCTTATGCTGGAAGATGGCTGAAAAATTCTGAAGTTTATTTGAGATGTGCATGCTGATCCTTTGGTAATGCATGGAGAAGAAAGCCACATGCCTCTTATTGTATACCTGCTTGCAGTGTCATTATCTCTTTCATGGTGACAAATATATTTCATAAAATGTATTTATATTAAAGGCACATCCTGTTTCAGGAAGGTACTCTTTCACCTTTAAAATGTTGAATTTACCAAGGAAGTAAGTTTTTCATTCAGAATATGACCAGCATTAATAGTAATGCAGTCATTTTTTTGCTCAGGGGCATTTTTGGCATGCTGTGCAGAGCATGCTGTACTTTCCTAGAGCTGACAATAATTATTCAGAAAGGTTCTTCTACCACACCAAATTCAGTGCAGCTGCTGAGGACTGAGGTTTTGGCAGAAATACGTGATGATTTTTTCCTGTGTTTATCTCTAATTATTTTTGACCCACTTATATTCAAACTTACCTTTAAAAAAATGCCACATGCTCACCATGGAGAAAGAGTGGTGTCTGATTCCTCTCATCCTCTACCCTAAGAAAAGCAAAGGTCCTTATAACTTTCTCCTTGACAGGCAGCAGGGGGAATTCTCCCTGCATCTGTGGAGAGATCTGAGGATGTGCCACCTTGATATCTAGCCTCTCCTCTCAAAGAAGTGAATCCTGGTTTCACAGTGAGCCCAGCATAAGGTGGAGCAAATCTTCAGTAACTTAAGAAACATGGGAAGCCAGGCAGTGCTCAGATATGATCATATAGAACAGCACCAATGTTTTAACTTTTGAGAGTGCTCAGATTACATGAGCCACAATCACCTGTGCAGACAGGGAGATTTCCCCCCCCAAGAGTCTTGCAAGGAAGCAAACTTTACTGGCTCCAAAAGTCTTCATCTTGCTAGGGAGCTTAGAGGCTTTCCAATGGAAAGGCAAACACATCTTCCGGGGAATCCTTGCTTGGAAAGACAAGAGTTACTTCTGTGTCTCCAGGACAAACGCAGCATTCAAGAAGGATGTTTGTGTGCTCTGTGACACCTCTGCCTGTTCCTGCCCAAGGTGGCATGCAGGTTTCCACACAAGGAAGCTACACAAACTCAGGTTATTCAGCCATGATGGGAAAGTTCAAGGTTTGACTAGGGATGCTAGATGCACACAAGACAGAGCTCGATGCACACAAGACAGAGCTCGATGAAAACCTGCCATTTACTTAGCTGGCCATATGCTGTTATGTGGGCATTTATGCCTCAGTGCTTCCAGGGTGCACTTGCTTGTAAAAAGCAGTTGGTTCCACACAGAAATAGGAGATTCCACTCAGCCATCCTCTCTGCTACATCCTTCCTGTGAGAAGTTCTACCAAATTCACTGAACAGTGGGAACTTCTCTCTTTCCTTGATTGTCAGTAACATACTTGTATTCATTAGCAGAGTCTTTGGCAGGGGAAGGTTCATCTCCTTTCTTTCCCTGTACTTCAGCAAATCTTTACTCTCTTCAATTTCTGGCAAAGAAATGCTTTTTATGTGCAGGTTGTAATCCATCTAACTTTAGTCCTAATCAAATCCACATCTGGAAGATGTTAGGATGCACTGCAATTTTTAAAGTGTGGGTGTTAGCACTAAATTGTTTACTTTATATTTTTTAAAGTGATATGCATGCTCTGTTCCAGACCACTCCTGGTGCTTTTTGCTTGAATGTGTATTTTAATTTCTCTTCCATTATGTTGCCTTTTTCTTTTGGGAAGGGTTTTCTGCTGGCCTGTGATCTGCTTCATAATTCAAGTGGAAAGTTTTTGAAAATAAAAGAGACTTTAATGCAAGAGAAAAAGTGGTTGTAAGTTTAAAAAATAAAAAGTATCTGTATCTTTCACTGAAGTGCAGCGATTTAAGCTTCTGAGGGAATGAGAAAGCCTGGTTATTTTAGAAGGTGAGACGGATCTTAGAAACTGCCCTCTGGTCTTCTAGAACCCTCATGAACATGCATCTTGAGGATTTGAAGGTCCTAAGTCACATTTATTTGCAGAGGAATAATATCTGAGGGCAACTTCTGACAGATCATTATGCCAAGGAGATGTGACTTCCACATGCATCTGGCCCCTGGATTGCCTACTCTGGGAGTCACTGCTTCCTGATTCAGTAGGGTCAACCAGCCCTCATTCCCAAGTCCCTGTGCTCTAAAGGATACAAGAACTGCACAACCCAAAAAGAGAACCAATATCTACTTTGGACAAATCCCAGACCTGGATAATTGAGGGACCAAGACTGTAGGGAGTGCCACAAAGGACATCTTCTCTACAGCCTATAGATGGTCTTAGGCCCTTTCAGCTTCACTGGAAGTTTGAGCATAGAGTAGAAGTCTAAACAAACCTGGTTTCCACCCTACTTTAGTTTTAAAGGAAAATAATGCAGAGAGAGGGCCACAACTGAGTGTACAGAGGGTACCAGGGCAGAAAAAGAGAAGGCGGCTAATGTGAGCACTTGGAGGTTATCTCCAGGTGGACGGCGGTGTCCCCTTCTTTGAATCAGGGCCATGTTAATCCCCCACTACTGAATAGATTTATAAAGTAAAGTTTCTTAAATCTAGAAGCTTGCTTAGCACCACTTCTAACCAGATCAGTTATTTTCATTACCACGGCTGAGGGCTGTCAGTTAGAATCCTTTTTAAGTCGGAAAACAACAGGGAAAAGAGCCTCAGAAATCATGTCCTCCAACGATGAGTGAGAGTGCTGTGTTTTTAAATTGTTGAATGCTGGGTGAACTTAAAAGGAGAGACCATTTCCATTCTTCCCGAGGCAAGAATCACTGTTGGTTTCCTTTGAGCATAGTCCCTTTGCACAGAGCGTGCAAAGCAGCTGAAAGTGTCTCTGTATGACCTCAGTCAGCCTCTAAACAGACTAAACAGGATGTGAAAGAAGCAGCAGCCACTGGGTGTGTCTTGCCTATAAGAAATTCATAAGGCTTTTGGTTTGCAACTACCTTCAAGCCCATTATAAGAAACTACCATATCGTGTTTGGCGGCCCCCTCCTGATGCAGTAATTAAGTCCCTTTTAAAAGCACACCGACAGAAAGCACAGTCAAATTCTCATTACAGCCAGTGGCAAAACTCCTGTTGTATTCACAGGAGTTACAGCAGTGGATGGTAGCATCCTCTAGGCCAGACTGGGAACAAAGAGGGAGTCTTCTCCAGCTGGAACTGCAGCCTGGTAGAACTGAAAGTGCAGGTTGGTGAGATATTTTCATCATAAGAAGCCAACTATTTTCGTATTTTCTTTTTTCTTTTAAGTTGAGCAACTTACGTAGCCTTCCTTTCCTTAAAACTTCTCCTCTCAGACGAATCCTTTCATCATCCAATATGCATGCAAGTGATGGAACACTTAGACTATGATAAGCTGGAAACTCATCTCTGCGATTTGAACACGGGCACTTCTAATCCTCTGAAACGTACAGAGTGTTGTGAATTCAGCTTCTTCTCTTTTGACTTCTGTATTTGCATTTGCTAACCTTTGTGTATTTTTTAATTCATGCACCACTCTATTGGCCTCCATTCCTCATTGTTGATGCACTTCACATATTTTCTTTTTGTCCAACTGCACAGCCTTGCTTATTTGTAATGAAGGGTCTGAGGCAGAGAGTTTAAGGAGGCCTGTGTGTCCCCCTTGCAGACAGGATGCCCTTAGCTCTGGCATGGGGAGGAGGTTACTGAAGAGCTGAGTTTTGCTCCATGTCAGTATGGTCTATGCAAGCCAGCCAATTTCCTCTATTATTCTACGAGAATATAATTTCTTTCTGGAGTGTTGAGAATACTTCCTCTCATATAGATGGTTTTAATGGATCATTTCTCCAGGAACAGTACACAATACAGCAGGGCACTTGACATTTATATCAAGGATGTAGGGCAAAATTCTATTGTACTATACAAACAGCTGTGACTATGCTGTTAGAAACCAAGGGCCAGATAACATCCACTGCCAGGGCACTTTGTCCCACGATGGTTCATAGGGTGAGATTCTCAGGAGCAACAGTGACATCTGTAATGTTTATAAAATCTGTAAGATGTGTTTATCTCCATCATAACACTGTGTTTGCTTTGTCGGGCTGTAAAAAACAATCTGTGAGTGTCAACCGTGAAAATACATTCCCTTCAAAGCTTGAACAAAGGACAAAAGCCAATAGCTTTGGGGCCTAGGCCATTGAATTTTCCTAAGATTTTTTCCAGCTTGCCCTTCATATGTTTAACAGCTTATAAATTGGATTCGGTATGATTGTCCCGGAAACCAGATTCTCTTCTATTTAGGTTCTTATCTCACCATCCTTGTCTCCTAGAAGAGCCTAAAGCAATACAATTAATAGTCTACTCCTGAAACCACTGATTTCAACATCCGATTATTTTAGAAAGACAATGATACAAACGCTTTTTGAATTTGTCGTCCTGTCCTTGAAAGAGTGGAAATACAATCCTGGTACACAGAGACATTCTGTTTTAAAGAGGGCTTGAATATTCATGTATTGTCTGAAATCCCCCTCTTACCAATAGTATAAGACTTATATATTCAATATATGTGGAAGATGTGCTCTTTAAAGTAAATCCTCACCTTATGCTTATAAAGTTAGTCACAGTAAGGGTAATCATGGTTAAAAATGAATAGTGGCGGAAATAATGGGGGAAACAAACCAGAAATAAACTGCCAGGCAGTAAACTCCTCACATAGCAGAACCCTCTTGAAGAGCTGATGCAAACATCCCTAGACTCCTAATTTATCTGACTTCTCCTATTTTATTCACTTTCGTGCTTCTTATAAATATCTGTCACATATCTGCTTAGCTGCATTAAGCTGCTGTAGAAGGAAGACTTTGAAACAGAGAATTTAAAATGTTGAAGAGGCCAGTGATCACAGGACTACGTAATTAGCCAAAACAAGTAATTCTTTTCTATGGTATTACATGTAAAATAACTCCCCAATGGCATTGAAAAAAAACCAAACCAGAATACCAGCAAATGAAAACAAGGCTGGATTATTTCCATATTCTCTCAGTTTTCATTTCTTTGTGCTCTCTTGTTCAGAAGAGGCATCAGAAATGAAATCTTGCCAGAAAGATTGCCTGTTGACTGTAGGACTTGCAAGCGATGACCCACTGTAGAAATGTTTTTAAATCTGCAAGTATCCAGCTGCATATGAAAATCTCCACATTTCCCACTGCTGAACATCAGAGCTCACAGAAGCTCTGGAGTCCTTAGATGATGTGTATTTTCATTATGGTTGGACTCGATGATCTTCCAGGTCTTTTCCAACCTAAGTGATTCTATACCATCAAAGCTTTGAACTGAGATGTGAAATGGAAAACCATATTACCTTGGGCAGGATCTCTTACCAGCATCACACTCACATGAATTAATTTGTCATTATTTCCAGTTTTCGTTGAATTTTAGACAAGCAGCGCTAACTCACTCTCTGTGAAGGAATCTCTTGGTAGACCTGCTGGTTGTTGTTACATTAGTCATCTGCCATTATCCTTAGTGACTCCTGTGGCATCAAATCCTCTGAACTTCTACACTGACCCTGTTTCCACAAGTCCATACTGCAGAGAACCAGCCCAGGTGGCTCAGCTGCTCCTTACCACTCAGTGTCTCTCTGGACAGCAAGCATTACAGATCCAGGCAGCAAACTATAATTCGGAAAAGGGACATTAATTTCAAAATTTCTGATTTCTCTTCAATTTCCAGAAAAGACACGATAGGCTTGAGTCAGATGTTTAACAGTCGTTGCCAGGCAGGCTGGAATGCTCATATCTCCCTCTGTAAGAACAGACTTTAGCAAAGCCAAAGGATTTGTCATCTGTCATCTTCCTATGTGACACAGCTTCCTCTTTTTCCCTCTGGATCACCAAACAGGACAAGTGAACATTTACCTTCCTGTCTGATGTCTGGTGCTTCTGCTCCTGTCCTCAGCCCAGTCCTTTTCTAGCTCAGGCTGTATCTCTTCCTGACTGCAAAATCACTGAGGACCAAATCCAGCTAAGCCGTGGGGGTGATTCACTGACCAAAACATGTTGGCTAAAGTGGCACTGCAGAGTGACATGTGGTGTCTGTATTGGCATCACCATCATTCAGCATTGCCCAGAACTGATTTCTGAGGAAGAGCCCCCAGAGTGCTGGGGCTGGTGTCATGGACATTAAATGAAAATGGTAACTCTGAAGTTTTTATCTTCTCTCCATCTCAAAACAGAGAACAGAGCCCTTCACAAACTAGACAGAGAGGAAAGCAAAGATCACTCCTCCTATTTTATTTCCTTGAAGATGAACTTATCATGGAGAGAGATTCAACCCAGGGACAGGAGCTTCAGTTGCAGCTTTTAAGTAAAAACTTGTGTTATGAGGCTTTCATTTATTTGAGAGAGGTTTGTTTTGTTCTTGCAAACTCTTTAAAAGGATCTTTTAAAAGGATTTTTCAAGGATCTTTTTTAATGGAAGATAGTCCTGCCTTAACCTCACTTTTGAAGCTGATGATGATGCAGGGAAAAAAAATAAAGAGTCCACTGACATTACACATCAAAATGTGCCATATACCATGACGGTGTTGAATTCCAAATACTCACAGAATCAATGGCAAATGGTGTCTGACAGATATGGTGGCCACTGTCACCTTTTCTACCTCAGCAATCCCTCTAGATGGTCAAACCTGTTACTGTGTAATGCTGGCACCTTAATCAGTTCCATGGAGCATTGTGTCTTTTGGACCAATCCTATTACTGAATTTAATGTGTGAGTCTGCTAAGATCAGGAATTCTCTCACACAAGACAGAGTTTTGAAGTGACCAGAGTAGGGCTTTCAAGTCTATTCAGACACACATTAAAATGTAAAAACAATATTTCCTACCCTTCCTTTCCAAATTATTTTATGAATCCTAAGTAATGAACCCCAACAGCATGTAGTTTCATAAAGAATAGTAATTTTTGACCCAAGGGAAGGGAATTCATCCTGGCCACAGAAAAAAAGCTACTGTCAGAATTAGAGGCTGCAACCAGCAGTAGTAGCTTCTAAACCTGAGAGCAGCCCATTAGATTTTGCCTAATTACCAGCCTAAATTAGGCATTAATGATTTCTCCAACTCCCATTTGCTTACTGCAGCAGGATGAAAATCAGAATGTGAGAGGCAAGAAAGTGTCTGTGCTGGGATTCACACAATCTGGAAAAAAAAGTTATTTTCAAAAGCTTTTTTTCTTCTTAGATGTGCTGGTGACAGCTGCCCTCAGAAAAACACAGACAGACAGATGGATAAGGAATACTTTTTTTATGATCTGAACCCAACATATATCTTAATAGTCTTAAATCAGGTCTCCCACAGTAAAAGAAGATAAACGGAACAGGAGAAAATAATGAAATAATTTTCCCCAAGATCTTTCTCTTGAGGAATGTGGAGGGAAACAATGAAGGGGTTTCTACAGCTCTTTGCTTAGTTGCTCTGAGAGGAGGCTCCTACCCCCATTAGCCTCCTCCAAAGCATCCATTTGGGTGTCTCTGGAGACATGGAGAAATGGTGCCATGTGCCAGAGCCAGAACACTCTTGTCCAGCTTTCCCTGCCCTGCTATCAGCTGCAGAAGTCATACAGGGCTGTGACCCCACAGAGACCAGGAGGCTGGAACTGGAAGCATCTAGTTTCCCACAGAGACAAAGGAGTATCCAGTCACAGATCTCTTTGCAATGGAGAGGATATCAAGGCCTCCTGCCAACTCTTAAAGGCTAATTAGACTGGAAACTCTTGGCAGGCCTTTGCAGGGCCTGTGCTCCTGGGACTCTTGAGTCATTTCAGTGCTTCTAATAAGAGGACTTGACGTATAGTACCTGCAGAATTCTTTATGGCATTTCCCTGGATCTCTTTCTTTCCTCCCTCCTTGCACGGCAACCTCACTATTGCATGCAATATTTATTCTGGTTTTCAGACTTCTGCTGCACCTGAACACAAAGATGACAGATCTGCTCCCATACATCTACTGCTTTGCAACGCTGCCATGGGCAAGTTTAGCTTGCTAAGTTAAGGAGCATAGTTTAGTTCCTATGTGCTCACAGATGGGCCAGCAAACATAATGGGAGCTGAAAGAAAATATCTCAATTCATTGTGCCAGGCAAGAGTTGCTGTAGCAGATTTTTAGGGTGACTGTTTGTATTCATGTGCAGGCTCCCAAAGCATTGCTGAAGTGACAGCCTGTTTCTTTAAGAACTGCTGCTACAGAATGTTCCAATACACTGATACAAGGAAATTGCTGCAACTCCCTTCATGTTTGATTTCTTGAACTATCAGTAGAAATACTCCATCTGTGCCTTCCCATCTGTACTGCACGTTTTGGCAAGACAACAAGCCAAAACTTCTCCTTTCCCCTATCCTCCTCCTCCCCCCCTAGGTCCTTATCACTCCTCCTCCTCTAGCTCTCCGTTTTGTTAAGAAACACAGTGGAAAAAACCAAGTCCAGTGCAGGGTTGCTTCATCTCTTGTCTTACTTCTGATTACTCTGGAGGAAGAAGGCAAACCTTGTCATCTTCCCACTCTGCCCTGCAAGGGCTTCATAGGCTACAAAATCCGAAGGATATGGCCCTGGGAAAAACCTGTGATGGAGACAGGATGACTCTCAAAGAGAAAGATTATGTTGTCTTTTAGCTGCAGAGATTCCTGGAGAAGAAAGCCAGAGTTACTGCAGGAAGAGACATGGGGCACGAGGCCAGAGGGAGAGGAGATCAGATGGACCTGAGCCCAGGAAGCAAGAGGAAGCCCTGCAGGGCCAGTCTCGTACTGCCAGGGGAGAGACAGGGTCAGCACTGCTGCCCTTTGCCTGCCCCAGAACTGCTGGTCCCCCCAGGCATCCCGGCCGGCTGTGCTCCCTCAGCCAGCAGCCTGAATTTGCCTGGCAGAGAAAGCCCACGGCTGGTTGGATGCTCCCAAAGTCTGCTGCTGGGGGTATGTTTACTTTGTCCCTGTGATGCCTGTCCAAATGAATTCCTCTAGTCTGGATATTCAAGGATTCCTTTGGGATTTTATTCTCACATTGTCTTCTGACTACTGCATGCTAGTAGGTGTGTTTGCTAATCCTGGAGTTATAACTTATTTTATCACAAGTGGATTTGTTTGTCTGGATTATTTTGGCCTGACAAGCAGAGGAAAGGATTAGACTAAGTTTTCTAAAAATTTGTGAATTTTTTTGAAAAATACTGGAAACATGCTGTGTTTGTATTTTTTGGGTTTTTTACACAACTCAGCCACCTGGCAGAGAGCACTAAAAAAAAAAGAAAAAAGAAAAAAAAGAAAAAGCGTGTTTGCTTGCCACAGACATCAAACAAATAATGAACAATCAAAGCAGAGTGATTACAAGCAACCCAGAGGCAGAAAACAATTCAGTACAGCAGCTCAGATGAACTGTCACAAGCAAGGAGAGCAGTCACCAACAAAGCACTAAACCCTCAAAAATGGCCTAGTGGCACACATCAGGTAATCCTGAAGGGAGTCTGACCTGTAAAGGCTTTTAAAGCTCCTTCCTCTCCCAGACTGACATCTAATAAATCTTTTGAGAACATTGGTACATGTGAATGGGAGTAGCTGTAATGGTAACTCTCATATGCTTGCAGCTAGCATGTGCTAAATTACTTCATTGGACCCCCTATGTAAACGTGAGCAAGACAGTGTTTTGCACAAGGTAGCTGCAAACAGTAAAATGAGCAGGAGGCACAAATTCCTTTCCCTGGGATTCCTGAAGCATGCATGGTATTTAATTGATGGTTACAGTTTTTCATTCCTACTTCTCTCTCTCTCCCTTCCCTTCTTCCTTCTTCCTCTGTCAGCATGAAAAATTCACACAGTCACACACACAGAGAATCTCACAGTGTCCTGATCTGACCCCACCACTAGAAGCAATATGGGACAGCACTTAGCTATGAAAAAACCTATAAAGCGATGTGAAAACATCCGCAGCAGGCTTTTTGTTAGGAATTGACAGATCTTCCTCTCAGAAGAGCAAGTCACTGTGTTTAACACGGGTCTGGCACCATCTTCCCTGACGGTGCACCTTGGTGCATCTCACCACAGGCAGCCTAGATAGATGCAGGGCACCTGGGTCTCAGTTCAGGGGTTGGAGCAGCCACCACATCGTGCAGGATACTGCTCCCATGAGAAGGTTCTTGGGCTGTTTCTCCACCAGTGGGTTGCCCCTGGGGTTATTCCTTAGCAGCAGCCTGTGTACCATAAGGTGTCGTTTTCATGCATGAGTAAGTAACAAGTCACTAGTCAGTCTTGCTACACCAGTGCTTAACAGCCTGCTGATGCTATAAATAAGTTCCCCTCTCACACTTGCTCCCTGGCATATTCACACCCTGGTTAGGATACTAGTGTCCAGTAGCATTGCTTGGCTCAGCTTAAGATCTCTGAACCCAGCAATTTTTGAAGCTGGCACATCAGACTGTTTATCATCCTAAATCAGGAAAAAATTATTACTTACGGTGTTTGCTTAGGGCTTGACTGTGCATGTCCTTAATGTGCTGTTTTGGACAATCCTCTTTCAGATGCCTGGCACATGTTCCTACAATTTCACAGCTGCATTTTTATCACAAGAACTCCCCCTTGCATGAAGCACTCACTGGTCTTTTAAGGCACTGCCCTTTGCCCTCTAACAGTTATTGATTCCCTGAATGCAGGGGAATATGGATTCAATTAGCTGGTCATAGCACTGTAGTTCAGAGCTACTCAGCATTTCCAGTGTATAAGCTTCTGTTTTCAAGGTTTATATAACATAACCATAAAAATTCAGTCTGCATTAAAGGTCTTTTTTTCAGATAATTAGTTCATAATGTGCACTAATTACTCTCATTATTTTACAACCACCACTTAATGCAAATATACAATGAGTTTCCATCAAAAGTTTCTTAAAGATGGGCACTTCCAATCGAGGTAGTGCTAGGCAGCCATATTTAGAAGGATTTATTTTTTGATTGGATGAAAAATTGCTCACAGAGAATTCTACAGGCACTGCAGACTGCCACGCCAGAGCACAAAAGTTCCCCTTTGCACAGAATGGAAATAATCTAATAGCTTCTGAAATCAATGCCCCTTTAATACAGACCATTGCTTACCACGTTGTTTTCTGATCAAGCTACTTACTGCTATGTTTTTTCTCCAAAAATATCAGCTTTTTCAGCTTTCCTCTTCATTCTCAAACAACAGTTGGACACTAGTGTTTTAGCAAAATCCTTAGGCAATTCTTACCTATATCCTTACCTCAGCTTTAAGAACACGGACATTTCCCCATCTGAGGAAAGGACTCCCCTCTCCACACTGTCAGATGTGACTGCACTGCAGCCTGTGCTCTTGTCACTGCCAGCTCTGCAGTGTCCCTGCCTCCTGAACCCCCAGCTCTGTATTTCTGCCCCCTTTGCACCAGCAGCACTTTGCAGACAGGTCTAGAGGAGGGTCAGGCCACGGCCACTGACAACTGCACTGGCTAATGCAGTGGTCTCCTCCATGGCAATAATACACACAGCCCAAAAAGCCAGCTCATCCAGCATATTCTCACATTTGCAAGGCAACTTTGATCCCAGTGGTATCTTTCCAGCAAAAGCAAGGACTTCCTGGATGGAAGTTCCTCCTGAATTGGGGTTCAGCAGTAACTGTGTGGTGCTGGTGCTCAGTGTCATGCTTGGAACTCAGTGGGATCCGTGATTCAAAAACCTTTGGCTCTCAGTGAAGCACGACACTGCCAAGCATCTCACTGGCTATATTGCAGCACTGTGAGAGCCAGTCAGCCCCGGCTTTCTTGCTCCAGCTGAGCCAGGAATTCAGCAGAACTGCTGTTCCTCATCATGGTGGGATAATGCTCTTGTAGGAGATGCTTTCTCCTGCTTCTGTGGTCCCAGGTCAGAGCAGCCAGGATCCTCCATGTCTTGCTGTGGTGGGCTCTTGTCCACATGAGAAGCAGTTGCTCTTCTCTCCCAGCTCATTTGGAGCTCAGTGGCAACCTGGCGAATCTGCAACTATAACTCCTGCCCTTTCTTTTCCTTCTTTTCTGGATTTAATGATGCAATGTTTGAAAATGAGGAGTTCCTACTATCTTCTAGAACCTCTTAATTGGAGGTTTTTTTGCTCCCTAAGCTCTAAACCTTCCTCATCTTCCTCCCACATCTTGTCATTACCAGAGCAACACTTATCCTATCCTTCAGAGGTATTCCCTCACTCTGTTCCTCCTCCTACTCTCTGACAGACAGCTGAAGTACACTCAGTATTTCAGTGCACACCATCGAGTTGCCCTGCATGGAAAGTGCAAGTTTAACATTCAGGACAGTTCAACCCAAGACCACTTCCCATCATCCAGTCTGCTCTGCCTGGGTGCATGTCTTCACCACACCCCGGCAGAAAGCCAGGCTGAGATGTGGGTGAGAGTGGACTTCATTCCCTTTATCCATGCTATGCCCTCTTTGGTTTCCACCAGAGGAAATCCCACTGAATGGGTAGGATAGGTTGCAGCTGCTGGGCAGCACAGGGACAGTATGATATCACCCTCAGAGCATGGGCTTTTGAGGACAGATGCCTATTTTTAGGACATTTATTTTTTTTTATCTTTTCCCTTTCTATAGTCTAATATTCTTTTTCTAGCTGCAGCATGTCTCTTACTGCAAGTATTCCGAAATATCTAAAATAGCACAAATGTTTATAATATACTTAGTATAAGGATGGCATATTAAAACTTATTTACATCTCAAAAATTCTAACCTGAAGCAGACTTGATATTATCTAAATAATTTGCTAAAGAGGACATAAAATAATCTCTCCCTCTTCCAGGGGAGATATAATATTTACAGAATCTTATCTTCACAAACAGAATTTGTATTTTAAGCTTGCAAATTACAATTGGCATATTAAGAGGAGTCAAGCTGAAAAGGAATTAGGAACATGTGAACAGTAAAAGAAGAAAAAAATTATGTATCACCATTTCTACGTTAATGTATGGTAATCTTATGACAGGTAAATGTATAAGGACTTATTTGCCAATGCAGAACACTCTCTATGGAACATTGATTTAAATATAGCTGTGTCTTCCTCTCTTCAGTGTGTCATAATGTAGTAGTAGTAGTAGTATGTCCTCTGATGTCCTCTATTTTCACAGTTGATACAGGAGCCCAGCTAGAAAGATGAGAGAAAATGGGTGGGAAGTATAGTAGCAGACTGCAGCCATTGCCTTGATGTATGCATTGGAGTAGAACCAGTGCATTTCTGAAACTAGTAAGAGTTGTTATTAACATCATGCTAGAAATATGCATCCCCTGGTCATTCAGCTATGGATTAAGGTGACATGCACTGCAGCAGCACAAATTGACAGGTATCATTAAGCCTGAGATGCCATTTCTATGCCATGGATGGTATCCTCTCCCCTCCTTTTCTTGTATGTGTGTCTGTATAGGAACTAACATAATGACAACTCTGTATTCAGATTGTCACAGTATGAGCAACAGTAATGTCCATAAAGGATCTCTAATGTTGTGTCAATTAAACAATATGCATTTTAAATGTGCTTAAGTCTGAAGCCACATAATAGCTTGCAATCATTCAGAGGGCTTTTAATAGCATATTACTTAAATCAATCCATGTCAGCTGTCCTCAGACCACTGTAGGGTGAAGGTCTTTTCTGCAGTCTTCCTGGCTGGTTGTGCACTCTACTTGGTTACTGCAGATTGGTAAGAACAGGATGACTTTCTACTCCAGGACTTCCCCAAGTGCTCTTTCCCAATTGAAATGCAGGCTCACCCCTTGTTTACTATACTGTGACCTTCTCTGGTATTTATTACTTTCAAACCATTTTTAAAAGCTGTCCAGGTAAAAATAGCGAGGTTTCAAATGCTGCCATAGCTGCAATAGATGGCAGCATTTAGGTTAGATGACATTTTAATTCATTGAAAGTTCTGTGCTTGTAACCAATCTGTCACTGGGCCACCCCTTCTTCTTACCCCAGCCCTGTGGGGACAGGTCAGACCTTCCATCTTAACAGCTTGTCTTTGCCTGCACGTGGCCAGACAGATGGGCTACACTGCTTCTGTCCAAGCTCTCGGAGTCAGAACAGGTTGCTGGAAGTAGACTAAGCCTTTGGTATAAGATGACACCTAAAGATTTTCCTGAGACTTTGCCTACGAGCGCCACAGAAAACATTTGCGCCTGGATCCAAGATGGCAGTGCCACGATCAGGAAGCCTCCTTGGCCTCACCCTGGAGCTGTCCCAGCCAGTGGGACTCTGGTGCCACCCCTCACTCAATGGATTTTGTAAAAGTTGTGTAAAAGAGGCCTGTGAAACCTCTGGCATTTTCTCACAACTGTGGAGGGGAGCACCCTCTGAGGCACAAGCACACCCTGCCCAGGGCAGCAGCTTCTCCAGTAGCCACAGGGGCTCTGGGGGTTTCTTTGTCCTTTTTTTCTGCAACATTTTATTGAGATGATAATGGTGAGGTGTCAGACTTTTCTAAGTGCTCCGAACGAGGTCTTTTCTGGATCTCCTGTCTAGTCCGCCTGTCACTCCAGGGTGTTACAGAGAAGGTGAGAAGAGGCAGCAGCAGCTGTCCCACATAGTGTTTTATGAGGTCCATGGTTTCTAGCTCCAGCAAAATAACCTAAAGTGACTGAATTTGGACTCCTCCTCAGCCAGGGCAAAGGCAGCAGCTCCATTAGTGCTTTTGCCATGTCAGGCTCGATGCTCTTCTCACAACTCCCAGAAAGCACATCCCTCTCCGACTGCAAACACTGACCATCCCGGAGCAGGGAGGGAACTGTGTTTTGTAGCATAAGGAGGTAAGCCAAGCCTGACTTTTCTTTCATGGGTTACATTTCTGCGGTATTTCTTTTCTTCATGTCAGGTAGTATGTGCTACACAGTTAATTTCAGAGAAACTGCAGAGGAGACTTGGCATTGATGTTCCTCAGCCTGAGCCCAAGCTGATCCACAAAATGCTGGAAAGGGGCTGATGGCAAAGTGTGTTTCCAATCAGAGTTCATGAAACCCACAGAAAGGCACCATTGTTTTTAGTTAAGTACTAGAGTTGCTGTGCCTTGCATCTAATCAGTGGGCTATCCCTAAAACACTGAGGACTGGAAAATATGTGGGCACCTGAAGTGCAACCCCACATCTGAGTTGCTCAATATCTGTAGCATTTTGTATAATTAAATTATTCAATCACAGAATTGCTTCAATGTGAAGAGTAACTGCTAGAACCATAAAAATACATGTTTGGTTGGATCAAAAACAAACAGTGCAGGTTTTGGACTTTCTAGATTTGAAAGTTCACTGCATGGGACTGGTTCTTATTGTGTCAAGAGACATGTCCCTGGCTCTGCATCCTTCCAGCACTGGAACCTCTGAAACATTGTGACTGATTTAGGGAATTACAGAGAACAAGGAAGAGTCCCAGATCAACGTGAGTCATTGACCACTTCCATTCCTTTCATTTAACTCATGGGAATATTTTCTTAACCTTCACTCATCCTGCCTTTTCCTTCTTTTCCTATCTTCATTTTCATTTTCTACCTCTTTGGTTTGTTTCCATGATAAGTTTTTCTCCATTTTCTGCTGTTTACTACCTTTCATGTTCCCTTTCAAAAGATTTCCCGGCATTCTTTAGATTTGCTGTTGTGAACTTTCATTCAGCAAATCCCACCCTCCATTTTGTCTCCTCAGAGGCACATTTATATGCTAAATTGGTTCAGTTCTTCTACAGAAAATGGGAGTTCAGGCACAGAGGGATGTGAAAGGCATCTAGTACGCGGCTCAGCTCCATGGTCTCTCCCACGGCGCAAATGCAGAGAGTGTGAAGTAGTCATTACAGGAGTGTGTCATGGTGAATACTGTGTGGCATGTCCTCACCTTCCTCTGGTCCAAGCAGCATCTGGAGGAAGAAAGCCCACTCAGCTGATGTACATGAGTCTCCTGCTAGCACCCCAACCAAGGAATGACACTGAGACAATCAGGATTTTCCTTTATGTGGCCCAGTTAGATGCCACCTAGATACTGTAGCATGGCAACAGACTGCTTGGGAGCTGTGCTGCAGATGAAGCACTAACCATTTCTCTGTGTTGCTGTCTCCAAGGAGAAGTTCAGTATAAGTCAGTCCCGTAACATCAGTTTGACATCAGCCTATGTCTTTGCCACATTAATTCAATTTATTACCCGGGTTGATCCACACTTTGCATTCTATTTAGGATGCCAGGGGACCTGTTCATCCCTAATGACTGAAGAAGCATTTGTGTTTTATAAGCTATTTGGGACACACCATAAGGAACTAAAAGTGTCTGGTTTACTTTCATTGTTAAATTTACCATGTACCCAATTCAGATGCTGTTGAAATTGATAGCAAACTTGCCAGGGACCACTGCAACTGAAATGCTTTCTGAAGTTTAAGGAGCCCCATCAAAGATGTTCTCCCCCAAAAAAGGCATACTGGTCTCTTCATAAATAATGAATGAAAAATGTTGTCGGGGGTGGGATGGAAATTACAAAATGATAGTTTGTTGTTCTGTCTTTTATCTCCAGATAAACTTTGATCTCTAGAAAATGTTTCTACCATCATTTGTAAGACTTTGCTTAGTCTTGGTAGCATATTAAAATTCAGCTGACTAATTTCACTGGATTTCTTTGATCTTTTTCCTTCAATGTGAATCACTCTAGCTGAAGAGTTTGTATTCATCTGAACAACATTCATCTTCCTTTTTCTGCACATTCAGGCATTTGGGAGTTTCCCTGCACTGCATTTTTTTCTACCTATCCTTACTTATTCTTGTGTATTGCTCCTTTTCTTCGCTTACGTTCTTTTCATGTGGTCTGTTTCTGTCTCAAGTATTCAGATTTCTGCAAGTGATAAACCTCTGGAGCACTTTCCAATCCCTCACCCCAGCTGCCCCTATGGATTACAAAGCTGTATATCAGTACACTGCCCATCAGTGCTGCTGAAGTCCATACTCCTTTTTAAAACAATGTATTTGTTTAGAAATGAGTGTTGTGGATTTTGGAGCATGGAGTAGGTGATCAGTAGCATCTTTTAGGGCACAATAGTAAGATAAGTTCTGCAACAAAACAAGAAAAATTATATCAGGTTGTTGGCTTCTTGCATTCTTCTACTTTGGAGTCTGTACTGTTGCCGTGCCTGGACCATAAACCTTTCCCAGCCCCACCCCAGGAAAAAATGGACAAGCCTTGGATGGAGATGCACCAGGGACAGTTTGTCTGGGAAGTGCAGCACAACACACACATGCCCGGACACAGAAGTAGCAGCATCCCTCTCAGCACACTCCCTCAGCCACCCAGCACACAGATGATTAGAGACAGAAGCACTTCCCACATCTCCCACCCACTCACTGCTCATTTGCTTCTGAAAGGAGCAAAGAAAATATATTTTCCTTGTCCCTATATTAACAGACCCCGCTGCTGTCAAACCCCCAACCCATGAGCACCAGGCACATATGTTTGGGTACACACACTCATACTCCACCTGCTTCTTTCTACACAAGATCCATGTTAACCCTCTGCAGAACAAAAAAACATTTTAAGAAATCCTTAGAGGTGAAAAAAGAATTGGTTAGAACACTGTTTACTTGTTTCAGAGTTGTGAAATCAAACTACATACTATGGTCCACGCTTCATATGGTGGTGTGCTGTCCGTCCTCAGGACAGAAAGTTGTTTTTTCACAGGCCAGTACAGAACTTGGAGCACAGGAGTTTATCTATGAGGGCCCTAACCATGTGGTACTTTCACCTGTCATGAATGCCAGAGGATACTTGATGCTTAGCTAGGATTAACTTTAGGAGTTGGCAACTATGCATTTACAGATAAATAGTTTTTTGCACTATATTCTAGTAATGTGGTGATTTGACATAAATCAGTGCAAATTAAAGGAGGAATGAATCTGCAGGGCTCTGTGCTGGTAAGGTGATATGATGGAGAAGAAGAAATTGAAGACTTTCCTCTGTGAACAAACCTTGATGTCTTGGGGCAAACCCATTAACTAGTATTCTACTCAAATTATTTTCATTCAGATCCAGATTTTGTCCATTGTCATCAAACCTTTGATAACATGTGAAGCTAAAACTGTAGAAGAGTTATCCAGTTAATCCAACTGATTTTTTGTGACATACTTATCCAAGGTGTCTGGGCGGCCAAGAGGAGGGTCTCTCCTCTAATTGTGCCCCACCGAGACTCCTGCAATAGAAGAGCCATTTGTGGTGCAAATAGAATAGTGTATTCTTCATTCGATGTTCCAGTTCACCACCTCTAGCTAGCTATGAGCCAGGCTCAAAATACCAGTCAGGGCTACCTGATGGTGATCCTGAAAGGTGTGATCCTCTGCCCTGCAAAACACTGGATTGGCTTCACCTACTGTGTGCTGACAGCTTAGCTCTGCAGACCTTCATATTATGACCTTCTTTGCTCCTCTTCCTCTCCTTTTCCAGCCCAGCGCATCTCTGACCATACTGAATCTCAGCCTGAGTGAGAAGGGTTTTCTCTTTCAAAATTTTGTCTGAGGGAGACAGGTTTCAGACAAATACTGTGTATGAGACCACAACAGCTCTCACCCACAGGGTTATTCTGAGCTCAGCAAATCAATGCTGTCTCTGCTGAGAAGCAGGAAAAAAGTCTCCACTGACAGAGGAGGGGGTGAAACACTCACTAACTTGTCAGATCACATCATCTCATGAATGCATCATGCAAGGCAGCGCCTCAGAAAAAGCAGTTTGACTCTCTGCTTCACCATCATGCTGATGATGAGTTGGTAATTTAGCATATCAGTATCTGCATTCTTTCCCTATCCAAGCTATTGGTCCTTTAGGCCAGATGTAGCTGACTGTTGGCTGGTGTCATTTCATGATTTACCATGTACGTGACAGCCATTTAACTTTGTTACTTTATGCTGTGCCTTTTCTCTTGATACACTTTACAATGAAACTGCAGCTCTATTGTTTGCTCCACTAGCAGGCAGACACCACAATCCAGGTCACAGACTGCTTTAGGACAAATGTGGGGAGCAATTAGAATTATTTTTGCCTTAACTCCCTGCGTGCATGGTGCAAACCAGAAGCAGAAGATATCAGTCCTCTCTGCTCCGAATTTACCTCTCCTTTCCATATATTTCCTCTTGGTTCTGACATGCAAGCCCTTCCAGCTTTGCTTCTGGAGATTAAGTGAGCTCTGAAGATCAGTAATTTTTTCACGGCTCTATAAGTATCGACAGATGTTTTCTCCTGCTGATTGCAAAGGATGTTTGCATCCAAAATCTTACATTTATTGTAAGACTTCTTGTTCACTTTCATAACACTGGCCACATAAATCCACTGAGGACAACCAGAAAAGCAGATGCTTGCTGGCCTCAAATTTCCTGAGTTGCTCCCAGGGCATGGAAAGCACGCTCATTGATATTTATAGGATGTCATTAATATATAGGAGTGAAACACAAAAATAACCCAAAAATAAGCCCAAGGGGTTGCAGCTGCTTTTAGGTGTATCCACCTGCTAGCATGGGGTTTTCCACAGGCTGCAGGTGCATCTCTGCTCCACCATGAACTTCCATGGGCTGCAGGGGAATCTCAGCCCCGGCACTTGACTCGCCTCCTCTCCCTCCTTCTTCTCCACTGACCTTGGTGTCTGCAGGGCTGTTGCTCTCACATCTTCTCACTCCTCTGTCTGGCTGCCATTACACACCAGTTTTTTTCTCTTCCTAAATACATTATCCTAGAAGCACTACCATCGTTGCTGATGAGCTCAGCCTTGGCCAGCCCTGGCTCTGTCAGACATGGGGGGAGCTTCCAGCAGCTTCTCAGAGAAGACACCTTTATAGTCCTCCCCACTACCAAAACTTTGTCATGCAAACCAAATACAATTAGCTACTTGCATAAAGGTCACAATGTGTGGAGGAATAAGGAGCATTGAGCATCCGGATCTCACCAATATATATGATAAAAAGACTTCGTTGTAGACTCTTGGAGGTGAATTTCTTCCCAGCAAAAGCAAAGGGTAGGACAGTGTTTGGGCTGCAGCCACGTAAAATGATTCACAAATCAGAAGACAGTGAAAATTCCAGTGATTAATTTGCTTCATCTATAACCTGAATAACCTTTTGGGCACACTTTTTCTTTCCACTGGTTTTAAAGGAATTTTAAGCCTTATATACATGCCTAAAGTTAGGTAGGGTAAATCCAGATTCTGGATTCTGATCCATAAGGAGCTCCATGTGATCAGATCCTTTGTCTGATTAGATCTTCACTTCAGTCTAGGTCAACACAATGTGAATTTCCACTTTTCGTATTTTAGAGTCTCACTGGGGCAAGCTTCCCAAAATTCTTGAAATACACTTCCTTGCCTCTTGAAAGGAATAGTGCCAGTTTTAGTCAGTTCTTCCCCTGCTTTAGTAGAAGCCAGCAGCTGTTGCACATGATGTGGTGTAAAGGGTAGGATGGGACAGATCAGGTGACTCCATTTAATGAGTTTTGAAACAACTCTGCTGAGACTTCTAGTATCTTCACCAACACCAGCCAAGTCTTACTTGAATTTTAATTCTGAAAGTAGCATCAGTTTTGTAAGAAAGTATATGATGTATAAAGACTTCTGGTGGGATAGAAGACCCATCTTTGCTGCTGTGTACTCACATATTAGTTCGTGTGACTCAGCACTGACTATTTGTAGGTCAGAAAGGAAGGAAGTAACCAAACTCACAGGCAAGAGTTCTGCCTCTCTTTTTCTCACTGTTTGTCAGCCCATTCCAGATGCTGCACAGCTCAAGAAAAGGTTCCACTAAATCACTTGCATCCTTTAAGAGGAAAACCACTGAGATATGAATGAGTTTTAGGCATCTTAAGCTCTGTCTTGTCAATCTATAAAGGCAAAAGGAAGAGAAACAGCCAACACAGGGATTTTTGAAAGTTCATTGAAGCACAAATGCTGCGCTATCCTCTATAAATGTATTTTGTTCCTTACTGACAGATACAGTGGCTAAATATGAAAGATCTAGTGCTTTTAAATTATCCCAAGCTTACAGATATATAACAAATTGATAGAAAGGTTTGAATAAGTTTAATGTAGGAGACGTGAACAAGGGCATTCACATGTAAGACAAAGGCAACATCCTCAGTAATTTCTCTTTGTAAAAAAAGTCACTCCATAAGCAGCAAATAGAACTGAACCTGCTTTCAGGTACATCATCCTATTACATTGTTCTCAGTTGCACTCATAATTTTTATATTATTTCTTATTACAGTACCCTCACAGCTGACTATGTCACATTTTTCACCTAAGTTTGCCAAGGGCCAGAGGCAGTCAGCCTTGGCTCTCACAGTCACAGTGCTGGATCCATCAGGAAATGCTATCTGGCTGAGGGGCTACCACTGTCACTGCCAAATAATCACTGAAATCTCACAGTCTCTTTCCTGGGCAGTGTTTTCACAGGAAATCAGACCTGAATCCAAAGAAGGTATCACAAAACTAAGGATGGAGGATGGATGACAGGAAAGATTTTGCATTTTGCCCAATGTTTGTCAATTTTAATTTTGTACAAATGAAGGGATCCACTTTTCATGGTTCTGTTTTGCCTTTTTCCTCCTTTTCTAAGAAGCAGAAGATTACTTTGTGCAAGGTAGTATCACATTCAACTCCCTTTGAAGGACATTTGTGCTTTTGTTCTATTAGCAAAGTACTTAGAAACTCTTCCTCCACAAACTTTATGTAGTGTTATGAATTTTAACAGGATGGAAAAACAAGTTGCTTTGCAAAAGCTCTAACCTGCAAATAAAGGGACTCTATGTGCCACGTTGACCTCAAGAGGCGACACCAAATCAGACCTGTGGAGAATCTGACTCAAAAATTTCAATGTAAATCACCACAGTCACAAGTTAATTCCTGTCTTGGCATGTCTCTCAGGTACAAATCCCATGTTAGAGAGGGATTCAAGTGCTATCCTGATAACACTGTGTAGGCAGACTGCAGCATAAATTTATTGTTTCACACTTCTTAATCTTCACCAATCTGTTTAAATTCCTTTTAAAAGATGTCCTGTAGCCAGACCAGCTTGATTGTGATCCCATTGGCTCTTAAGGGGTCAGGCAGGTGAGGTGCAAGGGGAGCAGAGGGATGCAGGAGTGAAAGAAGAGGCCCAGACATAGTAAAAAGGGTGTTATCAGTTTACTGTATGGTCTGACTGCTTTGGACTCTATAACTCAGCAATCCAACTCTGTTCCTAAGGAAAGGCTGTTTTCATGAAAAATACCAAACTTCTTAAGCACAGTGTTCAGTCCCTGAAGACACCCTGACTCAGTTTAAAAAAAAGCACACTTCCTGGAGCTGACTTACCATGAAGGCTTTAATACTGATAGAAGTTCCAGAACTGTGCAGAAAGCAAGAGTTTCCTTCTCTGCTGTGCCATGAATCATGCCTTTCTAGAGAATGTGTGTCATCTTTTCCCACAAAGGCGCCTGCAATTGATTTTCAAGTGATCACTTAGCAGAATGGAGGCCTGGTCTACAACACAAATAATAAATGGCAGGCTTCCAAACTCTTCCTAAAGCATGCAGATATAATCCAGTCTTCTAAAAATTTTGACCAGATTGTCAACTGGAACACTCCACGCTGTCTCTTTCTAGTCCTTTAAATGCACATTTAAGAAGGAAAGAAAGATAATCCTGTGATTAATCCCAAGAAATGGGTTCAAGGGAAATCTCAGGCCAGTAGCAGAGTTGGAGATTGGATTACTGAGTCAGTTAATATGGCTTAACTTGTCAATGTCTCCATTCTCCAAAAGGGCAAACAAGAATTCACATCCTTGGTACTGTCTTAAAGCTTTCATGTTTTTGAAGGGCTTTAGGACTACCAGATAGAGATTGTGTATTGCACAGTCTGTATAGCCCTTATGGTCTTTTGCTTAAAGTTTAAATAGTCCCTTTGGTGAACACATCTACAGAAGTGCCACCTGTCAAAAACATAGAAAACTGTGATTATTCCAGGGACATTAAGAGTGAACACATAGCAAATGCTCCTCAAAATAAGATATTGGAGCTATACAGAATCAAAACATTTATTTCTGTGGATGAATCCTCAGTAGTTCTATGCTCATTTGAAAATAGCAAACTGTTATTTTTTCAGTGATTTAGCTTACAGGTTTTTTTCACTGTTTCTAGACAAAGACAATGAGGCTTAAATTTTCAGAAGCCTTCAAGGAAAATCGCTTTGGGCAACTCCCAGTAACATCAAGGAGAATTACAAAGCTAAAACCTGAACACTGGAAAGTCCTGAAAATCTAGCTTAGTTATATGCCATAAAAATAAGGGCTTTAATGAAAATCTTGTTAAATGCAGTAGCATGAACATAGAACTAAAAATATGAACTATACAGAAACTAAGGGGAGACAGTGTCTATCATTTTGTAGGCAAACTGTTTTCATAGCTAAACCTGTTTGTGCCTGCTGGATGATAAATGCGTTGTGCTTTCAAGGACTCCTTAGGAAAAAAAAAAGACTTTTTAAGAGATGCCTACCAACTCTGTTGCCATGACAGCTGCAAGCATCAGTAATCCAGAATTTCTAGGTTATAATGTGCATGCATCCCCATTAACAAGTTCCACAAAGTAGTCCACGTTATTGATAGAGGAGGTTGTCTGGTGGCCCAGTGTCAAAACTTGGAACTCAATCAGAGAAGATCTAGATCCAAGTAAGGTCTGTTTCTGATACACCATATTCCCATATGCTAATGATGCATAATGATGCATAATGTCTTTCAGGTGAAAATTTCCCCTGAAGTTTGAAGGCTGCCTGTGTTAGTGCAGTCTGCACTTTGAAGGTAGTAAGGGAAGCATGGAGAAATCAGAAAGCTGGGCACAGAGATCACATGCTAGGAATCAAGAATAAGTGCTGTTCTTTTGCTGTCTCTCAGCTGGGTGAATGTTGTTTTCATTACTTGAGCGTCAGCTTTTCTAAAAAAAGTCACTGACAGATTCTTGTTTCCTTTCACTTCAAATCTGGGACATGCCCATCCTTTTTAAGGCCTCTCTGGAATCCGAGGAGACAAGGACAAAGCACAGAAGGGCAAAAGTTGGGATTTGTCCTACTGCTTAGCCTCAGATTCACCACTGTGATGGAATTTCCTACCAGTCATTGGTGTCTAGTGCTGTCCTGCCCTCTGTCACTGAAGGAAAAGGTGCATGTGGTTATCTGCTTGCTAACGATTTCCTCCTACCAAAAACCTGCAGAGCACCTGTGGCGTCTCTGGGGCAATTGTGGTTCTGGGAAAGAAGAGCTGTCATCCTGCCCCAGGACACTCAAAGAACTCCAGTTCCCTGTTACCTTGTCTGTGCATCACCCTTGCCCGTTCAGAAGATCGAGATGATATTCCCTTTTTCGCCCTTGCTGTGTGTTCCCTGCCCTTGACCCGTCAGCTCCGTCAAGCAGGAGCTGTCTGCGATGCCAGGTGTTCCTGGCACTCAGCTGAGGCATCTCCCGGGGATGATAGTGATGTGACACCTGGAAATAAAAAATTGCATGAAGCTGTTATCTCCCTGTTCCACGAGATTTTGCCTTCTTTTGCTTCACACGCCTGAATAAAAGGGAAAATTTCTGCCAGAGGTAAATGAGTTCTGGTTCTGGCTCTAGAGCCATTAGTACACTGCACGTGCAACTTAGCATTCTCTTTAGATGGCTTTGATTTTCTGTTGTTTCCCAGGTCCTTTATTTTCATAAATCTTTTCAGACTCAAGGAAGTAATTTATTGTTATGTCAGATAGTGCTTAAAGAAAATGAAAGGATTAATATGCCTCCTTTTGTTTAAGGCATCTGGAAATAAAGGTTCCATTTGTTTGAGGGAGGAGAATTCCTGCTTTACCCTCAACTTTCTATAAATTTCAAACATCTTGAAATATATACCACTGAAATATATTAAGACACTCAGTGTACCTCAATACAATTTTTCTCCTCTTATAATGGAGATTTCCACAAATGGACCGATCATCTTAACTACGAGACTAGAGAAACCTGTTTATTTCATGTATTTTATTATTCAGTTATTTTAGAGGGGTTTTTGTGGAGAAATGTCATAGAGAAATCTGTTTCTATTGCAAATAATGGAATCTAATTTGTGTTTTATCCAACTTAAACCAGCCAGTTTTGCTTTTCACAGGTCGGTCTTTAAGGGACACTAAACAACTGCTGTTCATCTTTATTTCAGAATTCTCTAATTGGTATTGAGTTCTGTCACTGAAATATTGCACTAATAATAAAGCAACACTCATGTATTTTTTGAAGCTGTGTCAGTATAGTCCCACTATCATTAATACTGTATCTGTGCAGCTCTGGATCTCCCAGGACTACAAATTGGACCCAGAGCAGGCTGGAGTATAAAGCTAAATCTCTGACACATTAACTATAGTACAACGGGCTGATACATATATGATCATTTTATGCTAGCTGTGAGAATACAGATGATATCTGGTTTGTTGTAAAGACTGCCACTGCAATATTAACCCATGAAACCCATAAGAAAACCTGAATCAGGAGAGAGAGTCTTATCTGGACAAGTGCTTTCTACTATATACCTGCATCATTTTTTACTTTGTATCAGAAGCCCTACAGCTGGACTTAGAGAACAGTGCAACCTCAGTGCAAATAACTGTCTTAAATTCACTCACAGGCTTCATAGTCTATATCTTTCCCTCTGTGATCTTACTTAGGATAGCAAACAAACCTATAATAGAAATGCATAATATATGCAGAAATGCAAAGGCATGCCAGCACTTTTTGGAAATGGATCCAAGATTCCATTTTGGTTAAGATGAGAGGAAGAAACGTCAGTCATTCTGTATTGCCTAAGGCAGAGTTTAAGAATAATAAAAAAAAAAAAAAAAGATGACTGCTGAAATGCATGGGCGGGCAACGATGATTTCAATTCCTCAAATAGCTGCACTGTAGAACAGGGCAGGATAAAGATAGAGTGCTCTGAGATCCCCTGGTAAAAGGTATTAGCAGTGGGATGAGTATTTTAGTTGCTTTTATACTGTTGATTTCAAACTTGAAACCATGGAAGCTGCATCACTCTTGATATGGCAGAAAGTTCCTGCAGAGAAGAGGAAAATAGAAAAAATACGCTTCATATTTGCTGTCATTTTCAATCCCTTTTCTTTAACACCCTTCTTTCCTGCTGCAATTCTCTTCCTTGTCCTTATTTCCATTGAGTAAACTAAAAAAAAAAAAAAACCTAATTTAAACCTTTACAGAGAATGAGTGGAACACGTTCAAGGCAAAATAAATACTCAGTTGGGCCTGTTTTCTTCCTGCCACTAAATAATACAGCACATAAACCATTTAAACAGTTCAAAAAACTTATTTTCCTAATTATTATTTTCACGTTCAATTCAGTGAGGTGAAGAGCATAAAATTTCAACAGGCTGCAGTGCTTTTCTAGAGAACAACTGGTAAATTTTATGTAGGTAACAGACTTAAAGTGCTCTTTCCAAGGAGGAAGGATAGATATTTCTGGAAGAGCTTTTGAATGTTTTCATTGGACAGCTCTTCTGTTTTACCAGTGAAACCTGCGAACACCTGGACCTGCAGAATCCAAGGCTGATTTTGCAAACTGAGCCCCTTCTCCTTCCCCATCCCTCACACAGACTAGGAAAACCAAGAAAATTTTAATTCTGTGCCAGAGGATGCATCAAACACACACACACTGCCTCAGATGCTGCTTGCTAAAAAATACTTATACTGGAAGGATTAAACCTTAAATATCTCCCATGAAGACCCTGCTTAATCATCCAGTTGTACTGTGTTCAGCTGCCTGGATTTCCTTCCCTTTAGAGCACTCTGTTGTTACTTAACCTGCATTTTCCAGGAGCAGTTTAAATTTATTGTGTCACACTTTGCTTTTGATACCTAATGAGAATAATGGTTTCCAGTATGCAAGTAAGACAAGCCTGGTGTTGAGCAAGGCCTAAGGGCTGCCCCTGGGAGCACAGACACAGATATTATCTTTCCTGTGAAGGCATCACTGTTCCATAGCTCCAGGAAACATGCAGTAAAATGTTCAATTAAAGTGGATTACATGTTCTTAGCTGGTCAGCTGTAATACCTAGGCTTGAAAATGTATTAGGGGATCCAAGAAAGAACACTGCTTCTTTGCTAACCTCAGAGTGTTGCCCTTTATGCTTGTGGATGCATTTTGCTCTCATATTCCTTTGCAAATTTTCCTGGAAGCAATCCAGCTTTATAGAATGTCTGTTTTTACTACAAACATTATATCCTGCACAAAATCTGGTCTGAATACCTTTGCATTGCAACAGCTTTAAATGAAAAGGGAGGGTTATTTACTACTATAGTGTTCTACATTACTTCATTGCAATTCATTTTTTATTATTTACATCCACTTCTTTCATTGCTGCAGTACTGCCCCTGCAAATATTTAGGCCTCAAAACCTCTCAAGAGCAAGTTGTCCAGGTAGCTCAGTTTCTTCTCTTCTCATCCAAGATAGATTCAGTTCTGACATGACATGAGAGATGTAGGATAAATGAACACCACTGTGACCCATGCCTTTATTTCCTACTGTAGCTACATGACAGTTGGTTTGGGTTGCAAATGTCATGCCTTGTTATATGGTAGGGATTGCTTTCCTCTGGCTCCCGCAGCAAGTGTTACTGGAGGGAAAGAACATGGAGAATGTTAGAGTGGAAGAAATAAAGCTCTATTGGAGCAAGTCCCTGAGAGCCCTTTTATTTATTCAAGTTCAGTGTTTTAGGAAGTCATTACAATGAGCCATCCCAAAAACCAGCTCAGCAGAAAAATGTATTTAACTGAAAGCCATTGTATTCAGCTCTCAGGGCAGACACGGCACACTGTGTTAATTCAAGAATTAGAGCTCTTTGTTTAATCCCCTTATTTCCTCCTTTCAGCCTGGCATTGTTCCTTCTCTCACTCCCAGACACACAGGGAGAGGCAGGTCCATTACATTTACTCCAAGCCCCAGCAGAAACCTGCCAGCATATCCCTGACTTGTCCTTCCACTGCTTCAAGCTTTCTAAATGCAACAAGTGACCTCAGCTCTTGTCTCTAGAGGAACTGCTTAGAAAAACATCTCCTTGCTTTACTTTATCACCATCTGCAAAGCCCTCCCTGATTCACATACTGACATGAAAGTTGAATTGAATTTTTACCCACTCTCTCTCTTAATCATTTTTAGCCCAAACCCCCTGAGGAATAAGTGTCCTCACAGTAAAGTAAATCTATCAGCCAGTGTTGCTGTGTCTTGGTGTGGAGTGATATACAGAGCTGTCTCCACTTCCTCCTGCTGACTGGAATCTCAGCTGGATACAGGAAGACATGAGGTTTTTTAAAATTCCCTCAGCATCCATCTATATGGAATTGGCAGCCGCTCCTGTACGAAAACTTAAACATTTTAAGGTATCCTTTGAATGGTAGAAAAGGTGAAATAAAGCCCACAGGTGATAACCAAGGGTTCTCAACACACCCATTGTAATCTGTTGCAATACCCATCAATTCAAATGGATGCACCACCTTCCATTATAAACCCGCAGCTGGAGGCTGGAGGATGCAACTTAAAAGACCAACAAACAATATGTAAACAAACAGCAAACAATATGTATTATGACTTCACTTAATGTAATGGTGGTTACAAAAAGCTCTTTGTTTTTCAAGTCAGGGCTGGAGACACATGTTAACTAAACAAACTTGGGTAAGTGTGTCGGTGTGTTTTAGTGTGTATGTGTGTGTGTGTGTGTAGGAAGGCAGAGGATTCATCTCACAGGAGGCAAATGGTAGGTGTCATGCTTATTTTTAAGTATTTTTTCTATGAGTAACAGTTCTCAAATTGTTTAGAATTATTTTACCAAAGCTTAATGAAGAGTAATTAAAGAAAATATTTTCCGTTTACATTATTTCTTATACTCCAGTACATCTCACTCTTACTCTTTCAGACTGATCTTTCTGTATATGCAAAAGCAGCAAATAACTGAATTACACAGTGGTCAGTAGTTGACACAGCTATTTTCTGTTCCAAATAGAAGAAGAATATATGTTGGCTCCCAGTAATTACTGGCTAGCTTCTTGAAAAAGTGTGAATTGTGAAGATGAGTAGCATGATCCATA